>NC_064862.1:88734984-89054984 GCF_024139225.1 Suncus etruscus | reverse complement strand
CTTTCCACTCCCTCTGTCTCTATTTCTTTATCCTTCCTTCCTTTCCTTCCCTTCCCTTCTCCTCCCTTCCCTTCCCTTCCCTTCCCTTCCTTCCCTTCCTTCCCTCCCTCCCTCCCTCCCTCTTTCCTTCCTTCCTTCCTTCCTTCCTTCCTTCCTTCCTTCCTTCCTTCCTTCCTTCCTTCCTTCCTTCCTTCCTTCCTTCCTTCCTTCCTTCCCCCTTCCTTTCTCCCCTCCCTCCCAATTTTCTTCCTCCCTCCCCTCCTTCCTTCCTCCTCTCCTTCCTTCCTTCCTTCCTTCCTTCCTTCCTTCCTTCCTTCCTTCCTTCCTTCCTTCCTTCCTTCCTTCCTTCCTTCCTTCCTTCCTTCCTTCCTTCCTTCCTTCCTTCCTTCCATCCAAGCTCAAGGCTTACTCCAGCCCCACACTTGCCTTTTTCTGAATTAATGATTTTGTGTTTGGGGAATATCTGTACTTTCCTTTTCTGGGTCACACCTGGAGATGCTCAGGACTGACTCCTGGCAATGCACTCAGGAATCACTCCTGGAGGTGCTTAGAGACCTTATGGGTTGCGGAGATCAAACCCCGGGTCAGCCACCTTGCGGGCAAATGCCCTGCCCGCTCTGCTATCTCTCCATCCCCAAGTTCCCTGTTCTTTTCCTATCTAATCCTCCTGTGAAACTGCAGACTAGATGGCTTTTGGATGTGAGGCCACTGTCTCTCACCCTGCTGACATGTCACCAATAAGCTCTTTCTCAGGGCCGGATCGATGGCACAGCAGTAGGGCATTTGCCTTGCATGCAGCTAACCCAGAACAAACCCGGGTTTGATCCCCAGCATCCCATACAGTCCCCCCGAGCTTGCCAGGAGCTATTTCTGAGCGCAGAGTAACCCCTGAGCATTACCGAGTGTGGCCCCCAAATCAATCAATCAATCAATAAACTGGAAAAAAATAAAGCTCTTTCTCTACCTTTCTCTACGTGGTCTTGGAATTGATTGGCTCCACCTAGTGGCAGAAGTGGAACTACATCTTACTCAAACCTTATGTCTCACTCATCACCAGTGAGTGTATAATGACACGAAAACTGTGATGTTTCATTTTTGTCTGGGGACCACCTAGGATGGGGGTTGGGGCTATTTTCAGCTCTGCCCTAGGAGGATGCTCCTAACTGTGATGGGTGGGGACCATGTGTTGTTGGATTCTGCACACAACTTCATCTTGTGAGAGTGATAGCACAGCGGTAGGGCATTTGCCTTCCACTCTGTCTACAGGGACAGACCTGGGTTCAATTCCCGGCATCCCATTTGGTCCCCGAGCCTGCTAGAATTGACTTCTGAGCATAGAGCCAGGAGTAACCCTTGAGCGTCGCCAGGTATGGCCCAAAAAGCAAACAACATCCCCCAACCGAACTTGCTATTATTATTAGTTTGGTTTTTGAGTCACATCTGGCAGTATTCAGAGATTACTCCTGGCTCTGCACTTAGGAGAATCACTCCTGGTGGGCTTGGCATACCCTATGGAATGCTGGAGATAGAACCCTACTATACTATTGCTTTGGCCTCAAGCTCTCTCTTTTATTTATTTATTTATTTATTTATTTATTTATTTATTTATTTATTTATTTATTTATTTATCTATCTATTTATTTTTTTGTTTTGGGGCCACACTCGGCAGTGCTCAAAGATTACTCCTAGCACTGTGCTGAGAAATCATGCCTGGTATGCCGGGGATTGAATATGGGTCAGTCGTGTGCAAGGCAAATGCCCTCCCACTATGCTATACTCTGAGCTCAAGCTCTGATTTTTTTTTGGGGTCACACCCAGCAGCACTCAGGGGTTACTCTTGGCTCTATGCTCAGAAATCGCCCCTTGGGGGGGCCCGAGATATAGCACAGCGGTAAGGCATTTGCCTTAGACACAGAAGGATGGTGGTTCGAATCCCGGCATCCCATATGGTCCCCCGAGCCTGCCAGGAGCGATTTTTGAGCATAGAGCCAGGAGTAATCCCTGAGCAAGCTGGGTATGACCCAAAAAAATAAAGCAAAAAAAGAAATTGCTCCTTGGGGCCATGCTATATCAGCATGGAGGTAAGGCATTTGCCTTGCATGCAGAAGGACAGTGGTTCAAATCCCGGCATCCCATATGGTCCACTGAGCCTGCCAGGAGCAATTTCTGAGCACAGAGCCAGGAATAACGTCTGAGCTGGGTGGACCTAAAAACCAAAAAAAAAAAAAAAAAAAGAGAGAGAGAAACAAAGTGCAGTGCTTATTTGCTTTTCCTGTACATGTGATGTCTTATTTTTTTTTTCCTTTTGGTTTTTGGGCCACACCCAGTGGCCTAGCTCTGCACTCAAATTTGCCAGAGCTAGAACCCGGGTTTGGCCCAGTTTGACTGCTTGCAAGGCAAAGGCCCTACTGCTGTTGTTATTGCTCTGGTCCAACACGTTTCATATTCAAATATCAAGAATGACCAGTTATGACAATAACTTAATAGCCATGGAATTGCTACCAATTTGGGTCCTTCAGTGTTTTGTGTGGAACAATGCTATATTATATGTGTATGCTTAGGCAGGCTTAATCAACCTCTTCAATGGTTGGCCATGAGGAGGCTGCTCCAGATGGGAATCCTCCAGAAATCCCCCGGCATTTCTCCGGGCATGCCCCCAGTACTCTGGTACAGATTGGTGATGATGGGGTTGCAGATGTTCTCCAGCTCTTTCTGTTGCTGTTCAAATTCTTCCTTCTTAGCAGTCTAGTTCTTATCAAACCAGTTGATGATCTCGTTATACTTGTCCAGAATCTTCTGTTGGTCTTCATCATTAATCTTGCTTGTAGTTTCTCTTTCATTAAAAAAAAAATATCTTTGGGGCCGGAGAGATAGCATGGAGGTAAGACATTTGCCTTTCATACAGAAGGACGGTGGTTTGAATCCCGGCATCCCATATGGTCCCCCGTGCCAGCCAGGGGCGATTTCTGAGCATAGAGCCAGGAGTAGCCCCTGAGCGCTGCTGCGTGTGACCCAAAAAAAGACATATATATATATATATATATATATATATGTCTTTATTTAAGCACCATGATTACAAAATAATTACACATGATTACAAATTTATAGTTGGGTTTCAGTCATAAAAAAGAACACCCCCATCACCAGTGTAACCTTTCCACCACTAGTACCCCCCATCCCCCTCCTCCTGCACCCCTTGACTGTATTCAAGACAGACATTCTATTTCTCTCACTCACTACCATTGTCATGAAAGTTGTCCGTGTAGTTATTTCTCTAACTGCACTCACCACTCTTTGTGGTGAGCTTCATATCATGAGCCGGTCCTTCCAGTCCTCATCTCTATTGTTTCTGGGCATTATTTCAATAATGTCTTTTATTTTTCTTTGTTTGTTTTTTTTGGTTTTGGTTTTTGGGTCACACCCGGCGGTGCTCAGGGGTTACTCCTGGCTGTCTGCTCAGAAATAGCTCCTGGCAGGCACGGGGGACCATATGGGACACCGGGATTCGAACCAACCACCTTTGGTCCTGGATTGGCTGCTTGCAAGGCAAACACCGCTGTGCTATCTCTCCGGGCCCGTCTTTTATTTTTCTTAAATCTCACAGATGAGTGAGACTATTCTGTGTCTATCTCTTTCCCTCTGACTTACTTCACTGAACATAATAGTTTCCATATCCATCTACATATATAAAATTTAATGACTTTATTTTTCCTGATGGCTGTCTAGTATTCCATTGTGTATATGTACCACAGTTTCTTTTGCCACTCATCTGTTGTCAGGCATCTGGGTTGTTTCCAGAGTCTGGCTATTGTAAATAGTGCTGCAATGAATATAGGCATGCAGAGGCATTTTTGTATTGGGTTTTTGTGTTCCTAGGGTATATCCTCAGAAGTGGTATAGCTGGATCATATGGGAACTCAATTTCCAGTTGTTTTTTTTTTTTTTAGGAACCTCCATATTGTTTTCCATAAAAGTTGAACAAGACGGCATTCCCACCAGCAGTGAATGAGATTTCCTTTCTCTCCATTTCCTGCCGGCACTGATAGTTTTTGTTGTTTGTGATGTGTACCAGTCTTTGTGGTACCTCATTATTGTTTTGATTTGTGCCTGATAGTTTCTTTTCTTCTTTTTTGGGTGGGTGCACACCCGGTGATGCTAAGGGGTTACTCCTGGCTATGTGCTCAGGAACCACTCCTGGCTTGGGGGACCATATGGGATGCCAGAGGATTGAACCGTGGTCCATCGTAGGTTAGCGTATACAAAGCAGACACCCTATTGCTGAGCCACCACTCCAGCCCCAGCCTGGTAGTTTCTTATTTTCAACAGTTGTCTTCATATGGAAAGCAGAGAATTTGAGGGAATGTTTGGAAGACATCTTTTCTCGTTGCTTCCTATCCCGTACTCTTGTTCACAGCAGATACATTGTGGATGCCATTGGCATCAATATCAAAAGGGACCTTGATCTCGGGGTGCAGGAGGTATGCCTGTGACTTCAAACTTGCCAAGCAGATTGTTATCCTTGGTCAGAGCACACTTGACTTCATAAACTTGCATAAGCACACCAGACTGGTCATCAGAATAGGTCATGAAGGTCTGTGTCTGCTTGGTAGAAATGGTTGTATTGCCTTTGATGAGGACAGTCATGACACCAGCAGCAGCTTCAACACCCAGGGAGAGGGGAGTCACATCTCAAAGCATTGGATCTGGGACATTTTCAGGATGGCTGCCTGGACAACTGCACCATATGCTACAGCCTCGAAAGGATTGATGCTTTTATTCACTGAAGAAGTTCTGCAGCAGGTTCTGAATCTTGGGAATATGGGTAGAGCCAATGTCATGGATTTGGGACTTGTCCAGCTTGGCAGCCCTTTGGGTCAGATGTGCCTACTGGATCCGGGGTGCCCCGGAACAGATCAGCATTCAATTCTTCAAACTGCACACGGATGATAGAGATATAGAAGTTGATTCCCTTATAGAGTGAGTCAGTCTCAATACTGGTCTGGTTGGTTGAAGACAGGTTGAAGACAGACTGTTTAGCTCTCTCACAAACAGTGCAAAGATGGTGCACAGTCCACTTGTTCTCACTGATGTCCCTTTTTTTTTTTTAATGTTTGGACCACATCTAGTGGCACTCAAGGGTTACTCCTAGGTCTAAGCTCAGAAATCACTCCTGGTAGGCTGGGGGGACCATGTGAGATACTGAGGACTGAACCCAGGTTCCTCTCTTGTTAGCTGTGTGCAAGGCAAAGGCCCTGCCACTGTGCTATCACTCTGGTCCAAGATGATAGTTGTAAACAATATTGGAATTTCACATTACTAGGGTTGGTAAATGCCAGGCACTCCTAGGCATATATATGTAATATATATGTACTATATATATTGATTTAGGGTCATACCAGGATATGTTCAGGGGTTACTCCTAGATCTACACTCAGGAATCACTCTTAATCACTCTTAGTAGGCTCAGAAGACCATATGGAATGCTGGGAATCAAACCAGGTCAACCTTGTATGCTCTACTGCTATGCTAGGTTTTTATTTATTTGTTTGTTTTCCGGCCACTCCCAGTGACATTTGGGGGTACTTCTGGCTATGTGCTCAGAAATCACTCCTGGCTTTGGGGATCATATGGGACGCCGGGGAATTGAACCATGATCCGTCCTAGGCTAGTGTGAGCAAGGCATATGCCTTATAGCTTGTGCCACCACTCTGGCCCCATCTGCTTTTATTTTTTATTATTTATTTATTTATTTATTTATTTATTTATTTATTTATTTTTGGTTTTGGGGCCACACCTGGTGGTGCTCAGGGGTTACTTCTGGCTCTTCACTCAGAAATTGCTCCTGGCAGGCTCAGGGGACCATACGGGATACTGAGAACTGAACCCTGGTCTGTCCCAGGTCAGCTGCATGAAAAGCAATGCCCTGCCACTATGCTATGGCTCTGGTCTCATGTCCTTCTTAGGCATTCACTTGAACTTAGCAATAAAGTGGTTGGCCATTTGGTTGTCCAAATCTTCTCCTCCTAAGTTGGTATCTCCAACGGTTGAGTTGACCTCAAAGATACCACCTTTGATAGCTAGTATTGATATACCCAAAGGGCCTCCTCTCAAGCCAAAGATCAGCATGTTCCTTCTGCTCCAGCCTTCTTGTGCAAGCCATATGCAATGGTAGCAGCATTTGGCTCGTTGATGATCAGAAGTACATTGAGACCAATAATGGTTGTGGCATCTTTGGTAGCCTGATGTTGCAAGTCATTAAAATAAGAAGGTACTAAAAACCAAAACCAAAACCAAAACACAAATGTGGGCTGGAGCAATAACACAGTGATAGGGGGTTTGTCTTGCATGCAGCCGACCTAGGATGAACCTGGGTTCGATCCCGGAATCCCATATGATCCCCTGAGCCTGCCAGGAGCAATTTCTGAATTCAGAGCCAGGAGGAACTCCTGAGCACCGAAGGTGTGGCCTCAAAAGAAAACCAACAACCCCCCCCCCAAAACAAAACAAGCAGATATTGTAATGACAGCATTGGTAATAGTCTAAAATAAAAAAACAGGGGCCGAAGAGATAGCACAGCATAGGATATTTGCCTTGCACACAGCCGACCCAGGACAGATGATGGTTCTATTCCCGGCATCCCATATGGTCCCCGAGCCTGCCAGGAGCACTTTTTGAGTGCAGAACCAGGAGTAACCTCTGAGTGCCACCAGGTCTGACATACCCTCAAACCCCCCCAAACCAATTATTTTATAAAGATAGCACAGCGGTAGGGCGTTTGCCTCGCAAGTAGCCGACCCAAGCACTGACGAACTGTGGTTTGATTCCCAGTATCCCATATGGTCCCCTGAGCCTGCCAGGAGCGACTTCTGAGTGCAGAGCCAGGAGTAATCCCTGAGCACTGCTGGGTGTGACCTCCCACAAAACAAAAACAAAAACAAAAACATGTTATCAGCAATAGAACTCCACATGGAAGTGGACAGTAACTCACCTAGTATGTTGCATTTATCACATTAAGAAAGGTCTGTGCGGACCCGGAAAGATAGCACAGCGGTGTTTGCCTTGCAAGCAGCTGATCCAGGACCAAAGGTGGTTGGTTCGTTCGAATCCCGGTGTCCCATATGGTCCCCCATGCCTGCCAGGAGCTATTTCTGAGCAGACAGCCAGGAGTAACCCCTGAGCACCGCCGGGTGTGGCCCAAAAACTAAAACAAAAACAAAAACAAAAAAAAAGAAAGGTCTGTGCTATTTGCACTTAACCCAAAGCTTACTTGCACCTCCCCAGTTCCTCTGTAGAACTGCTCAAGTCACTTACCTTCCCAAGGAAGCTTCTGTAATTTCTTTCATCTTTGTCAGAACCATGGAGAACACCTCCTCTAGATAGATACTCCTGGTCTCTTACTCCCTTGCATTCTACTCGAACCTTGGGCCGGCCTTTGTCATTCACCATCATGAAGGGCCAGTGCTTCTTATCAGACCAGACAACAGCAGCATCAAACTTACGTCCAATTAGATGCTTGACATTAAAAACTGTATTGGTGGGATTCATCTTCATTGCCACTTAGTTCTTTGCTGCATCGCCAATCAATCGCTCAGTATGGGTGCAGGCAACGTAGCTGGGGGTAGCTCTATTTTCCTCATCATTAGCAATGCTTTTCACTTTCCCTTGCTGGAAGACACCCACACACAAGTAGGTGGTGCCAAGATTGATGCCAACTGCAAGTAGGTCCCTTAGACATGGTTGTGGGCATGTGGGCCTGTCTGTGCTGGCGACAGAAACGATTTCGCAGAGTGGCTGCCATGCTCAATGATACCCTGAACTGATGTTTTGAAAGACCCATGATATCTACTCCAAACCGAGCCCCCAATCTTAGATTCGGGTGAGCATGAACACATTGATTGATAGAACATGGAAGAGGCAGATTATTTCAGGAGATGGAATAAAAGAGTCAGAAAAACATAGCACAGTGGGTTGGATGTTTGCCTTGCAGGTGGTCAACCCAGGTTCAATCTTCAGCATTTATATGGTTCCCCCAAACCTTCCAGGAATGATTTCTGAGTGCAGAGTTAGAAGTAGCCTTTGAGTGCCACCGGGTATGCTCCCCCAAAAGATTGTCAGAGTGAAAGATAGCATGAAGGATTCAATTCCTGGTATCCCATACTGTCTTCTAAGTAATTTCTGATGCAAGTCAGTAGTAACTCCCAAGTGCCCCTGAGTATGACCCAAAAACCAAAAAAAAAAAAAAAAAAAAGGGGATAATACAGAGTGATAATACAGCAAGGAATGCATTTACCTTGCATATGGCAGACATGGTTTCAATCGCTGGCATATCATAAGATCCCCTAGGCATCCCTAGGAGGGATCCCTGAGGGCAGTGCCAGGAGTCAGTTTTGAGCATGGCTGAGTGTGGTCCCCAAAACAAAACAAAAAACAAAGCAAAACCCAAAAACAGTCTCTAATTTGGCCTTTGGGGAGTAAAGATTCTGTGAGCCAAGTTTCCTTTGTGTCAGACTCTGGGCCCCACAGGAAATGAAGCACTCAGAGGGATGCATTTTGGTGAAAAGCCATTTCTAATGAGCCAACATGGGGAGCTCTAAATATCGCTTTTGCTGCTGAAGGACCCCTGGAACCTACCACCTTGAACTGGACAGTGGTTGGTCGTATGGTTTGCCCTGGGGGCTGATACTCCTTTCTTTCCTGCCATCTATCTCAGTGACAGATTCTAGTCTCTATTGTCAACTGACAATACTTGGATTTCAACCGAGGACACCTTTTGCTCAACCATCTGCTTGGGTGAGTCACATTAGAGTGTGTGTGTGTGTGTGTGTGTGTGTGTGAGAGAGAGAGAGAGAGAGAGAGAGAGAGAGAGAGAGAGAGAGAGAGAGAGAGAGAGAGAGAGAGAGAGAGAGAGAGAAGGAGAGCAAGAGAGGAGACAGAGAAAGAGAGAAAGAAAGGTGGGAAGAAAAGTCATTTTTTTGCCACACCCAGTTGTGCACAGAGGTTAACTCCTGGCTCTGCACTCAGAAATCACTTCTGGTCCATCAGGAAAAATGAAGTCATAAAATTTTCCTATACATGGATAGACATGGAAATTATTGTGCTGAGTGAAATAAGTCAGAGGGAGAAAGATAGACTCAGAATAGACTCATTCATCTGTGGGATTTAAGAAAAATAAAAGACATTATTGTAATAATAACCAGAGTCAGTAGAGATAAGGCTGGAAGGACTGGCCCACGATCTGAAGCTTACTACGAATGGTGAGTGCAGTTAGAGAAATAACTACAGTGACAATTATCATGACAATGGTAGTGAGTGAGAGAAATAGAATGCCTGTCTTAAATACAGTCAGGGGGTGTGGGAGGAGGAAGATGGAGGCATTGGCAGTGGGAAGATTGCACTGATGAAGGGGGTTTTATGACTGAATCCCAACTACAAACATGTTTGTAATCATGGTGCTTAAATAAAAATATATGTATATATATATAAAAAGAAATAATTCCTGGCAGTGCTCTGGGGACCCAATGGGATGTCAGGAATTGAAGTTGGGTCAGCTGCATGCAAGGCAAGCACTCTTCCTACAGTACTATCACCCCAACATGCAGAGAGAGATAAGTTGAAAGAGGAAAAAGTGCAGAACTTTATTTAAGGTTATCAGAGACCTGGAAACCAAGATGTTGCCAAGTTCTCCTGTAACGATGAGTAACTTGCACCAGAGTGATTGAATGCATGAAAAAGATAATTGAGCCCCCCCCCACAACAAAGCAGTCCTAGGATCTTTGGGTAGAATTTACTGTGGGGAATGGAAGCCCATGGAGGAGGCAGAGAGAAGGAAAGTGCGATGTAAAATGGAGCCATCAATGAAATAGAATCAAGAGACTCAAACTACAACAAGCTAAACACAAAATGAACCTGTTACACTGGTAGTCCTAGGGACTATGGGTGGAGATATAGGAAGCATGCTGGGAACTCTGGTGGAGGAGGTCAACAATGGTGGTGGGAATGACCCAAATTCACTGCCACTATATGCCTGAACTGTGATAGACTTGTAATGCACAATGGTCTCGATAACATATTTAAAAAAATACTGAGCCAAAGTGGAAAGAATCTTAGAAGTTGGTGCTCAAGGTGGGGGGGGAGCTGGAATAATAGGACAGGGGGGAGGGCATTTGCCTTGCCTGTGGCCAACTTGAATTCAATACCAGGCACCTTATATGGTGCCCTGAGTTATTCCTGCCAGGAGTAAGTCTTGGGATGGTGTGGCCTAAAAATCAAAGAAAAAGTAAAAAAAAATTGCACCTGGCCCAGAAAGATAGCACAGTGGTAAGGCTTTTTACTTGCATGCAGCCAACACGGGAAGAACCCAGGTTCGATCCCCACCATCCCATATGGTCCCCCAAGCCTGTCAGGAGCGATTTCTGAGTGCAGAGCCCAGAATAACCCTATAGCACCTCCAGGTGTGGCTCCCCCAAAAATACAAAACCAAAACAAAACCACATTCAATGGCGGAGGGAAGAGTGATAGCACAGCTGGTGGAACATTTGCCTTGCATACGATTGGTTCAGCCTCTATCTTAGATAGTTCCTCTGATCCTGGCCAGGAGTAATCCCTGAGCACAGAGCTAAGAATAAGCCAGGTGTAGTCCATAAATGAATAAACAAGCAAAAAAAAAAAAAAAATCGCATCCAACTCCAAACTCCAAAATGTAAACAATAACAAGCCCAGAGGTTTGCAATACCCATCTCTTCCAGATTAATTCCATCCATATTTCATTCCTAGTCAACAGCTACTACCACATGGGACCTGGAAATTATTCCCACATCACAGAATTTCTCCTCCAGGGCTTGTCAAGGGAAGAAGGCACACAGCCCCTCATTTTGGGCTTTTTCCTGACCATGTATCTAATCACAGTGCTGGGGAACCTACTCATTATCCTGGCCACCAGCTCTGACCCCCATCTCCACACGCCCATGTACTTCTTCCTCGCCAACCTGTCCTTGGTGGACATCTGCTTTGTCTCCACCACCGTCCCCAAGATGCTGGTGAACACCTGGACGCAGAGTCACACCATCAGCTTCGAAGGCTGCATTGCTCAGATGTTCTTTGCTATCCTCTTGGGTGTGTTGGATGATTTTCTCTTGACCGTCATGGCTTATGACCGTTATGTGGCCATCTGTCACCCCCTGCACTACACGGTCATCATGAACCCCCGGCTCTGTGGATGGCTGGTTCTGGGGGGCTGGCTCATCAGTGCTGTGTATTCTTGGCTGCAAAGTTTAATGGTGTTGAATTTGTCCTTCTGTACCGAGCTAGAAATTCCCCACTTCTTCTGCGAACTACAGCAGATGGTCCGCCTGGCGTGTTCTGATACTTTCCTTCCTGACATAGTGATGTATTTTGCAACTGCCATCTTGGCCGGCGGTCCCCTGGCTGGCATCTCTTACTCTTATTCACGGATCATTTCTTCCATTTGCCGAATCTCCTCTGCTCAGGGCAAATATAAGGCGTTTTCTACCTGCGCCTCTCACCTCTGTGTGGTCGCCTTATTCTATTGCACCGTCCTCGGGGTCTACCTGAGTTCCAACACTACCCACAGCTCGTCCTCAATGGCAGTTGCCTCAGTGATGTACACAGTGGTCACCCCCATGCTAAACCCCTTCATCTACAGCCTCAGGAACAGAGACATCAAGGGGGCCCTGAAAAGATGTGTTGGGTGGACAGCCATCCAAGAAGCATCAGTCTTGGGGGTGAAGACTTGCCCGTTATTGAAAACTTTAAAATCTCAGCCCAGGAAATTGTGAGATTTTTTTTTTTTGGCGGTGAGTGGGGTGGGGGAGGCTCTATCCCCTTGGCTTTTGAATTTCAATTTATTAGTATATATTTATTTTCAATGAATTGTACCTATTTGAAGGCTACTATTTGCTCAATTAAAGGTGTTATTGGACACAATTTTAAACTGCATTGGCACATAATTTTAAGTTATTTTATTTTTCACATGATTTAAATTTTTTATATTTTTGTTTCTTTCCCTCAGTCTTTTTAAAAATTTTATTTATTACTTATTTAATAAATAATTATTTATAAATAATAAATATATCAATTATTTAATTAAAGGGTTATGAACTCTCCTTGTATCTTACCTGCTATACTATCCCTCCAGTCTTGAGTAATCTTAATTTATTAAAACAAAATAACTCCAAAATTGACATTTTTGGGGGCTGTATCTGGTGATGCTCAGTGGTTACTCATATCTCTTCACATAAATAAATGCTCGAGGGCCAGAGCAATAGCACAACAGGAGGGCATTTGCTTTGCATGCAGCCAACCTGGCTTCAATTCCCAGCATCCCATATGGTCCCCTGAGGCTGCCGGGAGTAATTTTTGAATGCAAAGTCAGGAGTAACCCCTGAGCACCACCAAAGGTGACCCCAAAACCAAAAGGAAATTCTATGCAGCTGTTAGGAAAAACAAAGTCATGAAATTTGCTCATATATGGATGAATATGGTATTTTTGTTTTGTTTTGTTTTTGGGCCACACCTGGCAGAACTCAGGGATTACTCTTGGCTCTGCACTCACAAATCACTCCTGGCAGGCTCAGAGGACCACGTGGGATGCAAGGAATTGAAACCAGGCCTGTCCTGGGTTTGCCAAATGCAAGGCAAACACCTTGCTGCTGTGTATCACTTGGGCCCCAATATGGTAAGTATTATGCTGAGCAAAATGAGTCAAAGGGAGAGGGATAAACACAAAATGATCACCACTGTGCTAACTCTCCGGCCCCTATTTTTTTGTTTGTTTTTGGGCCACACCAGGTGATGCTCAGGGGTTACTCCTGGCTATGCGCTCAGAAGTCGCTCCTGGCTTGGGGGACCATCTGGGGCACCAGGGGATCGAACCCTGGTCCGTCCTAGGCTAGCGCTGGCAAGGCAGACACCTTACCTCTAGGGCCACCACGTTGGCCCCTCTAGCCCCTATTTTATTTTATTTTATTTTTTGGTTTTTGGGCCACAACCAGCAGTGTTCAGGGATTACTCAGAAACTGCTTCTGGCAGGCTCAGGGGACCATATAGGATGCTGAGGATTGAATCCAGGTCCATCCTGGGTAGGCCATGTGCAAGGCAAATGGCCTACTATTGTGCTATTACTCTGGCCCAGAAACTATATATACACTATATATATCTATATATTTTTTTTTGTTTTTGGGTCACACCCAGCAGTGCTCAGGGGTTACTCCTGGCTGTCTGCTCAGAAATAGCTCCTGGCAGGCACGGGGGACCATATGGGACACTGGGATTCGAACCAACCACCTTTGGTCCTGGATTGGCTGCTTGCAAGGCAAACGCCGCTGTGCTATCTCTCCGGGCTCCCCAGAAACATATTTTAAAGTGTTACAATCAAAGTCTCTCTGTAGGGAGAAGGTCTCTGAAGATTGTATTTTTACAACAGGACTAAGGACTAATTCTTGGTTTAGGAGGTGAACCTGAATTTCCTCCTGAGTTTTAAGATGTCATGAAAACACAGGTATTGGCCTGGGGGTAAGAGAGGTTTGATGACCAAGCACAATATTCTCCAGTCAGGAGTCAATTTTTTTTCAACTCTGCCAAGGGCTGTATGTGTCCCTTGCTACAAGTCCATGTTTTTGGCGATTCCAGAGACCCCAAACAAGAGCATTTTCTCCAATCCAGAATAGGAGTTGCAGTGATAGCACAGTGGGTAAGGCATTTGCCTTGCACGTGACCCACCCAGGTTTGATCCCCGGCATCCCTTAGGATCCCCTGAGTTTTCCAGGAGTGATTCCTGAGTGCAGAGCCAGGAGTAATGCCTGAGCATCATTGGGTGTGACCTAAAAACCAATCAAGCAAACAACCCCCCCCCAAAAAAAAAACCTGGAGAATAGTTTAGCCCTGGGTTGGGTTGAGATGCTGAGAGTTGGGGCAGGAGCGATGGCACAAACAGTAGGGCATTTGCCTTGCATGCGCTAACCTAGGACAGACCACAGTTTAATTCCCTGGCATCCCACATGGTCCCCCAAGCCAGGAGTGATTTCTGAGTGCATAGCCAGGAGTAACCTCTGAGCATCACCAGGTGTGGGCCAACCCCTCACCAAAGGAAAAAATAAGACGCTGAGAGTTGGGACCCCAAAGGAGGAATAATAATACAAGTTGCATTACTGTCCCTCCCCGCTGGCCTGACCTCTTGGGAACACCTAACTGGCAGGAGAACTTGTCCCCTCTCTCCAGACCAGTGCTCCCCTTGAGGACATCAGCTGCCTGAAGAGAAGAGGGGGTGACGGGGAGGAAAGTGAACTTAATGAGGAGAAGTGGGACACTCCAAGTCTCGCTTCGGAGCAGGTGTGAGTTGAGACTCAAAGGGGCTGAGTTGCTAACTCCCTTTAGGTTCCTGCATTGGGCAGGAGGGTCTTCCCTGCTCTGTCTTTGCTAGCGATGGAGCCCGGAGCTCCTGTGTCTGCTCAGAACAACCCACTTCTGCTCTGAGGGATTTGAACACACACAGAACGAAAATTGTGTCCTGGTAAGTGGGAATTCCTAGTGGATGTAGCGACAGAGTGCCAGGAATCATGAAATGCAAAAGTGATTTTTTTTTTTTTTTTTGGTTTTTGGGCCATACCCGGTGGTGCTCAGGGGTTCCTCCTGGCTGTCTGCTCAGAAATAGCTCCTGGCAGGCACTGGGGACCATATGGAACACCATATGGGATTCGAACCAACCACCTTTGGTCTTGGATCGGCTGCTTGCAAGGCAAACGCCGCTGTGCTATCTCTCCGGGCCCTTAAAAAAATCTTATTTATAAAAATGTAATTTGGCCCGGAGAGATAGCACAGCGGCGTTTGCCTTGCAAGCAGCCAATCTAGGACCAAAGGTGGTTGGTTCGAATCCCGGTGTCCCATATGGTCCCCCGTGCCTGCCAGGAGCTATTTCTGAGCAGACAGCCAGGAGTAACCCCTGAGCATCGCCAGGTGTGGCCCAAAAACAAAACAAAACAAAACAAAACAAAAATGTAATTTGGGAGAATGGAGGGGTGTCACAGCAGTAGGGCGTTTGTCTTGCATGCGGCTGACCTAGGACTGAACGCAGTTTTATCCCCTATGGTTCCTCAAAGCCAGGAGCGATTTTTGAGTTCATAGCCAGGAGTAACCCCTGAGCATTACCGGGTGTGGCCCCCCCCCAATTTTTTTTTGAGGGCCACATATGGTGATGCCCAGGGCTTACTCCTGGCCCTGCACTCAGGAATCACTCCTGGCAAGTGCTTGGGAGATGTTGGAGATTGAATCCAGGCTGAACTCATGAAAGCAAGCACCTTACCCACCATGCTATCACTCTGGCCCCTTATTTCCTTTTTGCTGAAATGTCAGTGGAAATGTCAACCTATTTTATGGGAGAGCTAAGAGATCCTCAGTGGTTATTACCTTGTTTGCTTCACTAATCCATTTATTTTTTTTTGGGGGGGGGTCACACCCAGCTGTGTTCTTGGCTGACTCCTGCACTCAGGAATCACTCTTGGTGGTATCTGGGGAATCTTATGGGATGCCAGTGAGATTGAACCCAAGTCGACTGTGTGTAAGGCAAGTGCTTCACCTGCCTTGCTGTACTATCTCTCTGGCCCCTTAATTTTCTTTATGCTGTAGTCAATAGAAATAAATTATTTTGGGCCTGGAGAGATAGCACAGCGGCATTTGCCTTGCAAGCAGCCGATCCAGGACCAAAGGTGGTTGGTTCGAATCCCGGTGTCCCATATGGTCCCCCGTGCCTGCCAGGAGCTATTTCTGAGCAGACAGCCAGGAGTGACCCCTGAGCACTGCCGGGTGTGGTCCAAAAACAAAAAAACAAAAAAACAAACAAAAATTATTTTTATTTTTGGTGGTGGAGGAACCAAATCATCTTATAGGAGAGTTTGACTGTTCCTTTACTTGTTTCACAAACCCACTTTAATTTTTTGGTTTGTATTTTGGGACCACACCTGGCTGATGTTCAGGGCTGACTCTAGGCTTTGCACTCAGGGATCATACCTGGCAGTGCTGAGGGCTGTGTATAAGACCAATATCCTACCTGCTGTCCTATTCTCTGGTCAGATCAGTGTCATATCTCATCCCAAGGAACCTCTTGTTTTGTTTTTTTGGGCCACACCCTGCGGCACTCGGGGGTTCTTCCTGGCTTTGCACTCAGAAATCACTCCTGGAAGGCTCGGGGATCATATGGGATGTGGGGGGATTAAACTGGGTCCATCCAGATCAGCAGCATGCAGGGCAAATGCCCTACAGCTGTTCCCCGCCCCCAGGGAATCTCTTCTCTTTGTCTGAGTTGTCATCTGCAAACAGCTAGCCTCCGTGATGGTAATGAGCCTTCCTGGCAATTATTTTATTTCCTTTGAGGCTGCTGGAATTTGTTGACCCATTCAGGTCTCTATTCTTCAGTGCTTCAGTTCTTTGCTCCAATAGCTTGGGTTTGTCATTGTTTTGATTCCCATAGCTGAATAGGATAATTGTCCTTTTCTCTTTTTTCCCTTGTTGCATTTCCAATTGCCAAGAATAGTTGTCTCTGTGGGAAATGCGGGAGGCTGTAAGTTTTGTGTAATTAATATCTTAGTCATGCCATAATTTCCAATTTTATTTCAACTCTAAACAAATGGTCAAAGGCAGGTTGTGCACGTACTCACTGAGGCAAATGAAAGCTCCGTGTCCCAAATTTATGAATTCATCCAGAATCGACCAAGCAGCTTCTTTTCTGAGATTTTTTTTTTGTTGTTGTTGTTTTTTCGGGCCACACCAGTTTGATGCTCAGGGGTTACTCCTGGCTAAGCACTCAGAAATTGCCCCTGGCTTGGGGGGACCATATGGGACGCCGGGGGATTGAACCAGGGTCCTGATCCTTGGCTAGCACTTGCAAGGCAGACACCTGACCTCTAGCGCCACCTCGCCGGCTCCCTGAGATATTTTTTTAAGTTGTTTGTTTTTGGGCCACACGGACAGTACTCAGGGCTGACTCTTGGCTCTGCGCTCAGGGATCACTGCTGGTAGGGACTCTGGGGATTCTATGGGATGCCAGAGATCAAACCCGGGCCAACCATGTGCAAGGCAAATTACCTTCCCCATTGTGCTCCAACCCCCACATTTAAAAAAATTTATGTACATACATATGTATATATGTGTTTGGTTTTTGGGTCACACCCAGTGATGCTCAGGGGTTACTTCTGGCTCTGTACTCAGAAATCGCTCCTGGCAGGCTTGGGGGAACATATGGGATTCCAGGGACTGAACCCAGGTCTGTTTTGGGTTGGCTGCATGCAAGACAAACACCCTTCTGCTGTGCTATCGCTCTAGGCCTCCAACCTCCTCATTTTTATGTTAAAAAATATTTTTAGGCATTGTGCTTTACAAACCTATTAACTCTGGGTTTAACATATAAAATATTGAAACATCATGCCAGACACTAGAGTTTTCTTCCCTCACACTGTCCTGGTGTGTCTCCCCCCCACCTCCTACTACCTCCTTTTCCATGGGAAGCTTTTCTTAGTTTTATTTTTAGACCCCATCTAGCGATGCTCAGGGTTGACTCCTGGCTCTGTGGTCAAGGATCACTCTTAGCAGGGCTTGGGGGGCCCTATGGGATGCCAGGGATTGAACCCGGGTTGGCCACATACCTGGCCAGCACTTTACTCACTACTGTCCTATTGTTCTGGGGTCCTTTCCCTATGTGCCCAATGGTTCTTTGCTTTGGTTTTATTTATTCATTCATTCATTTATTTGTTTGTTTGTTTTTGGGCCACACCCAGTGGCACTCAGTGGATACTTCTGGTTCCGCACTCAGAAATCACTCTTGGCAGGTTCAAGAGACTATATAGAATGCTGGGGATCGAACCCCTGGATCTCCACATGCAAGGAAAATGCCCTACCCTTGTGATATCACTGCAGATTTGCTTTTATGACTTCTCTGTGTTGGTAACATGGATTCTTCCATGGCGCTCATCCTCATTCTGTCTTTTCTCCCCACAGCCCTTTCCACCCCCATGGAACCAAGCAATACCTCGAGGAATTCGGAATTTCTCCTGCAGGGATTTTTAGTGGAGGCAAAACTCCAGCCTCTCATCTTTGGGGTGTTCCTGTCCATGTACCTCATCACAGTGCTGGGGAACCTGCTCATCGTCCTGGCCACCATCTCTGACCCCCACCTCCACACACCCATGTACTTCTTCCTCTCCAATCTGTCCTTGGTGGATGTTTGTTACACCTCCACCACCGTCCCCAAGGTGCTGGCCAACATCCAGACCCAGAGCCGTGCTATCACTTATGGCGGCTGCTTTGCCCAGATGTTCTTCGTCATCCTCTTTGCCGGTCTGGACAACTTCCTCCTGACCGTCATGGCTTATGACCGCTTTGTGGCCATCTGCCACCCCCTGCATTATATGGTCATCATGCATCCCCGGCTATGTGGGCTGCTGGTTCTGGGCTCTTGGGTGCTAAGTGCCCTGCATTCTTCACTCCAAATTCTCCTGGCCATGCAACTCACCTATCGTGCCAACATGGAAATCCCCCATTTCTTCTGTGAATTATACCAGGTGGTCCGGGGGGCATGTTCTGACACCTTCTGGAACGTGGTGGTGATGTACTTGGCGGCGGCCTTGCTTGGGGTGGGGCCCCTGGCTGGGATCCTTTATTCCTATTCCAAGATTGTCACCTCCATCCGGGGCATTGCATCTGCTCAGGGCAAGTATAAAGCCTTTTCCACCTGTGCCTCTCACCTGTCCGTGGTCTCCCTATTCTATAGTACCATCTTAGGGGTGTACCTGAGTGCCGCCGCCACGCACAACTCACAGTCGAGTTCAGCTGCCTCTGTGATGTATGCGGTGGTCACCCCCATGCTGAACCCCTTCATCTACAGCCTGAGGAACAAAGACATCAAGAGAGCTCTCAACAGTGTCTTTGCCGTGGCAGTTGGAAAACGCTCGATGACCTTGGCGCTGAAGGATTGTCCTTGATGGCACGGTTCAAATGGAGGGAGTCTGGGCGCAAGTGACAGGACAGTGTGGAGGGCGCTTGCCTTACACATGGCCAACCTGGGTTTGAACCTGGCATCTCATGGAGTCCCCTGAGCACCAGCAGGAGTGATTCCTGAGTGCAGAGCCAGGAGTAAGCGCTGAGCAACACTATTGTCACCCGTTAAACTGTCCAGGAAAAAAATAACAACCCGAAAAGTTGTTTTGAGGGGCCAGATGCTACAGAGGGTAATGCATTTGCCTGCATGTGACTGATCCAATTTTTTTTTTTGGGCCACACCCGTTTGATGCTCAGGGCTTACTCTTGGCCATGCGCTCAGAAATCGCCCCTGGCTTGGGGGGACCATATGGGACGCCAGGGGATCAAACCGCGGTCCATCCTACGCTAGCGCTTGTAAGGTAGACACCTTACCTCTAGCGCCACCTTCCCGGCCCCGACTGATCCAATTTTAATCTCTGGCATTCCATCTGGTCCCTTCCTAGTCCTCCAGAAATAATTCTTGTTTTCTTGTTTGTTTCTTTTGGGGCCACACTCAGTGGTGCTCAAGAGTTACATTTTTTTTAAGAGTTACTTCTGGCCCTACATTCAGAAATCACTCCTGGAGCTGGATTGATAGCACAGCAGTAGGGTGTTTGTTTACTGGACTGACTTGGGTTTGATCCCTGGCATCCCTTATGGTCCCTAAGCCTGTCAGGAACGATTTCTGAGCACAGAGCCAGGAGTATCCTTTGAGCACTCCTGGTGTGGGAAAGAAAGAAAGAAAAGGAAAAAAGAAAAAGAAAGGGAAAAGAAAGAAAGAAAGAAAGAAAGAAAGAAAGGAAGGAAGGAAGGAAGGAAGGAAGGAAGGAAGGAAGGAAGGAAGGAAGGAAGGAAGGAAGGAAGGAAGAAAGAAAGAAGGAAAGGGAAGGAAGAAAGAAGAATGAAGAAAGAAAGAGAAGAGAAGAGAAAGAAGGAAGGAAAGAGAGAAGAAAGAAGGAAAGAAGGAAAAAGAAGACAAAAGAAAGAAAAATGAAAGAAGAAAGAAAAGAAAGAAAGAAAGAAAGAAAGAAAGAAAGAAAGAAAGAAAGAAAGAAAGGAAGGAAGGAAGGAAGGAAGGAAGAAAGGAAGGAAGGAAGGGAGGGAGGGAGGAAGGAAGGAAGGAAGGAAGGAAGGAAGGAAGGAAGGAAGGAAGGAAGGAAGGAAGGAAGGAAGGAAGGAAGGAATGATTCCTGGCAGAATCAGGGTACCATATGGGATGCCAGATTCAAACCTGAGTTGATCAGGAATAAAGCCAAAGCCTTCCCTGCTGTTCTATGTCTTCGGCCCCCAGGAATGATTCTTAACTGCATAGCCAAAAAACCCTGAGCACTGCTGCTATGTTTGTCCCCCCCCAAAAAAAAAACCCAACAACCCCTCTAAAAAAGACACCTCTAAACGATTTTTTTTTTTTTTGTGGTTTTTGGGTCACACCCGGCAGTGCTCAGGGGTTATTCCTGGCTCCAGGCTCAGAAATTGCTCCTGGCAGGCACGGGGGACCATATGGGACGCCGGGATTCGAACCGATGACCTCCTGCATGAAAGGCAAACGCCTTACCTCCATGCTATCTCTCCGGCCCCACCTCTAAACGATTTTAATTCATTAAAAAATGCTATTTAAAGAATAGTTAGTAAAGGGTCTAACATCCTTGCTTTTTTTTTTTTTTTTTTTTTAGAAATTATATAAACACCATGGTTTACAAGGTTACTCTTTCTTTCCCTCCCCCCCCTCACCCATATTTGGATCACACCGGGGGCTCAGAGGTTACTCCTTGCTCTACACTCAGAAATCGTCCCTGGCAGGCTCAGGGAGCCATATACGATGCCAGGAATAGAACACAGGATGGCGCCGTGCAAGGCAAACCAAGGCAAATCTGGTCTGGACAAGGTTGTTATTTTTTTCCAAGAACATAATTTTTCTTTTATTTTTTTCTTCTTTGTGTTTGTTTTTGTTTTTGGGGGGGGGCACACCCGATGATGCTCAGGGGTTACTCCTGGCTAGGTGCTCAGAAATTGCTCGTGGCTGGGGGGACCATATGGGATGCCAGGGGATCAAACTGTGGTCCATCCTAGGTTAACGCATGCAAGGCAAACCCAACTGCTTGCACTACTGCTCTAGCCCCAAGAACATCATTTTTCTTTCTTTCTTTCTTTCTTTTTTTTGGTTTTTTGGGCCACACCCAGCGTTGCTCAGGGTTTACTCCTGGCTGTCTGCTCAGAAATAGCTCCTGACAGGCATGGGGGACCATATGGGACACCGGGATTCGAACCAACCACCTTTGGTCCTAGATCGGCTGCTTGCAAGGCAAACGCTGCTGTGCTATCTCTCCGGGCCCACATCATTTGTCTTCATTTTACCCACTCGAACATAATTTTTTTTTTTTATTTTCTATGATATGTCCATTGTTTATTATGTAACAAAAACTATATGCATATACATATGGTACCTTATTTAGTTTAGTTTTATCAACTAAGTCAATAAACAAAATTCATAACAAAGAAGACTCAATCAGCAACAAATAACTCTGTCAATGACTATAATAATCCCCTTGTGAGATATAGCAGTTTATATGAATTTTCTTTGACTTACGTGTTTTTGGAGAATCCCATTCGTTTTTTTGTTATATCTGTTAATTTTTCATAATTTTGGATAGTACTTTTATTTTTGTATTGCTGATATTTGGTGTTTTATGTAGCTTAGATACTGAATGTTTACCTGATTGTTCTAGAATATTTTCTCCCATTCAGTTGGTGTCTTAGTTTTTTTTTTTTTTTCTTTTTTTTTTTTTGGTTTTTGGGCCACACCTGTTTGATGCTCAGGGGTTACTCCTGGCTATGCGCTCAGAAATCGCCCCTGGCTTGGGGGGACCATATGGGATGCCGGATGGAACCGCGGTTCGTCCTACGCTAGCACTTGCAAGGTAGACACCTTACCTCTAGCGCCACCTTCCCGGCCCCTGTTTTTTTTTTTTTCAACTGAAGCCCAACTACAGACATGTTTATAATATGGTGCTTAAATAAAGACACTATTATAAGAAAAGAAATTAAAGTAAATTTTCAGTCCATTTTCCTTTTTTTTTTTTTTTTTTTTTTTGGTTTTTTGGGCCACACCCGTTTGATGCTCAGGGGTTACTCCTAGCTATGTGCTCAGAAATCGCCCCTGGCTTGGGGGGACCATATGGGACGCCGGGGGATCGAACCGTGGTCCTTCCTTGGCTAGCGCTTGCAAGGCAGACACCTTACCTCCAGCGCCACCTACCCGGCCCCTCCTTTTTTCTTGTCTTCTTTTTCTTCTTCCTCTTCTTCGTCTTCTTCCTCCTCTTCTACTTCTTCCTCTTCTTTTTTCTTTCTCCATTTCTTCATTTTTTCTTCCTCTTCTTCCTCTTTTTTGTCTTCTTTTCTTAATTCTTTTTTTTTTTTTTTGGTTTTTGGTTTTTGGGTCACACCCGGGGTACTCAGGGGTTACTCCTGGCTCTACGCTCAGAAATTGCTCCTGGCAGGCTCCGGGAACCATGTGGGATGCCGGGATTTGAACCACTGTCTTCTGCATGCAAGGCAAACGCCTTACCTCCATGCTATCTCGCAGGCCTCATTAATTCTTTTCTTAATACAATTTTTCCACAGTTACAAAGTTGTTCATAATTGCTTTTCAGTCATTCAATTCACTCGTGCACATTTCCTGCCACTAATGTTCCCAGTCTCTTTCCTGCCTGTCTCTCCCACCCCCTCCCCTGCCTGCCTCTGAGAGACATTCTCTCTCTGTCTTTCTGTCTCTCTGTCTCTCTCTCTCTCACTTGCTCTCTTCTCTCTCCCTTTTTGTTTTTTTTTAGCTTTTGGGTCACAACTGGCAGTGCTCAGGGGTTACTACTGGTTCTGTGCTCAGAAATCACTCCTGGAAGGCACCGGGGACCATATGGGATGGTGGGATTCGAACCACCACCCGTCCTGAATCAGCCGCGTGCAAGGCAAATGTCTTACCGCTCTCCTATCTCTCCATTCCTCTCCTTTTGTTTTTGCTTCTTTTGGGGCCACACCTGACTTCATTCAGAGTTTCCTCCTGACTCTGCTCTCAGAAATCACCCCTGGCAGGCTCGGGGGACCATATGGGATGCCTCGGTTTGAACTGGGGCCGTCCTGGATTGGCAGCGTGCAAGTCAAACACCATACCACTGTGCTATCTCTCCAGTCCCTCTTTCTCCTTTCTTTTCCTTTTAGGCAGGTCTAAAGCCTTTGTGTCATGCCTGTAGTTGCCCATAGTTGATCCCTGACACCGCATTTGGTCACTTGAACCCCCCTCCCAAGTGAGCTCTGATCATCAAGCCTGGAGGAGCCCTGAGCACCACATAGGTATGGTCCAAACACTCCCATATCTCTTTAGAGTGTCATAGTAAAACTAATTATGGAATTATGCTAATTATGGAAATACATGATTTTTTTTTTTTGGTTTCTTAGTCACACCTGGCTGGAGGTGAGATGGAAGTTCCAGGATGAGACGCTTGTATGCAAACTCACAGGCTCGTTCCCTGGCCCTGGGCTTTTTAACTTTTAAAATCTGGTTTTAGAATAAGAAAACCTCCAGGAGGAAATGGTATCCCTTGAGTTGTCCATAGGACCCTTTTCTTCCACATGTCCAAGATCATACACATTAGCCCTTACCACTGTGTCATGTTGCGTGAGCAGTAACATGGAACACATAGTTCTTTTTTTTTTTTTTTTTTAGTTTTTGAGTCACACCCGGTAGCACTCAGGGTTTACTCCTGGCTCTATGCTCAGAAACTGCTCCTGGCAGGCTCGGGGACCATATGGGGTGCTGGGATTTGAACCACTGTCCTCCTGCATGCAAAGCAAATGCTCTGCCTCCATGCTATCTCTCCGGCCCCAAGAACACACAATTCTTAATAAAAGTTTGTTCATGAAATAAATTTCTCTGGTCAATGAGCTTCTTGACCCCTGCTATTAGAGCATTGTGCTGACATTTCACTTTAAGAGGAAAAAAAAAGTAGATCATTTTGTTATTTATTTATTTATTTATTTATTTATTTATTTCTATGTTTGTTTTGGGGCCACACCCAATGGTGCTCAGGGGTTATTCCTGGCTCTGTGCTGAGAATTTAACTCCTGGTAGGCTCGGGGGACACTACGGGATGACAGGGATTAAACCCAGCTCAGCCATGTGCAAGGTCTTACCCACTGTGTTATTGCTCCGGTCCCAGAACATCTTATTTTTACTTTTTTGGGGTCACACTCAGTGGTGCTCAGGGATCATTCCTTGTGGAATTCAAGGTACCCCTATGTGGTATAGGAGAAGCGAACCCAGGATGGTCACCTTTAAGAAAATTGCCTACGATTTTCAAATTTATTTTGGCCTATTTCATTTTTGGGGGGCCATACTTCAGGGCTGACTCTTGGCAAATTTAGGGATCTATATGGGACGCTGGGGACCAAACCCAAGTCAACTGCTTGCAAGGCAAGAGCATTCCCCACTGGTTTATCACTCTGGTTCCATCTTTGCATATTTTATTTGTGCAAATAGAAAATACTTCCAGACATTTCATTTACCTTTCCAATATTTGTATGCAATGGTGTGGCTTTCATAAGTTGAAAATAAAAAATTAAAATTCATGGATATTAAAATTTTCTTCAGAGAAAAGCTATGATTTATTTGTTTGTTTGGGGATCATACTCAGTAATACTTTTTTTTGTTTGTTTTTTGGGTCACACCCGGCAGCATTAAGGGGTTCTTCCTGGCTCTATGCTCAGAAATCACTCCTGGCAAGCTCGGGGGACCATATGGGATGCCAGGATTTGAACCATCGGCCTTCTGCATGCAAGGCAAATGCCTTACCTTCATGCTATCGCTCCGGCCCCACTCAGTGCTACTTACGTCTTACTTCTGGTTACTTCTTGCTTACTTCTGGCTCTGTGCTCAGGAATCACTGCTGGCAGGGATTGGGGGATTCTAGGGGATGATGGGGATCATACCTGGATTGGCCACATGCATGGCAAGCATGCTGCCCACTCTACTCCAGACTGTGGAATTAATATTTGAACAACTCAATGAAAAAGACGTTAAAGTGTGTTGAACCCTTTCTCAATGGGTTCAATCCCATAAGGTCCCCCAAGCCTGCCAGGAGTGATTTCTGAGCTCAGAGCCAGATGTAACCCCTGAGCGTCACTGGTGTGCCCCTACTCCAAAAAGAAAATGTGTGTGATGGGCCCGGAGAGATAGCACAGCGGCGTTTGCCTTACAAGCAGACGATCCAGGACCAAAGGTGTTTGGTTCGAATCCCGGTGTCCCATATGCCCCCCCCCCCCCCCCCGTGCCTGCCAGGAGCTATTTCTGAGCAGACAGCCAGGAGTAACCCTGAACACCGCCGGGTGTGGCCCAAAAACAAAACAAAACAAAACAAAAAAGAAAATGTGTGTGCTGAATCAGGTGCAATTGTGTCCTAATAAGCAAGTGAGAAAGAAAAAAAATATCCTGGATCAGAGAAGATTCTAGAACACCAGAAACTCAGCCCCACTTGGTACTTATAGACATGGCTTCTAGTTGGGTGAAATATGTCATATGTGAATAGAGACTCTCTGCACAGAGTGGCTGAATGCACACAGAAGAGAATTTATAGCACTTCACCAGGAAGACTTTATTTTTTTCTTCACCCACAAGATAAAAATATGTGAAAATCTAGAGTAAAATTGTCATAGAATATTGAAAGACAGCAGGCACCACAAGAATATTTAACACTAAAAGATGAATTTTTTTTGTTTTTGTTTTTGGGCCACACCTGGTGGCACTCAGAGGTTTGTCCTGGCTCCGTGCTCAGAAGTTACTCCTGGCAGGCTCAGGACCATATGGGATGCCGAGGATCGAGCCTGGTTCAGCTATGTGCAAGGTAAGTGCCCTACCTGCTGTGCTAGCTCTCTGGTCCCTGGCTCCTATTATTTTCCTGCTGTCTCCAGACCCCGATGATGAAAATTTTATCCTGATCCTATTTGGCCTCTATGTATAGTTCATATTAGGATTTGTTTCCTGAGAACTTAAGGTAACTTGACAATTGCCTTCTTCTCACAAGTCACAAACGTAAGCACAAACACAAACACAGAGGTCAGAAGGAAGCCCAATGGGTTGAGAAAAATTTACATTTAGATCATAGGAGCTACATACCATCCAGCACTCATTGATGCCTTTGAGCTGGGATTATATGGAGTTTTATAAAGATAGAGACGACCTGGACATAGATTCCATCTATATGCATGCATCAATTTAAAGCAATTGACATTGAGGGCTTTTTTGATACAAAGAAGACAGAAGACATGAAGATTTGTGGAAAATTCATCATCACTGGGTGAGGACAGAAGAGGCCATAGTTACACACAACATTGTAGATGGGCCTTATACCTGGAGATTCAGTATCGTGGCTAGACCCAAAAAAGATTAGCAGTGCCCAGAAATCCCCAACACATTGTACATTTAGAAATAAAAAAAAAATTGGGGGGAGGCCGGCGAGGTGGCGCTAGAGGTAAGGTGTCTGCCTTGCAAGTGCTAGCCACGGAAGGACTGCGGTTCGATCCCCCCAGCGTCCCATATGGTCCCCCCAAGCCAGGGGCGATTTCTGAGCGCTTAGCCAGGATTAACCCCTGAGCATCAAAAGGGTGTGGCCCAAAAAACAAAAAAAAATTTTTTTTTTGGTTTTTGGGTTACACCTGGTGGCACTCAGGGGATACTCCTAACTGCACTAGGAATCGCTCCTGGCAGGTACAGGGAACCACATGGGATGCTGGGATTCGAACTACCATCCATCCTAAATCTGCTGCATGCAAGGAAAACACCCTACCATTGTGTTATTGCTCCAGCCCCAGAAATAAAAATATTTGATGGATGCATTTATTTCTAGATGTGTTCTATATCCAGCAAGACCAACAAGAGTCACAAGAGTACAATTTAACTGAAGTCGGTCCTGCTTTAATTACATCTGATTAGCATTTACCCTTTCTTAGTTTCTGTCTTATTTCATTTTATTTTCAGAGAACAATATTTCAAAATCCACACGGTTATTTTCTTTTTTTTTTTTTTTTTTGGTTTTTGGGCCACACCCGGTGACGCTCAGGGGTTACTCCTGGCTATGCGCTCAGAAGTCGCTCCTGGCTTGGGGGACCATATGGGACGCCGGGGGATCGAACCGCGGTCCGTCTCCTAGGCTAGCGCAGGTAAGGCTTACCTTACCTCCAGCGCCACCGCCTGGCCCCCCACACGGTTATTTTCTAGGGAAAAAGAAGTGGTTGTGGGGATGGAGCGATAGTACAGTGAGGAGGGCAATTGCCTTGCATGTGGCATATCTGGGATTGATCCCCTCAAACCCACCAGGAGTAATTCCTGAGTGCAGAAGCAAGAGTAACCTCAGTTCAGCTGGGTGTAGCCAGAAATTTTAAAAAGGTAGTTGTTAAAGTCTGCATATTTGGGTAGGAAAGCTGGTAAAAATGGTTCAGATAATTGGCCAGAGTTCAAGAAACAACAAAGATGGAAAGGTTGGAGAGATAGTACAGCAGATAGTGTGTTGCAATGGACGGGGTCAACCTGATTTGGATTCCTGGCACCCCATATGAGATCCCAATCCTGTCATGTGTAATTCTTTGTTTGTTTCTAGGCCACAGCTGGCAGCGCTCAAGGGTTATTCCTGACTCTGCACTGAAGCATTACTTCTGGCAGGATCGGGGGACCATATGAGATGCTGGGAATCGAACCCGGTTTTATCCCAGGTCATTCGCTTGCAAGACAAATGCCTTACACTGTGCATCACTCGACACACACACACACACACACACACACACACACACACACACACACATGGTGTAATTCTTGAATGCTAAGCCAGGAGTAAACACTGAGCACCACCAACTGTGACCCCAAAACTATACAAACAAATACAAAACCAACCAAAACAACACAGAAAATAAAAACACCTGTCAGATCAAGCCTAAAGCTACATATATATGATAGACATTGAACAGTTTGAAGCTGAGAAAATAAAAATGCCAGACAATGCATGGAAGAATAAATCCTACTTCCATAGACTGAGCAAACAGTCACAGTTGCTGAGCCAGGCTCAGACCGGCGATCCTGGAAAAGCCTTCAGTGCAGTATAACTGAACGCTTTGTTGTTCCCTTCACTAAAAGAGTGTTCAGAGCCCTCTTGATGTCTTTGTTTCTGAGGCTGTAGATGAAGGGGTTCAGCATGGGGGTGACCACTGTGTACAACACGGAGGCGATGGTGCTTTCATATGACCTTTCAGTAGCCCCTGAGCTCAAGTACACACCCAGGCTGGTGAAATAAAACAAGGCGACCACGGAGAGGTGAGAGGCACAGGTGGAAAAGGCTTTATACTTGCTCTGAGCTGATGAGGTGCCACGGATGGAGGAGACAATCTTATAGTAGGAGTAAATAATGCCAAGTAGCGGACCTCCAGCTATCAGGACCGAAGAGACATCCAAGACCACATTGTTGACAAAAGTGTCAGAAGAGGCCAGTTGCATCACTTGGTTGAGTTCACAGAAAAAGTGGGGGATCTCCACTATGGGGCAGAAGGAGAGACGCAACAACATCAACACTTCAGTCAGAGAGTTAAAGAGGCTCAGGACCCAGCACCCCAAAAGCAGCAGTCCACAGAGCCGGGGGTTCATGATGACCATGTAGTGTAGGGGGTGGCAGATGGCCACAAAGCGGTCATAGGCCATGGCAGTCAGGAGAAAGTCATCTAGGCTGGCGAAGAGAACGAAAAAGAATATCTGGGTCATGCAGCCTTCATAGCTTATTGATTTTCTGTGCATCTGGATGTTCACCAGCATCTTGGGGACGGTGGTGGAGACATAGCAGATATCATTCAAAGACAGGTTGGCAAGGAAGAAATACATGGGGGTCTGGAGGTGGGGGTCAGATTTGGTGGCCACGATGATGAGCAGGTTCCCCAGGACTGTGGTCACATACATGGCCAGGAACATCACAAAGAGGAGAGGCTCTAGTTCTGGGTCCTTGGAGAAACCCAGCAGAATAAACTCTGAACTGCGTGAATCATTTTTTGCCGCCATATTCTGGCTCCAACTTGCAGGAAAGAAGGAAATGGGTGACTATATTTCACAGGGCATATTCAGCTTATGGATTTGAAAAGCCCTAACACATATGGGGCATGCTCTAAGGTCATGTAAGTGTTAATTTCATTCATATGGGTGGGAGGAATAATACAATGGTTTGGATCTTAGTCTCGCACTTGGCTGATCTGGGTCTGATCCCAGACATCCCATCCCAGGCATCCCAAGCCCACCAGGAGTAATCGCTGCTTGAAGGTCAAAATAAGCCACACCATGGGGCTGGAAAGGTGGCACTATCGGTAAGACTTCTGCCTTGCAAAAGCTAACCTAGTATGAACTGCGGTTTGATCCCGGCGTCCCATATGGTCCTCCAAGCCAGGAGCTATTTCTGAGTGCATAGCCAGGAGTAACCTCTGAGCATTACTGGGTGTGACCCCCCCCAAAGAAAACCCAAAATAAGCCACACCATTGGATATGGTCATAAAACAAAATATATACAATTATTATATACATATATAAAGTTTTTTGGCATACCCCAAGATGTTCATGGGCCACTTTTGGTTCTGCTCTCAGGGATTATTTTTGGTGGTGCTCAGAGGATCTTATGGGATGCCAAGGATTGAACTCGGGTTGGCCATATACATGGCAAGTGCCTTCCCCACCTTCCCCACTGTACTATCTCTTCAGCCCTATAAGCTAATATGTTATCTGATTGCATCATGTCATTTGAAGAAGGAAGTTTTCTCTCATCATATTTTCCATCTGTGTATAGTTTTCATTAGAATGTTTTCATGTTTTGATGGTCAGCGCAAGAGTACCGAGGGGAAGATGCTTGCCTTGTCACTGTTGACCTCAAAGATTCCCCTAAGCTCCTGAGTCCTCCTGAGTCCAGTGTTTCTTGAACACTGCTGTATGTAGCTCCAAGCAAAATAAATAAATAAATAAATAAATAATAAATAAATAAATAAATAAAAATAAAATTTTGGGGGAGCACACCTGCAGTACTAAGAGGTTATTCCTGACTCTGTGCTCAGAAATTACTCCTGGCAGGCTTGAGGGACCCTATGGGATGCCAGGGATAGAAACCTGCCATGTGCAAGGGAAATGCCCTATTTACTGTCCTGCGCCAATAATTTTTTTAATGTGTTGGGAACAAATACTGAATGTTTTTGATGCAACTGAGGCATAGTTATGAGGTGCCAAAGAATGGATGTCCTGACAATTCAGTAAGAGGGAAAGAATATTTAAAAAAAACCAAGAAGATATAAAAATAGAAAAAGGAGTCAGTGAACAAAATATTGGGTTATAACAGGGAGCTCCACCCAAGATGGTCAATAATATTTTGGGGGGGATTTGGGCCACATCTTGCGATGCTAAGGGGTTACTCCTGGCTATGTGCTCAGAAATGCTCCTGACTTGGAGGACTATATGGGATGCCAGAAGATCAAACTGTGGTCTGTCCTAGGTGAGCCATGATGGTCATTGGATATGGTCATTATCAGAAACCCAGAGAAGAGAAATGATATGTGAAATCATGTGTCCTACCAAGATGTCAGGTAGTGGATAGTGCAAATTTCCATGGGAAGGTGTGTGTTGACTGTTCCAGTAACCAAAATGATGTCAGGAAAGAGAATAACGGGAAATAGAGGCAGATAGAGTGCTGTTAAAGTCTCCCTACTAGGAAGGAGCTTCTCCAGCCACAGGAAGTGTATCTCTACCCATTATTCTGTACATCACTTGGGCTTCATCACCTCCTTCATTACATCACAGACTTAATCACATACCCCTTGATCTGTGGCCCTAACTTAGTGGCATTCCTATGTTGTGTGGTTCCCTGAGGACTGAAGGCTTTGAGAACTGATCTCATCCTACAAGTAACACACACACACACACACACACAGGCACACCAATTCATACTGGACAACTGGTGAATGTTCTGAGCTCTAATTCTCAACTTCCCTCTTGCAAGGTGTCAACTGGCTTCTTGGCCTTACCTGGATGGGCTCCCTAAGAGGACAGTCTGCATGTGGCCCATCTGCATTCCTTCCTTGGATGACAGATGATGGCATCCCCAGACCTATCTGCAGGAGGGAGACATTTGTCATCCAACCAGAATTTGGAGAAAACCCTCAAGCAAAGCAGATCCTCTGTAGCCAGCCCTCTCACTCTCTGTCCACTCAACACACATAACTCCCTCTTGCTATTTGAACCTCCAAGCACAGGATTTTCCCATGGGGACAACTCTCCTGGACTAAAAAGGATTTCTTAATCAGTGTCTGCTCCCTCGAGGGTAGATTGGCAGTAAGAGTCCAGGGTTTCTTCTTCTTACTCAATAAATGTACATCTTGCCTCATCTCTAAGTCTCCAAGTCCCTTGTCTTCACTGGAGTGAGAAGTTTTCTCCCTGAGTCAGATGGAGGAATGTGTCTAGGTTAATTCTTTAGCTACTTCAAAGCCTTGACTCTGTCATGGTGACGTGACCTCATGATGTCTCTCAAATCCTTGACAATGAAGGAATTTTTCTCATATCAAAATGTAGGTATAATAGTCATTGGATGACACCTTTAAAGTTTTTATTGATATTTAAGCACCATGATTATAAAGATGTTTGTAGTTGGGTTTTAGTAAAAAAAAATAACCCCTTCACCAGTGAAACCTTCCCACCACCATGCCCCCATCACCCAGACAGGTATTTTATTTCTCTCACTCACTACCATTGTCATGATAGTTGTTGGTGTAGTTATTTCTATAAATGAACTCACCACTCATTATGGTAAGCTTCCTATCATGGGCCGACCTTTCCAGACCTCATTTATATCATCTCTGAATATTATTACTAGACTGTCTTTGATTTTTCTTAAATCCCACAGATGAATGAGACTATTCTGTGTCTCTCTCCCCCTGACTCATTTCATTCAGCAAGATAGTTTCCATTTCCTGGATGACACCTTGATTAAAATAATGGTGGAATATTTCATCTTTTGGTGACAATAAAACCTTCATTAGAGGTTGGCTTGAGAGTACGGAGGGTAGGGCATTGGCCTTGCACATGGATGATTTATAGGGTCCTTTGGGCCTCACTAGGTGAGGGTGATTTGGGAGCAATCCTTGAGCACCATTGGGTGTTACACACACAAAATGGCATAACAGATCTTTATAAAGCAATGCACTTTGAAATGACTTAAAGTCACATGAAATAATGAATGCCCTTTGTATATATATATATATATATTGTTTTTGTTTTGGACCTCATCTGGTGATGCCCAGGGGTTACTTCTTTTTCTTTTTGTTTTTAGGTCCCACCCAGAGGTGCTCAGGGATTGCTTTTGGCCCTGTACTCAGAAATCACTCCTGGCAAGCTCAGGTGACCATATGAGATGCCGGGAATGGAACTGTGGTCCATCCTGGGTTGGCTTCGTGCAAGGCAAACATCCTACCTCTGTGCTCACATTCCAGTCCCTCAAGTGTTCCTTCTTATTCAGCACTCAGGAATGACTCCTGGTAGTTCTTGGGGGGAACCATAAGGGTTACCAGGAATTAAACCTGGGCCAGCTGCATGCAAGGTGATTGCTTAACATCTGTAACCATTGCTCTAGCCCTATTTTTTTTTAATTTGAGGGTCATCCATCCAGTAATACTCTGGGGGTGATTCCTGGCTCTGCATTCAGGACTAACTTCTGGTAATGCTCAGGGGACCACATGGGATGTGGGAATTGAATGCAGGTTGACTGTGTGTAAGGCACTCACCCTAATCACTGACTATTTCCCAGTCCTCTATTATATTTATGTGGCTCTTTCAATTTATTAAAAATTATGTATTTAAAATATATACTTAATATTTAAATTGTGTGTATGCCAATCAATAAACTAAACCAACAGAAAGAAAATGTAGTGCTTCTCATATGCGGGACTTTCAGGGACCCAATGGACTTTCAGTAATTCCAACTAACAAAGAAAGGAAAATTTCATAAGTGAGATGACATAACATGAGACAGAGGGGTTACTGACAAGACAAGGAAAAACAAATTGGGAGAGGTCTATGGTGGGTCGTGAAACTCATCTAGACCATAGGAAACTACAACCCACTTAACACTCATTGATGTCTCAGAGATCTCCTAGCTGGAAGTGGATTTGAGCCACACCTGACAATACTCAGGGCTTACTCCTGGCTCTGTGCTCAGGGATCATTCCTGGTGGTGGTCAAAGAACCCTATGCGATGTCAGAGACTAAACCTAGGTTGGCCACCTACAAGCTAAATGCCTTTCCCACTGTTCTATCACTTCGACACCTAAATTGAACCTTCTAAAGATATAGACGACCTGAATATAGATTCCATATACATGCAAGTAACAATTTAGAGCAATTCACATTTGGAAATTTTTCTGTACAAAGAAGACAAAATACATGAGGATTTGTGGCAAATTCATCATTGAAATGTGAAGACAGAAGAGGCCATAATTGGGGCCCGGAGAGATAGCACAGCGGTGTTTGCCTTGCAAGCAGCCAATCCAGGGCCAAAGGTGGTTGGCTCAAATCCCGATGTCCCATATGGTCCCCCGTGCCTGCCAGGAGCTATTTCTGAGCAGACAGCCAAGAGTAACCCCTGAGCACTGCCAGGTGTGGCCCAAAAACCAAAAAAAAAAAAAAAAATGAAGAGGCCATAATTACACACATCATAGACAGACCATATATATATAGGGACTCAGCACCATGGATACACCCAAGAGAGACCAGCAGAGCTCAGAGACCCCTATCATATTGTGCATTTAATCATAAAAACATTTGCTGAAATCACTTGTTTCTAGCTATGTTTGGTGTCCAGCAAGACAGACATGAGTCTCAGGAGTCCAAGTAAACCAAAGTGGATGCTACTATTATTCCTACTTATAAGCATTTGCTCTTGTATTTGGAATAAACTGTACAAGTTACTGCATTTCCCCTTTTATTTCAGACAGTGATAGTTTAACTTTCCAAGAAAAAAATAAAAGAAAAGGTTGGAGGAAGTTCATGTCTGTTTGGGCAAGAAATCTACAGAAAATGGTCAGATTTTAAGGAAGAGCCCGAAGCTTCCTATAAATGACATACTTGGGACCATTTAAAGCTGAGAAATTGCTAGTAAGCCATTAAGAAGCAGGTCCAGTTTCCATAGCCTAGCCAAGAGCCACCATTTCTGAACCAGGCTCAGATCTGGAAATAAGAGGAAGGTCTTCAGTGAAGGAAAATTGCCTGTTTTATGACCCTCCTACACAGTAAACTTTCTTAGCATCCTTTTGATGTTGTTGTTCCTGAGGCTGTAGATAAAGGGGTTCAGCATAGGTACAACATGGAGGCAATGGTGCTTGTGCTTGCATATGAGTTGCTGTTAACCACAAAGCTCAAGTATACCTCTATGCTTGTAAAATAAAAACAAAGAGACACCTTGTAAAATAAAACAGAGAGGTAAGAGGTGTAGGTGGGAAACGTTCTATGTTTGTCCTGAGGGTATGTGGTTCTATGGATGGAAAACATTGTCTGAAATTAAGAATAAAGGATTCGGGGCTGGCGTGGTGGCGCTAGAGGTAAGGTGTCTGCCTTGCCAGCCTATGACGGACCGCGATTCGATCCCCCGGCGTCCCATATGGTCCCCCAAGCCAGGAGTGACTTCTGAGCGCATAGCCAGGAGTAACTCCTGAGTGTTACTGGGTGTGGCCCAAAAACCAAAATAAATAAATAAATAAAAAATTAAAGGATTCCAAGCAAGAGTCCTCTACCCAGTAGAACAGAACCACAGTTCATGATCAAATGATTGAGAAAAGTCTTGGTACATACAAGTTTAATCATCAGGTAGAGTTCACAGAAAAATGGGGTGATCTTCACTATTGGGCAGAAGGACAAATGCAATGCTATTAAGACTTGCAGCATGGGCCCGGAGAGATAGGCACAGCGGCATTTTCCTTGCAAGCAGCCAATCCAGGACCAAAGGTAGTTGGTTCGAATCCCGGTGTCCCATATGGTCCCCCGTGCCTGCCAGGAGCTATTTCTGAGCAGACAGCCAGGAGTAACCCCTAAGCAATGTCGGATGTGACCCAAAACCAAAACCAAAACCAAAACAAACAAACAAAAAAGACTTGCAGCATGGGGCTGGAGTGGTGGCACAAGTGGTAGGGCATTTGCCTTGCACGTGGCTAACCTAGGATGAACAGCAGTTTGATCCCCCAGTCTCCCATATGGCCCCCCAAGCCAGGAGCGATTTCTGAGCACATAGCCAGGAATAACCCCTGAGTGTCACTGGATGTGGTCCACCCCCCCCCCAAAAAAAAAAGACTTACAGCATCGGTCGGAGAGATAAGGAATTTGCCTTGCATGCAGCCAGCCCAGGAGGGATCAGGGTTTGATCCCCTATACCCCTTTATACATTTTCCCTATATCCATATGGTTCTTGAGCTTAGCAGGAGTGATTTCTGTGTGCAGATTCAGGAGAACCCCTGAGCGCTGCCAGGTGTGACCCCAAAATAAGACTTGAAGCAAAAAATGCAAGATACCCAAGACCCAGCAAGCCCTGGAACTAGAAGCCCACAGAGCTGGGGTTCATGATGACCATGGGGTGGCATATGGCCACAAAGTGGTCACAGCCACAACAAATCAGGAGGAAATCGTCCAGGCTGGTAAAGAGAATAAAAAAGAATATGTCGGACATGAAGCCATTGTAGGTTACCAATTTTTTGTGCATTTGGATGTTTACTGGCATTTTGAGGACGGTGGTGACTATAAGCAGATGTCTCTCAAGAAGAGGTTGTTGGAGGTGGAGGTGTGGGTCAGAGCTGGTGGTCAAGATGATGAGCAGGTTCCCCAGCATCATGGTCAGGTACATACATGGTCAGGAACATCGCATAGGTGAACAGCTGTAGTCCTGGTACTTCAGAGAACCCCAGTAGAATAAACTCTGCAATCTATGTTTCATTTTCTGTAGCCATGAACTGGGGAAGAATCTAGAAAAGAGGGAGACAACATGGCTAAAATGCACACTGTCTGCTTAGCTCACATATTTGGAAAGCTACCACCCATGTTTGGAAGTCAAGAAATTTTCTTTTGACTTGGAATACATTGAAATATTATGTGTAGGGGCCTGGAGAGATAGCACAGCGGTGTTTGCCTTGCAAGCAGCCGATCCAGGACCAAAGGTGGTTGGTTTGAATCCCGGTGTCCCATATGGTCCCCCGTGCCTGCCAGGAGCAATTTCTGAGCCTGGAGCCAGGAGTAACCCCTGAGCGCTGCCGGGTGTGGCCCAAAAACCAAAAAAAAAAAAAAAAAAAAAAAAGAAATATATGTGTTAAGATACTACCTTGGTAGCAATTCCTCAGGTCACTTCTATTTTGTGTTCCAAAAGTGAATATTCTGATCCAACTAAATTGGTCTCTCTATAGAGATTTCATAAGAATTTTGTTTGTGTCTTCTGGAAATGTAAATGGAATGCATAACACATTTAAGATATTGCCTAAGAAATGAATATGAGAAAGTGAAGTGTAAATGTACCTACAATTCAGTGAATGGGGTAAGGTAGGATATGCAAGCAAATTAGGTTCTTATGAAAAGGATGAGGTGGGAACTGGTGGTATTAAGAAAAGGAAAGTAGAGGAAAAGGAGGCAGTGGACAGGAAATTGTAATTTTTTGCATGAACCTTAGGAAAGTTTTATTTGACAGGGTCCCAGGGAAGAGAGAGGAGAGATTAATGCTTATGTGTGGACTTGTGTGTCCTGAGGCCAGATCAGCCATGTTCATGAAACAGTGTTGCTACAAGAATGAGAAGGATGGGAGTTGAGGGGAAAGTGCCTACCTTGAGGGATTAATTCTCTTTCTTTCTGCTAAACAATTGATGTAAAGAACTTTGACATCTGTGGAATGAACCTCTAACTCCTCATGGAACTAATTGCCTATATGTTCCTGAGACTTAATCACAATCTCAATACCTTGAGTAGATTTAGTTTTGGTTCCTATAGGGTAAAATTTTTCTCAGAACATGGAAGTAAATCTCTGAGGAAGGATCTCGTTCCTGAAATCTCTCTTTCTCTCTCTCCTGGTCACCCAACAGGTGAATGTCCTGAGCTTCAATTCTCACCTTCACTCACACACAGTCTCACCTCAGTAATTGGTCTCCCCTGAAAGGGCTCCCTAAGAGGAAGGTGTTCATGTGGCCCATTTGGATTCCTCCCTGGATGGCAGAAAATGGGGATGAAAACTTTGTCCCAGAAGTGTCAGCAGGAGGGAGAGACTCACGTTGTCCAGTCAGAATTAGAAACAAAGCCCCAAACCATTCAAGTTCAAGCTTCCAACCCTCAGGGCTACACCAGGAGATGTCTCTGTCCACTCATTATATATGTCTCCCTCTTGGTACTTCAACTTCTGAACACAGGATCCCCCTGTGGGGAAACTCTCCTGGACAGAAAAGTATTCTTCCTAATGAGTGTCTATTCTCCTGAGATCTTAGCAGTCAGAGAATCAAGGATTTCTTCATCTTATTCTACAAATTACCTTGTTCCACATCTCTAAATCTCAGGCCCATTTTCTTCACTTGAGTGAAAATTTATTCTACTCAGTCTTGAGTCTGACTGAGGAATGTGTGCAGGTTAAGTGATTTGCTTCATCTAAACATTGACTCTGGTGGGGACATGACCTCATGATATCTCTAGATATTTTCTATAATAATTTTCTATTTTTTCTCAACTAGGGGACAATGAATTCATCTCATATAAAAACTTAGGTTCAATAGTTGAGACCTTTATTACTCATTTGACCAAAATAGTATGGAATTTATTTAATTTTCCTTTTCTATCTTTCTTTATTAAAATATTTATTGATTAATTGACTGGTTGTTGGGCCAAATCCAGCAGTGCTCAGGGCTCACTCCTGGCTCTGCTCTCAGAAAACATCCCTGGCCGGCTGGGGGACCAGATGGGTGCCAGGAATCGAACTGGGCCTTTCCTGTGTCGGCCACATGCTATGCTGTGCTATCTCTCCGGCCCTCCTTTCTTCCTTGCTTCCTTCCTTCTCTCCCTCTTCTATCCTCCTCTTCCCTCCCCCTCCCTTCTTTTTCTCCTTCCTTTTCCTTTATTATTATTATTATTATTATTATTATTATTATTATTTGGGTCCCACCTGGCAGCACTCAGGGGTTCCTCCTGGCTCTATGCTCAGAAATCGCTCCTGGCAGGCTCGAAGGACCATATGGGATGCTGGGATTCAAACCACCGTTCTTCTGCATCTAAGGCAAATGCCTTACCGCTGTGCTATCTCTCTGGCCCTTATTATTATTATTATTTATTATTATTATTATTATTATTATTTGGCCATACCTGGTGGTGCTCAGGGATTACTCCTGTATTTGCACTCAGAACTAACTCCTGGTAGGCTCAGGAGACCATATGAGATGCTGGGGGAATCAAACCTGGGTCAGCTGTATGCAAGACAGATGCCCTTCTCACTGTGCTGTCACTCTGGCCACTCTTTATCTTTTTTTTTTTTTTAATTTCTCTTTCCTCGACCCCGGAGAGATAGTACAGCGGCATTTGCCTTGCAAACAGCTGATCCAGGACCAAAGGTGGTTGGTTCGAATCCCGGTGTCCCATATGGTCCCCCGTGCCTGCCAGGAGCTATTTCTGAGCAGACAGCCAGGAGTAACCCATGAGCACCACTGGGTGTGACCGAAAAACCAAATAAATAAATAAATAAATAAATAAAAACAATTCTCTTTCCTTTTCTTCCTGCCTTTTTCTTTTTGCCACACCTGGCAATGTTTAGGACTTCTCCCTAGCTCTGTACTCATGACTTACTTCTGGCCGTGCTTGGAGGACCATATGCATGCTGGGGATCCAACCCAGGTCAGCTTTGCGAAAGGAAGGCAAATGCTTTACCCACTGTACTATTATTCTAGGACGGGAATTTCTTCCTGTATCACGAATGAAAAGCTTTCCTTCCCCTTTTCTTTTTCTTTTTTCTTTTTTTTTGTTTGTTTTTGAGCCACACCCAGCAGTGCTCAGGGGTTACTCCTGGCTGTCTGCTCAGAAATAGCTCCTGGCAGGCACGGGGGACCATATGGGACACCGGGATTCGAACCAACCACCTTTGGTCCTGGATCGGCTGCTTGCAAGGCAAACGCTGCTGTGCTATCTCTCCGGGCCCTTTCCTTCCCCTTTTCATTGTAAAAATACTCAGGTCAACTTTTGTTTCTTCTAATCACACTAGCTTTTGGTTTCTCTCTTATTCAGTGATTCCTGGATTTTTCTCTGTTCTATATTTTATATGTTTGTGTGTACATACCGGACACTTCTGTATTTGTATGAACTCTTTGTGAGCTGGTTGAAAAGATTTTCAACAACATTTGGGATGCTGTTATGATGATCCTGCAGATGTATAAGTAGTACCTTTTCCCCAGCAGCTCATATCACCACTTTCAGATCCAGTAACATCGAAGTATCAGCAACCAAGATTAATTAATCAATCACCATGGATTAATTTCTTTTCACTTTATTTTTTTTGCCACTCTGGGGTTTGAAATCAGGTTTTACACATGCAAGCTGTGAGCTGAGCCCTGGATTATATCTTCTTCCAGGTGAGTTCTGTTTGTCTGTTTTTGTGCTTTCTCAAGTGGAGTCACACATGGACAATAAAATAGTGATAGAGATTTAGATGTTTGTTTTCTGCATCATTATCTTTTTTTTTGGTACATTTGGTGCAAGGAATACTGAACTCCAATCACATTCAATCATTCATCCCTTCATTTGGTACAAGGGGTGTTGACCTAGTTGTCAAACAGATCCAATCCATTCAGAAGCACTTTCATGAGCATCTCAATTTACTATGAGAAAGTCCAAATAATCCTCTAGTGGGACAAAAGGAAATAAGATTTTGGTGATGGAATTTGGAAAAACCTTATTTTTATTGATTTGGACAATGGAGAAATGGCCCTGACGTGTGGATTGATGTGTATCTTGACACATGAATAGAAAAAAAATCTAATTTTCTCCAGAAGAAACTGAAGCTGAACCTGGGAAACTGTGTGTTTTTGTTTTCAGCCACATTTGAGTGTGCTCAGGGTTTCTTCCTGGCTCTATGCTCAGGGACCACTCTTGGCCAAGCTCAAGGGAGCATAAGTGGTTCTGGAGATTGAACCCAGATCTGTTGTGTTCAAGGCCAGCACCTACCAGACTATTCTGGTAGCACCACCTGGGTGAGAATTCGCTCAAGTTCAAACATTCAAAACTATGATGTTTATTTTTTTTTGGAGAGGAGAGTGTTTAGTTTACATGTTCAGGGTTTACTCCTGGCTCTGTGCTCAAAGGTCAAGCCTGGTGGTGTTTGGGGTGGGGGTGGGGCTTCTGTGGTTCCTGGGATCAAAGTCAAATTGGCTGCATCTAAGACAAATGTTGTCCCTGCTATACTTTTACTCTGGCCCAGCTAACAAATATTGGGTTTAATTAAAAATTGTGAAAGTGGGGGCCGGCGAGGTGGCGCTAGAGGTAAGGTGTCTGCCTTACAAGCGCTAGCCAAGGAAAGGACCACGGTTCGATCCCCCGGTGTCCCATATGGTCCCCCCAAGCCAGGGGCAATTTCTGAGCGCGTAGCCAGGAGTAACCCCTGAGCATCTAACGGGTGTGGCCCGAAAAACCAAAAAAAAAAAATTGTGAAAGTGGGGCCAGAGAGATAACATGGAGATAGGGTGTTTGCCTTGCATGCAGAAGAACGATGGTTCAAATCCCCGCATCCCATATGGTCCCCCAAGCCTGCCAGGAGCGATTTCTGAGCGTAGAGCCAGGAGTAACCCCTGAGTGCTGCTGGGTATGACCCAAAAACCAAAAAAATTTGTGAAATTACTTCCAGTAGCCTAATAGACATAGTTTGTAAATATTTAGGAATGCTTACGTAAGAAAACTGTGCTGAGGTTTCTCCACTCTATCCCTTTCTCCAGCAATTCCAGTGAGGACTTTTTCTGAACAAAGAAGACATGAGGATTTGTGGCAAATTTCTCCTCAATTGTTTAAAGACAGAAGAGACCATCATGACACACAAAAACATAGAAGAGCCTTATAAAAAGTCTCAGCACTATAAATAGACCCATGAGAATCCCATAGAGTTCAGACCCTCCCTGGCCAACATCACAGATTTAAAAGCATTAAATGAAAACACTGGCTACTAGATGTAATGGGTCTGCAGTGAGAGAGAACTGGTCACAGTAGTCCAAGGGAGCAAAAGCAGGAACTATTCTAATAGTCCCTTGTTAACATTTGTACTTATAATTGAAATCAGTTTATATAGTTGCTGTGTTGTTTCCTTTAAATTTTGGCAGTGAGATCTCAAAATCCTGGTTAGCGAGATTTCAAACTACTGGTCAGTGAGATTACAAAATCCCAGCCCATTCCCAGAAACAAAAGAGAGGAAGGCTGAAAGGTCCAGCTCATGACATGAAGCTCACCACAAAGAGTGATGAGTGCAGTTAGAGAAATAACTACATTGAGAACTATCCTAGCAATGTGAATGAATGAGGAAAGTAGAAAACCTGGCTAGAGTACAAGTGAGAGTGGAGTGGGGAGGAGGGAGATTTGGGACATTGGTGATGGGAATGTTGCACTGGTGAAGGGGGGTGTTCTTTACATGACTGAAATCCAAACACATTCATGTTTGTAATCACGGTGTTTAAATAAAGATATTAAAAAAAAAGAAAATTCCATGTCTCAAATCAAAGTTTCTATAAGAGTCATGATAGCATCATTAAAAGCAGCTTGATAATAAAAAAATAAATAAAGATATAAATTAAAAAAACAATCCTCGCCCAGAGAGACTTCAAAATCCTGTCCCGCGAGATTTCAAAATCCTGATGCTGCTAGAATCCAAACTCTCGGCCAGCTCAATTTAAAATCCTCATAGAATCCAGAGAATGACATATGGATTGCAAGCATGGGAATGTTAGGGTCGAAAAGCTGGTGAAAATAGAACTGGGCCGAGTTCAAGAAACAGCAGATAGAAAATTTCCAGATATTAGAAAGAGCCTAAAGCTGAACATAAAGGACAGACACAGAACCATTGGAAGTTTATGAAAATGGGAATTTCAGGAGATCCATTGAAGAACTCATCCTATTTCTATATTCTTGAGTCAGGAATCACAGGATTTGCTTCAGCGCAGTAAAATGGACCGCTCTGTCATTCCCTGCACAAAAAGAGCGTTCAGAGCCCTCTTGATGTCTTTGTTCCTGAGGCTGTAGATGAAGGGGTTCAGCATGGGGGTAACCACCGTGTACAACACAGAGGAGATGGTGCTTGCAGAGGACTGTTCACTCGCCCCTGAGCTCAGGTACACCCCCATGCTGGTGAAATAAAACAAGGAGACCACAGAGAGGTGAGAGGCACAGGTGGAAAAGGCTTTATACTTGCCCTGAGCTGATGAAATGCCACAGATGGACGAAGCAATCTTGGAGTAGGAGTAAATAATTCCAAGTAGGGGACCCCCAGCAAGGGCGACAGAGATACAATACGTGAATACAGTATTAAGAAAAATGTCAGAGCAAGCAAGATTAAGCACTTGATTGAGTTCACAGAAAAAGTGAGGGATCTCCACCTTGGTGCAGAAGGACAGACGTAAAGCTCCCAAGATTTCAAAGGTAGAATAAAAGACACTCAGGCCCCAGCACCCCAGAAGCAGCAGCCCACAGAGCCGGGGGTTCATGATGACCGTGTAGTGTAGGGGGTGGCAGATGGCCACAAAGCGGTCATAAGCCATGACAGTCAGGAGGAAGTCATCGAGACCTATGAAGAGGAGGAAAAAGAAGAGCTGAGTGAAGCAGCCTTCGTAGCTTATCCCTTTCCTCTGTGTCCTGATGTTCTGCAACATCTTAGGGATGGTGGTGGAGACGAAGCAGATGTCCACAAAGGACAGGTTGGCAAGGAAGAAGTACATGGGGGTGTGGAGGTGGGGGTCGGAGCTGGTGGCCAAGATGATGAGCAGGTTTCCCAACACCGTGGTTAGGTACATGGTCAGGAACATCACATAGATGAGTGGCTGTAGTTTTGCGTCCTTGGAAAATCCCAGGAGAAGAAACTCTGAAATGTGGGTTTCATTTTCTGCTGCCATCTGCTGGATAAGCCTTGCAGTACACAGAGAGAGAGAACACAGCTAAATCTCATATTGCCTGATTAACTCATATATAAAAAAAGCTACCCTCTAAATTATGGAGCCATGAAAATTTTGATTTTGTGGACATTTTATGAGTATCACAGAGGATCTGGTCATTGCTGAAATCCCTTAAGTCAGCTTGGTTGTGTCCCAGATGTTGAAATTGTATCTCAACCAAAGTGTCCTCTGTTAAAGGGTTTTCATAAGAATCTTTTCTGGGTATAGAGTGATAGTACAGTGGGTAAGTCTTAAACACAACAGCGCAGTCTCTGGCACCCCATAGTGTCCCTCATACCCTCCCATAGTGATTTCTGACTCTAGAGCCAGGAATAAAACCTGACACTGCTCAGTGATCCTCCCAAACCAATAAACAACAAAAAGTTTTTCCTTTTTTTTTTTAAAGCAAATAAAATGAAACCCATGTTTAAGATATCACCTAGGAAAGGAATATGAAAAAAATGAAGTGAAAATGTCACTACAATTCAGTGATAAGGAAATGGTCCCCCATAAAATTTGATTCTTTTGAAAAGGTTTAGCTGGGAACTGGTAGTATTAAGAAAAGGAAAGTAGTGGTCGCATGGCAGCATATATACTAAAACTGGAACAAAACAGAGAAGGTTAGCATGGCCCCTGTGCAAGGATGACATGCAAATTCGTAAGCGTTCCATATTTTAAAAAGAACAATAAAAAAGAAAGAAAGAAAGAAAGAAAGGAAGGAAGGAAGGAAGGAAGGAAGGAAGAAAGAAAGAAAGAAAGAAAGAAAGGAAGAAAGAAAGAAAGAAAGGAAAGTAGAGAAAAAGGAGACAGTGAACAGAATGTTTATATTCATGAACCTTAGGGAAATACCACCAACAAGGAGCCCTCGGACAGGGTTTAAAGAAAGACAGGGCTGAAATTGATGCTCATGTGTGGGTTTGGAGTCTTGTAGACAAGAGATGCCATGAAAACGCCCTGAAGAAGTTGATTCTTACATGTACTCAAGTGAAAAATGTGAAATGCATATTGTTACAGAGAATGAGAAGGACAGGAGTTGAGGGGAAGGGGCCTACCTTGAAGGAGAATGTTCTCTCTCTTCCTGCTGAACACCTAAAGATTTGAAGAGCTTCGTCATTGGTGTGATGAGCCTCTAACTCCTCATTGAACTAGTTTCCTGGGTGACTTGTAAAAACATTTTCCTTGGTATCTTGTGTTGATTTAATTTGAGTTCCTAGGAGTTTCTCATCAGAAAATGCAAGTAAAGCTTTTGAGAGGGATCTCAGCCTTCAACTCTGCCTCTCTCTCTCTCTCTCTCTCTCTCTCTCTCTCTCTCTCTCTCTCTCTCTCTCTCACACACACACACACACACATATGATCACACAACAGGTGGATGTTCTGAGCTCAGATTCTCACCCTTCCTCTCACAAAGTGTCAACTGCATTATTATTGTCACCTGGACAGAATGGTCTCCATGTATGAATGTCTATTCTTCCTTGGATGGTAGATGATTGTGAGAAAGCTTTTCCCTCTTCCACAGATCAGGGGAAGAGAGAAACTTACACTATCTAGTTAGAATTAAGGACGAATCCAGAAACTATACTGAACCTTTCCTTCCAAAATACCATGACTCACAAGGGGATGCCAGACGTGAGATCTTTAAGCCTCTGTTCGTCCAGTCATTATCCACATCTCCCTTAGCATATTTGAACCTCCGAGCACGTAATTTCCCTGTGGAAACCTATCCTGGCCAGAAAAGGATTCTTCCTAATGAGTGTCTATGCCCAAGAGGGTAGAGGAGCCATCAGAGAGTTCAGGTTTTCTTCCTTTTGCTCCACAAATTACCTCCTTGCATCATCTCTAGATGCCCTGGTGCCTTGTCTTGACCTGAGTGTGAATTTTCTCCCGAGACCAACTGAGGAAGGTGTCTGGGGTAAGTCCTTTGCTACTTCAAAGCCCTGACTCTGTGGACATGACCGTACTTTTAGTTTGTAAAAATAATCTCTAATTTCCTCTCCTCAGAGGGGGACAGTGAAGTCTTTACATAAAAATACAGGGGTGTATGTAACAAACATATTATGGCATCTTCTCAAAGTAATGACACATTTTATCTTCTGGTGATCACAAATTGAAAGCCTTTATGATGCTCCTCTCCTAAATTCCTGACAGGCTTTTTTCTTAAAAAATATTTCTTTGCTCTAATAAAATTTGCTTTTGATGTGTTCTCCTGCTGCATTTAGGTTTTTGAAAATTATTTAATTTAAACGGTATAGTTACAATTTGTTCATAATATAATTGGTATGCTTTGGACTTTATTTCTGTTACATTAAACTGCAAGAAGAGCTAATTTTTTTCTTTTTTAAGTTTTGGGCCACACCTGGTGACACTCAGGGGTTACTCCTGGCTATGCATTCAGAAATTGCATCTGACTTGGGAGACCATATGGGATGCAGGGGGATTGAACCCAGGTCCATCTTGGGCAGCCACGTGCAAGGCAAATGACCTACCTCTGTGCTATCTCTCTGATCCCAGAGCTCAATATTTTTGTCTCAGGAAGAGCTCTCGACTGTTCATTGAAAGTTCTTTTCCTGCTATCCCACAGCCAACACTCAGGTGTACCGAGTAATGCCTTTTTCACCTACACCTCTGTCACCACATTCAGATTGTATCCCATCATCAGAGCCAAGAGCACTTTCTGTTAGTCATTATCCTGATAGGTGACAAACTTTTTCATTTCCTTCCATGCTGGGTTGGACCACAGGTCTCCTGTGTGAAAGACAAATATTTCTCTGAGACACATTCTCTTCCCAATAGTTTAATTTGCTGCTGTCCTGTATGAAACCCAGTCACCAGTTGACAATAATACAGTTTATTGTGAGTTAGTTTCAGGTTGTTTTTGTCCATTAAAGTCCTATCATGATGGAGTGATAGCACAGCGTGGAAGGTGTTTGTTTTGCATGCAGTCAAACTGGGTTCAATCCCTAGCAGCACATAGGATCCCAGGGCCTACCAGAGGTGATTTTTGAGCACAGAGCCAGGAATAATATCTAAACAACACTGAAGTGGACCCTACCACACAAGAAATTCATTGTATAGGAAATGCTGAATTTATTTCCATAAAGATTCCATCCATTAAAAATTATGTTGCGAGTGTTGAAACTCACTGTCCAGCTGCCAATGGCCCTCAAGTTGGACAGAAGAAATAGAAAAAGATGCTGATGTTAGAATTTTGAAAAGCCACATTATTGTTTCCTTTGAGGACAAAGAAACTGCCTTGTAATATGGATGGCAAGTGCCTGAGAACCAAACCATAGGGCAAAGAACCTTTGCTTCAGAGTCCCCAGAAGAAATTGAGCCTAGGATATGCGGTTAATTTTGGGCAACATCTGACTAGCCTCAGGACTTCATCCTGGCACAGTACTTAGGGATCGTTTTTGGTGGGGCAATGAAATGAAATGAAATGCTGAGAATTGAACCCAAAGTCTGTTGAGTCTGGGGCAAGTGGCTGCCGAATAGTACTGTCTCTGGGACCTTCCCTGGATATTGTCCTATTGATCAATGAGATTCTGTTCAAGTTCTAACATCCAGGTAATTGGTAATAGTGAATTATTGGGGGATGTTTTGTGACCAAAGCAGGCTATGTTCAGGGTTTTCTCCAAGCTCTCAGGTCAAGAGTTAGGAGTGGCAGGGTTAGGGATCCAGCTGAGATCAGGTGCAAGCCATGTGTCTTCAAGCCCAGATAATATATGTTTGTTTTAATCAGTAATGTAACAAATATTTTGCATTGCCTTCTAAATGTAATTTGTAAATATTTATTTATGTGTGGTTATGAAAGAGATCTGTAGTTAACTCTTTCCACTTTAAGTAAGTCACAGTATGGACTTTTCCTATACAATGAAGATAAAACACGAAGATACCTGGAAGATTCCTCATCAATTGTTGTAAGACAAAAGATGCCATAACCACGCAGAATCAGAGAACAGCCTAATGCAGAGACTCACCACTGTGGATAAACCAAACAGAGACCAACAGAGCTCAGAAAACCCTCACCATATCAAATATTTAGAAATAAAAACATTAGATGAAATAATCTATGTCTAGATAGGCTTGGCATCCAGCCAGATAGGAATTAAAATAGTCAAAGTGATTAAAAGTGGATATTACTATGATGAACCCATTAGCCTTTGCACTTATATTTGAAGTCCGCTTTCATTGTTTCTGTTATTTTTATTATTATTTACTTAGGACTGGATTATTCACAATACTTAGGGTTTCGTTCTGGAAAAGATATGTGGTTGTTTGCACTCTGGGGGCAGGGAAGCCAATGAAAGCAATACTGGAAGAATTCAAGCAACAACAGACAGAAAACACTCAGATATTAGAAAGAGCCTAATGTTACATATGGATGATAGACATTGAACAATGTGAAAGGGAGTGAACAGATGTTGCAGGCAATCCAACGAAGAACAAGTCCTATTTCTAAAGTCTGATCAAACAGTTACTATCCCTGAGTCAGATGTGGAACTGCGACTCTAAAAAAGTCTTCAATGCAGTATAACTGACCTTTTTTTCATTCCTTGCACAAAAAGAGTGTTCAGAGACTTCTTGATATCTTTGTTCCTGAGGCTGTAAATGAAGGGGTTCAGCATGGGGGTGATCACTGTGTACAACACGGAGGCAATGGTACTTGCATTTGACCTTTCACTAGCCCCTGAGCTCAGGTACACCCCCATGCCTGTAAAATAAAACAAGGCTACCACAGAGAGGTGAGAGGCACAGGTGGAAAAGGCTTTATACTTGCCTTGAGCTGATGAGATGCCACGGATGGAGGAGGCGATCTTATAGTAGGAGTAAATAATACCGAGTACAGGCCCCCCACCAAGTAGGAGGGCAGCACTATACTTGACCACGTTGTTCAGAAAAGTGTCTGAACACGCGTGTTTCACCACCATATTGAGTTCACAGAAAAAGTGTGGGATCTCCACCTCGGTGCAGAAGGACAGACGCAATGCCACTAGGACTTCAAGGGAAGAATTCAGGACACTCAGAATCCAGCACCCCAGAAGCAAAAGACCACAGAGCCGGGGATTCATGATGACCGTATAGTGCAGGGGGTGGCATTGCCCCCCTTTCCTAAATACGGGGGCTCAAACTGGATTGACTCCCATTTGCCTTGGAGTCCTGCCAGACTAAATAAAGGGAGATTAGAATTAAAAAGCCTGCAGGTAGTCATGGGTGGTTCGATTAGAACCGAGCGGCCCTACTTAAGGTTGCTGGGGTGATTTGAATAGAACCGAGAAGCCTGGCTAGTCAAGGGTGGTCTTGGGACCAAGAGGCCTGACTAAAGGGAATAAGGCTTTCTCTGCTTTGTCAGGGCAGTCTATCTGTGACCGAGTGGCCAGATGTTAGGGGCAGTTTGTTTTGGACCGAGGGGCCTGACTAAGGAGGCACCAAAACTGGGGCGGGTGTGAGTCTAGCAGATGTGCTTGATAGCTCCTCTGGCAGAGTGCTTGGCGACATCCTTGCACTCTTTGTACTCCCTTGGAAGAGTGAACTCCATTTAATAAGATCAGGAGGGGAGGAAAGGAAAAGGCCTTTGGTAATCATGCGCGACATTTTAGTGTGTGTCTAAGTTTTCTGTGCTTGTCTACTCTTTGCTGCATTCTGTGTTCTATATGTTTCTGAGTCCTTGGCCACAGTGGCTGTTGAAAGCGCTGTTGAGGCCAATGGGTGAGAAACAACAGCCTGCTTGAGCCGGAAGGTGGGACTTAGTGGAGAGAATGCATTCAGCTGCAACCTGCCTCCCCTTTTCCAGGTAAGTTGGGGAATCCTGGCCTCTGAAGCAGGCAGCCTAGGAGAGCCAGGACCAGCACTTCAGAATTGGGACCTTGACCTGTGAGAGAGAGAATGAGTGTCCAGAAAAGTATGAGACCTCGCTCCTCCACTCCCTAAGCAAGTTCCTGTGTTTTCAAGGGAACACAGGCAGGAGAACTAGACCACAAATGAGAGAAAGTGGGGGTGGTAACCCAGCCTCTGTGGGGCTCTGGGTGGTAACAAAAAAAAAAAAAAAAAGTAATTATTAAGAGAGTGGGAATTGGGAAACCTTTTAAGTTCAGGCCTGTAATAGTTAAAATTGTCCAAAGAAAAAGAAGCTGGAACTTTGAACAAGAACAATGATTTAAACTGATTTATTGTCCATATGTCAAAGAGGAAACTAATAACTAAGAAAATAAAAAGTTTGGTCATTTTAAATTCAAAGCAATTGAGCTACAAAAAAAAAAAAGCAGTTTTAAATTTTCTGACTTTAAAGGTATCTAAAAATTAAAAAATTGTGTGGAAAATGTTGTGGTTAAGTTTTTTTAGATAATGTTAATTTCGTGAATGATTAATATTTAGATAACTAAATTTCATGACAATGTTGTGAGAAGGTACTAAGGCCATAAGGTCTAGAATTTGGGGGAAATGACTTACATGTCTTTATTAAGTATAACAAAGGACAATTTTAACAATTAACAATAATAAGTATAATAAAGAACTATTTTGGAAAATGTTTTAAGTTTTTGAGAAAGAAGCATAATAATTAATAGTGTGTATGATAAGGACATACTTTCAAAATTTTAAAATAATTTTAAAAATAAGAATTTTGTCTGTTAATCTGACATGTAGAATTTTAACATGAAACACTTAAATAAGAGACTGTAGCTTCTGAATTTATTTGATTTTTGTTCAATGATTTAAGTTTTATTCTTCAAATATGACTTAAATAAATTGAAAGGGAATACTTTGGTGGGAGAGATAGCACAGCAGTAGGCTTTTGCCTTGCATGCAGCTGACCCAGGATGGACGGTGGTTTGAATCCTGGCATCCCATATGGTCCGCCAACCCTGTCAAGAGCAATTTCTGAGCACAGTGCCAAGAGTAACTCCTGAGTGCCACTGGGTGTGACCCAACCCCCTCAAAAGAAGGAAATACCAACTAGTTTTGGGTAATTTAAATTGGCCTGAACTCACTTTAAAAAGAAACAATTGGAATTCTTGGTAATTTTCAAATTATTAACTCAAGCAGGGACATTTGTCTGTTTCTCAATTAGTTTTGGTTACCTTTAATAATTAGAAACTGGATTGTTATTAAAATGTCTCTAAATTAGAAATTAGCTAATGTTTTGTATAAATAATTCTATGAAACTCATGTTATAATGTTGTTATGCTTATTGGGTAGAAATGGGGTAGTGATAAGGTGTTATAAGCTCCTAAAGATAAAGGTTTTAAAAAGAATAATCAAGAGTTTAAGAAAATTCATTGAAGATCTGTTTAAAGATTTTTGAAAAATTAGTGATAATCAGCTTTTGACTGAACAGGAAGAAGCCACAGTTGACTGCAGTATAAGAAGTCTGCCAAAATTAGTGGCTATTCTTCCTGGTATTCAAAATTAATTTCTGTCTAAGTTACATATATAATAAATTTACTTATTAGTGGAACTGCTGGTGTCCAGCATGCCTTCTGCCTGTAAGCCCATAAACTGAGGCCAGGAGTATGATCAGACATGTTTAAATGCTTTTGTATTTGCTGTCATCATGCTTACCAGCTTTATTATTGCTTTCTGCCAGGAATATTAATAGGTGTATCACAAAGAGCATTATAAATATGGTCATGGTTCAAAAAATTGGTTCTATAAAAATATGGGAAATTTTATTGTGAGAAGCCACCCCCTAGATATTAATCAAATAGTTTCAAGATTTTCTATGTGTTCTGTAAATTTGAGAAAACATTCACGTTTTCTTTCATCTTAGCACCTTCAGTATTTTTGATGTTTTATGGCACTATGTTGGTTTGTATAAACACAGGCAGGTAATATTCCTCTCTGAAGTGGGTACTATTCCTAATGCAGATAGGAAATCCAGGACCCCAGAATCCTCTTTAAAGAGACAGAATTGAAAGGAAGTAAACTTGAGTGACAGGAGCAGGTCCAGTAATAACTGGTATGTTACAAGTACTCTTATTACCTCAGAGAGACTATAAATGCAGACTGGCCTAGGAAATCAAAGATCAGCTAGATCTTTACTGGCTGGTCAAGGCCAGGTCCTGCTCTCAGTAAAGTTCTAGAGGACAGAACCTCTCCCAACCCTGGAAGGAGTTGGGACAGGGTCCCTCCAAAACCCTGGCGGTCATAATCTCTCCCAAACCTGGAGGGGGATAGAACAGGCTCAGGGATGCTCTAAAAATAAGAGGACCAAGACCATTCCCTGGCTTACTGTGTTGATCAAACCACTACCTCCTAGACCTCATCTTTACATCAGCCAAAACTGCAGACAACCCTGATGTGGCATGTCTTAAAGCCTTTACTGGTGAATGGCCTGCTCTGTCTTTAACCAATCCCCAGAAACTCTCTTTAAGTAATGGTGTGACCCAAATGGAGATTTCTTCAGGATTTCTGTGTTTATGCAAAGGAACGAGCCAAAAATTAGATTATTCAGCTATGAGTCCAGCACAGTGGTGCTAGAGGTAAGGTGTCTGCCTTGCCAGCGCTAGCCTAGGACAGACCGCGGTTCGCGCGGTTCGATCTCATATGGTCCCCCAAGCCAGGAGCGACTTCTGAGCGCATAGCCAGGAGTAACCCCTGAGCGTCACCAGGTGTGGCCCCAAAACAAAACAACAACAACAACAACAACAACAGATTATTTAGCTATCTGGAAAGTTTGAGGTGAAGGTGGACATAAAAACTATTCTTTTTTCCACTGTAACTGAATTACATGCATTCTAGTGGGCTTAACTTAAAGTCCACTCTTCTGGGGGGTAATCTATATGAAAGTGTGCTTACTGGTTGAAATAAACCAGGTTATAAAGAACTGAAAGCTATAAATACAATCACCCAGTCTGACTAAAGAAAACTAAATATGAATAAAGAAGTAAAAGGAGGAGTAACTCAGAGCTATGTTTATTGCCGTCTTCTCTAGGCAACCTCTATAATATTAGGGAGCATATCCTGAGGAAGGTTGGTAGCGTGACAGCACAGATGCCAAAAATTATTGGGAAAATGATCCCAGAGGTTGGGGCAAGTAGCAAGAATTAACCAGACACTGTAATTTTTTTTTTGGGGGGGGCCACACCCGGCGGTGCTCAGGGGTTACTCCTGGCTGTCTGCTCAGAAATAGCTCCTGACTCTTTTTCACTGCTGGTGGGAATGCCGTCTAGTCCAACCTTTATGGAAAGTGATATGGAGATTCCTTCACAAACTGGAAATTGAGCTTCCATACGATCCAGCTATACCACTCCTAGGAATATACCCGAGGAACACAAAACTACAGTACAAAAATCTCTTCCTTACACCTACATTCATTGTAGCGCTATTTACAATAGCCAGACTCTGGAAACAACCAAGATACCCTTCAACAGATGAGTGGCTAAAGAAATTGTAGTACATATACACAATGGAATACTATGCAGCCGTCAGGAGAGATGAAGTCATGAAATTTTCCTATACATGAATGTACATGGAATCTATTATGCTGAATGAAGTAAGTCAGAGGGAGAGAGAAAGATGCAGAATGGTTTCACTCATCTATGGGTTTTAAGAAAAATGAAAGACATTTTTAACAGTATCTCAGAGACAAGAGAGATGAGGGCTGGTAGGTGCAGCTCATGACATGAAGCTCACCACATAGAGTGATGAGTGCAGTTAGAAAAATAACTACACTGAAAACTATCATAACAATATGAATGAATGAGGGAAGTAGAAAGCCTGTCTCGAGTACAGGTGTGGGCAGGGTGAGGAGGAGGGAGATCTGGGAAATTGGTGGTGGGAATGTTGCACTGGTGAAGGGGGGTGTTCTTTACATGACTGTAATCATACAACTATAATCATATTTGTAATCATGGTGTTTAAATAAAGATAATTAAAAAAAAGAAAAAAAGAAATAGCTCCTGGCAGGCACGGGGGACCATATGGGACACCGGGATTCGAATCAACCACCTTTGGTCCTGGATCAGCTGCTTGTAAGGCAAACACCACTGTGCTATCTCTCTGGCCCCATTCTCCTAAAATTATTAAGGGTAAAATAATTAAACTCCAGTGTAGGAGGCAGTTCTCTTGAATCCAAAGCAGGAAAAAGCCCTGGATTAACAGCTACTTAAGTTATAGGAACTTTTCCCCAAAGGAATCTCCCCTCTTTGCAGTGCAGAATTATAAAGAGCCTCTTGAACATTCAGCTGATTCAACTTCCAGAACCAGGGCAGAACAAAGATCATCCCGGTGGCTGTGGGATGGCTGGAAAGAATGAACATCTGATTTATTTGTGGATTGTACTTGGGCTATTATCCAGACTGTGCTCCACAAGATTTTTCACTACTGAGGTGTATTTCCTTATATTAAACAACCATAAATATTGAATATAGTCTGCCTTTGCTTAAAGATGACATTTCTTTGGCTTCTGTACTGTGCTTGCTTAAGAAAGTTAAGTGCTACGTGCTGTAATTTTAAGATGGAAGAAAACTAAGCTTAGCTAAATAGCAGTGAACAGATAGCCAAATGACAAACACATCCTGGATCTGGAAATGCCTGGTCACCTCTCACTGAGCTAACAGCCCGCCATAACTGTTTGAGTAACCTAGACCCTTGTACAAGAGAAGATTATTCCTCCCTGTAGCAAAGACAAAGGGGGGAATGTAAGAACCAAGATTCCCCCCTTAAATATAATTAACTCTAGACTAAGACAGGCCCAATCCCTAGTAAAGTGTAATTTTCTACTCCTAGCTGAAGGCAGAGAAAGAGTTAACTCAGAAATAAAACCAAAGTTGTTGCCCTCCAGAAATAAAGAACTAGGGGTTGTTGGGCCCAGAGAGATAGCACAGCGGTGTTTGCCTTGCAAGCAGTCTATCCAGGACCTAAGGTGGTTGGTTCGAATCCCGGTGTCCCATATGGTCCCCTGTGCCTGCCAGGAGTTATTTCTGAGCAGACAGCCGGGAGTAACCCCTGAGCGCTGCTGGGTGTGGCCCAAAAACCAAAAACCAAAAACAAAACAAACAAAAAACAACAAAAAACTAGGGGTTGAATGAGCTTGAAATGTTCTATTTTAACTGAAAAGGCTCCCTTAAAAACAAAAGTTTGAATCGAAGTAACCCTTGACAGCCAGGATCTGAATCAGAGTATCCCTAGACAACCAGGGTTCAAATCAGAGTATCTCTAGACAACCAAAGTTGATCCAGAAAAATCAGTGATTCATTAAGACATCAATGCAGTGGAATGATTATACTGTTACCGCTTGTGATTTCTATAAAAACTGCTTGAAAATTTGACTTGGAGTCCTTGCCAAGATGCCCTAGTTAAATGAGGCTCAGATCTCAGTTAACTTATTAAACTCCCTTTTGACTTTTGCATTTTGGAGGTGGTCCCTTAACTCTCAGCAACAGGTGTCGACTCAAACCCTAACATTGTAAATTTTTATTTATAAATGATTATGAAAGGGACCTGTAGTTAACCCACTCCACTTTAAGTAAGTTACAGTAAGGGCTTTTCCTATACAATGAAGATAAAACACGAGGATACCTGGAAGATTCCTTATCAATTGTTGTAAGACAAAAGATGCCATAACCACACAGAATCAGAGAACAGCCTAATGCAGAGACTCACCTCTGTGGATAAACCAAATAGAGACCAACAGAGCTCAGAAAACCCAAACAATATCAAATATTTAGAAATAAAAGCATTAGATGAAACTCCTATCCAGCCAGATAGGAGTTAAAATAGTCAAAGTGATTAAAAGTGGATATTGCTATGATTAACCCATTAGCCTTTGAACTTAAATTTGAAGTTCACTTTCATTGTTTCTGTTATTATTATTATTATTATTATTATTATTATTATTATTATTATTTGCTTAGGACTGGATTATTCATAATCCTCAGGGTTTCATTCTGGAAAGATATGTGGTTGTTTGCACTTTGGGGCAGGAAAGCCAATGAAAGCAGTACTGGAAAGAATTCTAGCAACAACAAACAGAAAACACTCAGATACTAGAAAGAACCTAATGTTACATATAAATGATAGACATTGAAAAATGTGAAAGGGAGTGAACAGATGTTGCAGGCAATCACCGAAGAACAAAGTCCTATTTCTAAAATCTGATCAAACTGTCACCATCTCTGAGTCAGGAATAGACCTAGGATTCTAGAAAAGTCTTCAGTGCACTATAACCGACCCTTTTGTCATTCCTTGCACAAAAAGATTATTCAGTGCTTTCTTGATGTCTTTGTTCTTGAGACTTATAGATGAAGGGATTCAGCATGGGGGTAATCACTGTGTACAACATGGAGGCAATGATTCTTTCATTTGACCTTTAACTAGCCCCTGAGCTCAGGTATAACCCCTATGCCTGTAAAAAAAAAAAGCTACAGAGAGGTAAGAGGCACAGATAAAAAAAAAGGCTTTATACTTGCCCTGTGCTGATGAAGTACCACTGATGGAGGAGACAATCTTATAGAGGGAGTAAATAATGCGGAGTCAAGGACCTCCATTAAGTAGGAGGGCAGCAGTATACTTGACCACGTTGTTCAGAAAAGTGTCTGAACAGGCAAGTTTCACCACCATATTGACAACACAGAAAAGTGGAGGATCTCCACTGTCAGATGTCAGCGCTTGTTTATTCGGCACCCCAGAGTTCAGCTCCTTCTCTTGCTAGCCTTTTGGTCTCATTGTTCCTTCAGCAAGTGAAGAGACCACCAAGACAAAAAAAAAAAAACACACACACACACACAAAAAAAAAAAACCTAGTTCCCGGGACCAGAGAGATATCATGGAGGTGTAGAGCGTTTGCCTTGCATGCAGAAGGACGGTGGTTTGAATCCCAGTATCCCATATGGTCCCCCGAGCCTGCCAGGAGCGATTTCTGAGCACAGAGCCAGGAGTAACCCCTGAGTGCTGCCAGGTGTGACCCAAAAACAAAACAAAACAAAACAAAAACAAAACAAAAAATCAACAACAAAACCCCCCCCCCCATCAAAAAACAAAAAACAAAAAGCCAACCTAGGTCCCATTCTCTTGCAGGAGGTTCTGGTGGCTCACAAAAGGCAGCAGAGAAGAGCTTTTCCTTGAGCTTTTCCTTGACATTTTACAATGTCACTTTTCCTTTTGCCCTGTCACCCCAATTTGGGGTCAAAGGCAAGCTAGAGGTTAGGAGAGCAGCTGGCAAGAACACACGCCCACGCAGCTGGGGATAATGCCGTCAGAGCAACAAATATGTTTATTTGGGGTCTTACATGACAATTTATAGGATTCCATTGATAGGCAGTATGCAAAGTCGCTTCTTTGCACACCAGATGTTTACATTAGATATGTATCAAAAACACATGGAAGGGGCTGGCAACATATGGAGGCAGGGCGTTTACATTGCATGCAGAAGGACCGTGGTTTGAATCCCGGCATCCCATATGGTCCCCCGAGCCTGCCAAGAGCGATTTTTGAGCGTAGAGCCAGGAGGAACTCCTGAGCACTGCTGGGTGTGACCCCCCCAAAAAAAAAAACATATGGAAGAGGAGATTGAACTAAAGGCAGGTGAGGTCAATCAGCTCTGCTGATTGCCTCAATGGCAGCAAGTGATAACAGGGAGCAGGGTGGGGGTCAACTACTGGGAGGCCCATCTTTGGAAATGTCAGGCTGTTTTTAGAGCCGGAATATGGCTTTTCTTTATAAAGGTTAACCCACACTCCACCTTGGTGCACAAGAACAGAGGCAACACCACTAGGATTTCAAGGGAAACTTTATCTATTTATTTATTTATTTATTTTTCCCAGCACTATATATGAGCATTTTATTTACATGAATGTCTTCAGCCTGGAGATGGGGATGACAATGCTGAAGCTGCAGAGGTTAGTCTGAAGGTGGCACAGACGGGCATGCCAGGCAGTAGAGGGTCCTAAGTGGGCCAGGCTGGATTAGGTTCAAGGCACGAGGACAGAAATCAGCCCGCGCGGATGGCAGTAAGGGTCAACTGGGGTGGTGGTGGTCAGGCAGCTCTGCTTATAGGAGGGAAGGGCCTCAGAATTTACTCAGAATTCAGCACCTGAAAAGAAGCAGCCAACAGAGCCCAGGGGATCATGCTGACCATGTAGACCAGGGGTCATCTGTCATGACAGCCAGAAGGAAGTCTTTCAGGCTGAGGAAGAGGACAAACAAGAATATCTGGGACATGCAGCTATTGTAGCTTATCCTTTTTTGTGTGTGTCTGGGTGTTCACCAGCATCTTGGAGATGATGGTAGAGACATAGAAGATATCGTTCAAGGAGAGGTTGATGAGGAAGAAGTACATAGGGGTGTGGTGGTGGGGGTCAGAGACAGTGGCAAGGATAATAAGTAGGTTCCCCAGAATCATGGTCAGTTACATAGTCATGAACATCACATGGAGGAGCAGCTGGTAGCTCTGAGTCCTTGGAGAATCCTAGGAGAATAAACTTCTGTATCATTCTCTACTGGGTATGATTCCAGGAAAAAAGGGAGACAACATGACTAAATTTCACATTGCTGTTTACCCCATGTACCTGAAAGCCTGCATGGTAAATTTCATATGATCTCATCTCTTCTTCTTTTTTTTTTTTTTTTGGTTTTTGGGCCACACCCGGCGGTGCTCAGGGGTCACTCCTGGCTGTCTGCTCAGAAATAGCTCCTGGCAGGCACGGGGGACCATATGGGACACCGGGATTCGAACCAACCACCTTAGGTCCTGGATCGGCTGTTTACAAGGCAAACGCCGCTGTGCTATCTCTCCGGGCCCCGACCTCATCTCTTCTGACAGCTGCGTAGTATTTTATTGTGTATATATTTAAACACATCTGTTATTAGGCATCTGGGTTGTTTTCAGATTCTGGCTATTGTAAGTAGCACTGCAATGAACATAGATGTGCAGATGGCATTTTTGTGTTGTGTTTATGTGTTCCTAGGGCTACATGATAAATTTTGAAGTCAAGAAATACTTGATTTGGAAGACTTTTAAATATGATAGGGTCATGTTTCTGGTTAAAATACTCCTTGCGTCTCAGCGGTGATTATTATTATGTCCCAAACTAATTGTTCTCAATATAGCATTTATGAATAAATTTTCTGATAGCTGTTTGAAACCAAAATGAATAATCTAAACCATTTTTTGAGATACACCTAGAAAATGAATGGGAGAAACCAAATTACAAATGTCCCTGCCAGTCAGTGAAGGAGAAAAAAATATGTAAGCAAATTGTAATTTTATGGAAAGGCCCAATTGGGAACTGGTGAAATTAAGAAAAAGAAAGTAGAAAACAAGAAGACAGTGCTCAGGATATTGTATTTTTTCATGGACATTAGGTGACTCCCAACAACATGGGGCCATCTGACAGAGGGAAGGGACCTACTTTGAGGGCGAGTGACCACTCTCCTCCTGCTGACTGCCCAGGTGAGTTGCTTTGTCCATTGCAGTGTTTCTTTTTTTTTGTTTTTTGTTTTTTTTTTTGGGCCACACCCGGTGACTCACAGGGGTTACTCCTGGCTATGCACTCAGAAGTTCCTCCTGGCTTGGGGGACCATATGGGACACTGGGGGATCGAACCTCGGTCCGTCCAAGGCTAGCACAGGAAAAGCAGGCACCTTACCTCTAGTGCCACCGCCCGGCCCCCACTACAGTGTTTCTATCTTCTCACTGAACTAGTTGTCTGGGTGTCCCATTTGCTTAATCACATTCGTCTTAATATTTTGAAAAAAATTTAGTTCTAGTCCCTATGTGGTGCAATTCTTCTCAGAACACGAAAATGAAAATAAAGCTCTGAGGAGGGATCTCAGTCCTCAAGTCTTTCTCATTCTCTCTTTGTTTCTCTATTTCTGTTCTCTCTCTCTCTCTCTCTCTCTCTCTCTCTCTCTCTCTCTCTCTCTCTGTTGTATACAAATATAGAGCAGATGAATGTCCTGAGCTCAGATTCTCACCTTCCCTCTCACAAAATGTCAACTGGATCACTGGTGTCACCTGGATGGGCTTCCTGAGAGAACTATCTAAATGTGAACATGAGATTGTTCTTTGTATGGTAGATGATTGTGAGAAAGCTCATTCCATCTCCACAGACCTGTCAGCAGGAGGGAGAGAAACTCACTTGATCCAGTCAGAATTAGAACACACTTCCAAACCACAAGGATCCTTTGATTCCAACTCACACTGACTCATAAGAAGACATCAGAGGAGACATCTTTAAGGTTCTGTCTGTTCACTCATTATCCATGTCTCCCTCTTGGTACTTGAAACTCTTGAACCTCTGAGCATGGGATTTCCTTGTCAAAAATTCTCCTGGCCTGAAAAAGGATTCTTCCTAATGTGTGCTTGTCCCAAGAGGGTAAAGGAGCCATCAGAGAGTTCAGGTTTTCTTCCTTTTGCTCCACAAATTACCTCCTTGCATCATCTCTAGATGTCCTGGTGCCTTGTCCTTGTGAGTTTTCTTCTGAAACCAACTGAGGAATGTGTTTGGGTTAAGTCCTTTGCTACTTCAGAACCTTAATTCTGTGGTGGGGACGTGGCCCTATTTTTTCTATGAAAATCTCTAATTTCCTCTCCTCAAAGGGGGACAGTAGAATCTTTACATAATAAGACTGAGGTATAATAAACATTTCGTGACAACTTTTGTTAAACGTAACATGACATTTATCTTGTTTTTGTTTTGGTTTTTGGTTTTTGGGCCACACCCGGCGGTGCTCAGGGGTTACTCCTGGCTGTCTGCTCAGAAATAGCTCCTGGCAGGCACGGGGGACCATATGGGACACCGGGATTCGAACCGACCACCTTTGGTCCTGGATCGGCTGCTTGCAAGGCAAACACGGCTGTGCTATCTCTCCGGGCCCCATGACATTTTATTTTAAGTTGATCACAAATTGAAATCCCTTCTAACATTCCTCTTGTTATATCCCTGTCAGGCTTCCTTTAATAATTTTCTTACTCTAATATTTCTTTGCTTTAATAAATTGTTACTTTTGCTTGTATTCTCCCATTGGTTTTGTATTTTATAAATTGCTTTATTTAATAAAAGGTTGTTCATAATATAGTTGGGCTGCTTGGGGATTTTGTTTCAGCTTTGTTAGATTAAACTACAAGAAGAGATTAATATTTTGTCTTAGTAGATCTTGATTGTTCATTGAAAGTTCTTTTCCTGCTATCCTATGGTCAACCCTCAGATGTACCAAGTGATGCCTTTTTTTTAATATAATATCTTTATTTAAACACCTTGATTACAAACATGATTGTGATTAGGTTTCAGTCATGTAAAGAACACCCCCTTTCACCAGTGCAACATTCCACCACCAATGTCCCAAATCTCCCTTTACCCCACCCCACATCCACCTGTACTCTAGACAGGATTTCCAGTTTCCTCATTCATTCACATGGTTATGATAGTTCTCAGTGTTATTATTTCTCTAATTGCACTCACCTCTCTTTGTGGTGAGCTTCATGAAGAGAGCTGGAAGTTCTAGCCCTCCTCTCTTTGTCTCCGAGGATTATTGCAAGAATGTCTTTCATTTTTCTTAAAACCCATAGATGAGTGAGACTATTCTGCATCTTTCTCTCTCTCTCTCTGACTTATTTCACTCAGCATGATAGATTCCATGTACATCCATGTATAGGAAAATTTCATGACTTCATCTCTCCTAAGTGATGCCTTTTTACCAGCAACTCAAGCAATCACATTCAGCTAATGTAGCTTCATATACACAGTTCCAAGAGCCCTATCTTTCCTCATAGGTGACAAACTGGTTTTTTTCCTTTCAATGCTGAGGTTTGACCACAAGTTTCTTTCATGAAAGACAAGAGCTTCTCTCTGAGTCACATTCTTTTTTTTTTTTTTTTTTTTGGTTTTTGGTTTTTGGTTTTTGGGCCACACCCGGCATTGCTCAGGGGTCACTCCTGGCTGTCTGCTCAGAAATAGCTCCTGGCAGGCACGGGGGACCATATGGGACACCGGGATTCGAACCAACCACCTTTGGTCCTGGATCGGCTGCTTGCAAGGCAAACGCCACTGTGCTATCTCTCCGGGCCCTGAGTCACATTCTTTTCCCAACATTTTAGTTTTGTGGCCAGAGTGATAGCACAGTGGTAGGGCATTTGCCATGCACGCAGCCTACCCAGACAGACCTGGGCATCTCATTTTGTCCCCCAGCCTGCCAGGAGCGATTTATCCCAGGTTGGCCACATGCAATGCAAACGCCCCCCTGCTGGGCTATCTCTCCATCCCCCAGGACCGATTTCTGAGCAAAGAGTCAGGAATAACCCTTGAATGCTGTCAGGTGTAGCCCCCAAACAAACAAGCAAACAAAACCCAAAAATACCCCCCAACAATTTAGTTTGCTGCTGTCCTTGATGGAACCCTATCAACTTTTGACAACAATAAAGTTCTTTGTGAGTCAGACTGAGGTTGTTTTTGCCCATTAAGGAGTGTGTTTGCCTTGCCGGATTCGATCACTGGCATCCCATTGAGTGTTCCAAGCCTTCCATGAGTGATTTCTGAGCAGAGAGCATTGAGTAATTCCTAAATGCCTTTCAGTGCTCTTATCCCCACTCCCCCAAGATCTAGTTATAGGAAATGATGAATTAATTTCCATAAATGTTGCATCCACTCAAAATTATTTTTATGAGTGTTGAAACTCACTGTCTGGCTGCCAATGGCCCTCAAGTGGGACAGAGGAAAAATATAAGAAGATGGTGATGTGAGAATTTTGAAAAATCTGCATCTTTGTTTCATTTGAGGATGGAGAAACAGCCTTGTAGCGTGGATGGCAGGTGTCTGGAAACCATATTGGACTGGCAAAGAACCTTATTTCCCGAGTTCCCAGAAGAAACCAAGCCTAGGATATTTGGTTAATTTTGGGCAACATCTGATTATGTTCAGGGCTTTAGAAGAAATGATTTATTTCTAGATATGCTTAGCTTCCTGCCAGAAGTTAAAATAGTCCAAGTGATTAAAAGGGAATATTACTATGATTAACCCTTATTAGACTATGCACTTATATATGAAGTCAGCTTTCATTATTTTTCTGTTATTTTTATTATTATTCATTTAGGACCATTCACAATGATCAGGGTTTCATTCAAGGAAGATATGTACCCATATGCACATTTGGGCAGGAAAGCTGGTGAAAGCTGTACTGGGAAGAGTTCAAAAAACAACTGAAAACACTCAGATATTAGAAAGAGCCTATGAATGATAGACAGTGAACAGTGTGAAAGTAAGTCAACAGATGTTCTAGGCCAGTGATCAGCAACCTGTGGCTCGCGAGCCACATGTGGCTCTTTACACTTTTAATTTGGCTCTTTTGTGTGCCGGGCAGCCGCTCCAGGAGTCAGGACTCTGCTCCTAGCCTCTGTCAGTGTGCGCCCTGTGTGGCTCTCAAAATAAATTTCAATCGTGGTTTTGGCGAGATTTGGCTCAGTTGAAAAAAAAAAAAAAAAGGTTGCCGACCACTGTTCTAGGCAATCCATTGAAGAACAAGTCCTATTTCTTTTTTTTTTAATTAAATTTTTTTTTAGGCCACACCCGGCGGTGTTCAGGGGTTATTCCTGGCTGTCTGCTCAGAAATAGCTCTTGGCAGGCACGGGGGACCATATGGGACACCGGGATTCGAACCAACCACCTTTGGTCCTGGATTGGCTGCTTGCAAGGCGAACACCGCTGTGCTATCTCTCCGGGCCCACAAGTCCACAAGTCCTATTTCTAAAGTCTGATGAAACAGTCAACATCTCTGAGTCAGGGGTGGACATGTGATCCTAGGAAAGTTCAGTGCAATCTAACTGAACGCTTTGTCGTTCCCTGCACAAAAAGAGTGTTCAGCGCCTTTTTGATGTCTTTGTTCCTGAGGCTGTAGATGAAGGGATTCAGCATAGGGGTGATCACTGTGTACAATACGGAGGCAACAGTACTTGTGTATGCACTTTCACTAACCTCTGAACTCAGGTACACCCCCATACTAGTGAAATAAAATAAGGCAACCACAGAGAGGTGAGAGGCGCAGGTGGAAAAGGCTTTATACTTGCCTTGAGCTGATGAGATGCCACGGATGGAGGAGGCGATCTTACAGTAGGAGTAAATAATGCAGAGTAGAGGACCCCCACCAAGTAGGAGGGCAAAACCATACATGACTACATTGTTCAGAAAAGTATCTGAGCAAGCAAGTTTCACCACCATATTAAGTTCACAGAAAAAGTGGGGGATCTCCACCTCGGTGCAGAAGGACAGACGCAACACCACTAGGACTTCAAGGGAAGCATTCAGGACACTCAGCAGCCAGCACCCAAGAATCATCAGGCCACAGAGCCGGGGGTTCATGATGACCGTGTAGTGTAGGGGGTGGCAGATGGCCACAAAGCGGTCATAAGCCATGACGGTCAGGAGAAAGTCATCTAGGCTGGCAAAAAGGACGAAAAAGAATATCTGGGACATGCATCCTTTGTAGCTTATCCCTTTCCTTTGTATCTGGGTGTTCACCAGCATCTTGGGGACGGTGGTGGAGACATAGCAGATATCATTCAAGGACAGGTTGGCAAGAAAGAAGTACATGGGGGTGTGGAGGTGGGGGTCAGAGCTGGTGGCCATGATGATGAGCAAGTTCCCCAGGATTGTGATCAGGTACATTGTCAGGAACATCACATAGAGGACCAGCTGTAGCTCTGGGTTCTTAGAGAATCCCAGCAGAATAAACTGGGAAATTTCTGTATCATTCTCTACTGCCATATGCTGGGTGTGATTCTAGGAAAAAGAGAGAGAAAGTAACTACATTTCATGTTGCTACTTTCCCCAAGACCTGAAAGACTACATGGCAAATTGTGAGGTAAAAAATATCATTTGATTTATAAGACTTTTAAATATGATTTGATAGGATAATATTTCTGGTTAACATCCTTGAGCCTGCCACTCTTGTGTCTTAGTGGTGATATTTATGTTCCAAACTATTTGTTCTTGTTATAGCACTTATGAATACATTTTATGATAAACTTGGAGACCACTTGAATAATATGTACCATGTTTTAAGATATCACCTTAGAAATTAATGTGTGAAACCAAATTACAAATATTCCTAAAAGTCAGTGATGGAGGAAAAAAATATGTCAGCAAATTGTACTATTATGGATAGAGCCAACTGGGAACTGGTGAATTTAAGAAAAAGAAAGTAGAGAGCAAGGAGACAGTGCTCAGGACATTGTAGTTTTTCATGGACAGTAAGTGACTCCCAGGGGCTGGAGAGATAGCATGGAGGTAGGGCGTTTGCCTTTCATGCAGGAGGTCATTGGTTCAAATCCCAGTGTTCCATATGGTCCCCCGTGCCTGTCAGGAGCAATTTCTGAGCATGGAGCCAGGAGTAACCCCTGAGCATTGCTGGGTGTGACCCAAAAACCACAAATAAAAAAAAAAGTAAGTGACTCCCACCAACACGGGGCCAGCTGACAGAAGGGAATGGGTCCACTTTGAGAGCCAGTGACCTCTCTCTTACTGAACGCCCGCCCACATGAGGAGCTTTGACATCTGTGGTAGGCACCTCTAGCTTCTCACTGAACCAGTTGCCTGGGTGTCTCATTGGCTTAATCACATTCTTTTTGATATTTTGAAAAGATTTGATTTTAGTCCCTATGTGGTGAGATTCTCCTCAGAACATGTAAATAAAGCTATGAGGGAAAAAAAAAAAGCTATGAGGAGTGATCTCAGCATCAAGTCTCTCTCTCTCTCTCTCTCTCTCACACACACACACACACACACACACACACACACACACAAACACACACAGAGCACGTGAATGTGCTAAGCTCAAATTCTCTCCTTACCTCTCACAGTGTCCACTGAGTCATTGTCATCACCTGGATGGGCTTCCTGAGAGAATGGTCTCCTTCATGTGAATGTCTAGATTGTTCCTTGGCTTGTAGATGATGGTGAGAAAGCTATTCTTTTTTTTTTTTAATAATTTTTTGGGGGACCCAGTAATGCTCAGGGCTACTCCTGGCTATGCACTCAGAAATAGCCCTGGCTTTGGGGGACCATATGGGATACCAGGGTGATCAAACCAAAGTCCATCTTAGGTCAGATGCATGCAAGGCAAACGCTTTACCTCTGTGCTATTGCTCTGGCCCCAGAAAGCTCTTTCTACCTCCACAGACCTGTCAGCCGGAGGGAGTGAAACTCACTTGATTCAGTCAGAATTAGAACACACTTCTAAACCACATGGATCCTTTGCTTTCAGCCCACACTGACTCATATGGAAATGTCAGAGGAGAGATCTTTAAGGCTCTGTCTGTCCACTCATTATTCATATCTCCCTCTTGGTACTTGAAAAATCTTGAAACCTCTTAGCATGGGATTTCCCTATGGGAAACTCTCCTGGCCAGAAATGAATTCTTCCTAATGAGTGTCTGTGCCCAAGAGGGTAGAGGAGCCATCAGAGAATTTAGGTTTTCTTCCTTTTGCTCCACAAATTACCTCCTTGCATCATCTCTAGATGTCCTTGTGCCTTGTCTTCACCTGAGTTTGAGTTTTATCCTGAGACCAACTGAGAAATGTGTCTGGATTAAGTCCTTTGCTACCTTAGAGTCTTGATTCTGTAGTCTTGATTCTTGAGTCATGATTCTATTTTTAGTTTGTAGGAAAATGTCTTGTTTAGTCTTCACAGAGGTGGACAGTGGAGTCTTTACATAATAAGACTGGGTGGGGTATAATAGATATTTTATGACACCTTTTCAAAGCAACAAGACATTTAATTCTTTTTTGATCATAAATTGAAAGTCCTTATGATATTTCCTGGCTAAATCCCTGGCAGACTTTTTAAAAATATATTTCTTTGTTCTATAATATTTCTTTTGCTTGTGTTCTCCCATTTCATTTGGGTTTTTGAAAATTACTTTATTAAAACTACAGTTACATTTTTTCATAATACATTTGAGTTGCTTTGGACTTTATTTATGTTACATTAAAGGGCAAGACGAGCTAATATTTTTTTTTATTTTGAGCCACACCCAGTGATGCTCAGGGGTTACTTCTGGCTATGTGCTCAGAAATTGCTCCTGGCTTGGGGGACTATATGGGATGCCGGGGGTAGAACCACCATCTGTCCTAGGCTAGCATGGGCAAGGCAGATGCCTTACTGCTTGTGCCACCGCTCAGGCCCCAGAGCTAAATATTTTTTGTCTCAGTAAAAGCTCTTGACCATTCATTGAGAGTTCTTTACTTGCTACCCATGAGTAAACACTTTGGTGTACTGGGTAACGATGCCCTTTTCACATTTTTCACCTCTGCCACCACATTTAATTGAGTCCCATCATCAGAGCCAAGAGCACTTTCTGTTAGTCATTATCTTGATAGATGACAAACTTCTTTATTTTCTTCCATGCTGGCTGGGACCACATGTCTCCTGCACAAAAGACAAATGTTTCCTTCTGAATCACATTCTCTTCCCAATGATTTAGTTTGCTGCTGTCTTTGTATGAAGTCTAGTCACCAGTTGACAATAATACTGTTCATTGTGAGTTAGGCTGAGTTTGTTTTTGTCCATTATAATCCTATCATGATGAGTCATTGCACATTGGGAAAGTCATTTGTCTTGCATGCCATCAATCCAGGTTCAATCCCTAGCAGTTTATAGGGACCACAGAGCCAGCCAGGAGCGATTTCTGAGCATACAGCCAGGAATGGTGCCTAAACACCACTGAGTGTGACCCCTACCACCCCACAGATCTATTGTATAGGAAATGCTAAATTTATTTTCAAAATAATTGCATCCACTCAAAATTACATATATGCATGTTGAAACTCACTGTCTGGTTGCCAATGGCCCTGAAGTGGGACAGAAGGAAATAGAAGATGCTGATATGAGAATTTTGAAAAAGTTATATCTGTGTTTCCTTTGAGGATGGAGAAACAGCCTTGCAGCATGGATGGCAGGTGTTTGGGAACCAAAACAGGATGACAAAGAACCTTTGCTCCAGTTCCCCAGAAGAAACTAAGCCTAGGATATTTGGTTAATTTTGGTCAACAGCTGACTATATGCTCAGGGCTTCCTCCTGGAACAGTGCTCAGTGATCCCTTCTGGTTGGGCAAAAGACACCATCTAAAGAGCTGGGAATTGAACCCAAAATCTGTTGAGTCTGAGGCAAGTGACTGTCAGGCTCTACTGTCTTTGAGTCCTTCCCTGGATATTGCTTTATTAGTCGATGAGATCTGTTCAACTTCTAACTTCTAGATAATTGGTAATACTGAGTTATTGGGGGATATTTTGGGACTATACCAAGCTGTGCTCATGGTTTTCTCCAATCTATTGTCAGGCATCAGTCATGGCACAATTAAGAATCCAGCTGATACTAGTTTTGTGCTAGTCATATTTCTTACACTATCTACTGTTTCTCAACCCCAAATAATAATACATTTGTTTTAATCAGTAATATGGGGCCAAAGTGGTGGTGCTCAAGGTAAGGTATCTGCCTTGCAAGTGCTAACCTAGAATGGACCTTGGTTCAATCCCCCGGAGTTCCATATAGTCCCCCCAAGCCAGGGGCGATTTCTGAGCACATAGCCAGAAATAACTCCTGAGTGTCAAATGAGTGTGGCCCAAAAAGCTAAAAAAAAAAATCAGTAATGTAACAAATACTTCCAATTGCCTTATAAATGTCATTTGTAAATATTTATGAATGGTTATGAAAGGGATCTGTAGTTAACCGTCTCATTTTAAGTAAGTCACAGTAAGGACTTTTCTTATGCAATGAAGATAAAACTCATTAGGACACCTGGCAGATATTTTTATCAATGATTGTAAGTCATAACCACAAAGAATCAGAGAGGAGTCTTATATAGAGTCTCACTGCTGTGAATAGACCAAAGAGAAATCAACAGAACTCAGAAAACCCTCACCATATTATGCATTTAGAAATAAATGCATTTGAGGGCCCGGAGAGATAGCACAGTGGCGTTTGCCTTGCAAGCAGCTGATCCAGGACCAAAGGTGGTTGGTTCAGATCCCGGTGTCCCATATGGTCCCCCGTGCCTGCCAGGAGCTATTTCTGAGCAGACAGCCAGGAGTAATCCCTGAGCACCACTGGGTGGCCCAAAAACCAAAAAAGAAAAAAAAAAGAAATAAATGCATTTGAAGAAAGAATCTACTTCTAGATGTGCTTGGCATCCAGTCAGATAGAAGGAGTTAAAACAATACAAGTGATTACAAGTGGATATTACTATGAGTAACCTTTATTAATCTTTGCATTCATACTTGAAGTAAACTTGTATTGCTTCTCTGTTATTTATTATTATTATTATTATTATTATTATTATTATTATTATTATTATTATTTAGGACTGGATTATTCACAAACCTCAGGGTTTCATTCTGGGAAATATATGTAGTCGTACTCACAGTTGGGCAGGAAAGCTGGTGAAAGCAGTACTGGGAAGAGTTCAAAAAACAACAGACAGAAAAGTCAGATATTAGAAAGAGCCTACAGTTACATATGAATGATAAACAGTGAACAATGTAAAAGTGAGTCAATATATGTTCTATGCAGTCCACTGAAGAACAAGTCTTATTTCTAAAGTCTGATCAAACAGTTACCATCTCTGAGTCAGGCATGGACCCGAGATCCTAGGAAAGTCTTTAGCGCAGTGTAACTGACTTTCTTTTGTCATTTCTGGCACAAAAAGAGTGTTATGTCTCTCTTGATATTTTTTTTCTTTGGTTTTTGGGCCACACCCGTTTGACGCTCAGGGGTTACTCCTGGCTATGTGCTCAGAAATCGCCCCTGGCTTGGGGGGACCATATGGGACGCCGGGGATCGAACCGCGGTCGGTTCCTTGGCTAGCGCTTGCAAGGCAGACACCTTACCTCTAGCACCACCTTCCCGGACCATCTCTCTTGATATTTTTGTTCCTGAGGCTGTAGATGAAGGAGTTCATTATGGGGTGATCACTGTATACAACACGGAGGAGATTGTACCTGTGGTTGACCTATCACTAGCCCCTGAACTCAGGTATACCTGCCATGCTAGTGAAATAAAACAAGGCGACCATGGATGGCGAGAGGTGTAGGTTGAAAGGCTCTACTCTTGCCCTGAGCTGATTTGATGTCAGGATGGAGGAGGTGATCTTATAGTAGGAATAAATAATGCCAAGTAGTGGACCCCCATCAGGTAGGAGGGCAGCACCATACATGACTCCATTGTTCAGAAATGTGTCTGAATAGGCAATATTCACCACCTGGTTGAATTCACAGAAAAAGTGCCATGTCTCCACCTCTGTGCAGAAGGACAGATGCAACACCACTAAGAATTCAAGGAAGGATTCAGGACACCCAGTACCCAGCACCCCAGTATTGGTTCAGTAGTGCTAACTTAATCAATATTCATACTCCACCCTAGGGTGGGATCTGGTGATGGTATATTGGATTATTCCCTACTTGGTATTTCTTTCCCAACCTCGGAGAGGAATTTTATTCTTGTCAATAAAAGCAGGAGTCTGAGGGGTCTGAGGAAGGCAGAGGCGAGGCTCATTTTTCAGTCTTCTTCCATTAAGCTCAATTTCTTCATAGGAGTAGAAAGCTTGGGTGGTTGAATTTCTTTCTTGAGTGCTGGGTTTCCTGAACCTGTTCTTGTACCTCTTCACTGTGGTGATATTTTCTGCGCCATTGTTTGCTTCCAAGTGTGCATCTCACCAGATCCTAATTTTGGAGACCTTGGCTCCACCGCACATGTTGCCTAGATTCAGATATGAAACTGTAACAAGGAATCATACAGGTATTGGGACTCTGCTGCAGAGTCGTGAAATGATTGTTTCATATTTTCTCAGGTGGATTTCAGGTGGATTGCTTTCTTTTGCTTTTGTTTTGGTTTTGGGGTTACATCCGGCTGTGCTCAGGAGTTACTCCTGGCTCAGCACTCAGAAATCGCTCCTGGCAGGCATGGAGGACCATATGGGTTGCCTGGATTCGAATCACCATCTGTCCTGGATAAGATGTATGCTAGGCAAATGCCCTACCTCTGTACTATCTCTCCAACCCACCTTTTTGGCTTTTTAAGCTTATGACTCTTTGGTTCAACGTGATGTCATTTGCTTGGGTTTGGTTGTAGGACACTGGCTCCTCTTTATGCTAATTTCATTAGTGATAGATTTTCTTATTCTTTCATTTTATATGTATTGTGAGAATCAAAAGATTTGGACTGAGAACCAAAGGATTCGGACTGAAATCTTTAGTGAGAATCAAAAGAATTCTCTAGCCTCTCATTAAAGTTTGCTGAGGTATGGGCTGATAGCCTTGCTTTAAAAGTTTCTGGAGCAATTTCTAACAATTCTGAAAGGCCAGTGAACCCCAATATTTTTTTTTTTTTTTTTTTTTTTTTTTTTGGTTTTTGGGCCACACCCTGTGACGCTCAGGGGTTACTCCTGGCTATGCGCTCAGAAGTTGCTCCTGGCTTCTTGGGGGACCATATGGGACGCCGGGGGATCGAACCGCGGTCCGTCCTAGGCTAGCGCAGGCAAGGCAGGCACCTTACCTCCAGCGCCACCGCCCGGCCCCGTGAACCCCAATATTAAGAAGGCATTCCCTGTGGTGACAGGTAAGCAAGCGAGAAGTCCTGAGGTTGGTGTTCTGCCACCCTGTACTGGAGCTAGGCCAGTAGAGCCTTTAGTGGTTTCTCTTGAGGATATTGGCTTACAAAGTGAATTTAATGATATTGAAATGGCCCTGTCAGAAGGATTCTCACCCACTCAGCCTCCACCTCAGCCTTTTAGAGAGAGTAGAATGAACTTGTCTTTTCCACAAAGGTAGTTCTTAGGGAAATTAGAAAGAACTCAGTATCAGAAACAAATTCTCCCCATCAGGATAATAACCCAATTTCAGAACATGAAAGTTTGTATATGACTTACCTCAGTAATTTAAAGTCTGCTCAGATTATGGTCCTCTTTCTCAGTTTTGTATTGAATACCTTGGTACTTGGTCCTCTTTCTCTATTTTGTATTGAATACCTTGGTACTTGGAGTGATGCTGGGTTTTAGACCCAACAGTAGCAAAGATATGTATGAATGCTTCTCAATATTTACAATGGAAGATGTGGTTAGATGAGAATTCTAAGAGTAAAATTAATAGTCTAGATCACTCTGGAAGGAGGGTTGCAGGAGTCACAATAGCTATGAAATGCTGATTTTTGTACCCACTCAAGGACCCCTCCCATTGAATGGAAATCCAATGTTCCAATCTGGATTTCCCAGTGGCCCATCCCCAGCACAAAATTAGAGGTGCTTAGAAACTTAGCTGGCTGGGACACATTAAAATTTCTTTCTAATTGAAATTCTCCAATATTTTTTTATTAAAAATCCATCTGGTAGCTGGAGACTTTTAACTGATTTAAGGTCTGTAACTTCTCTGATGGTTTCAATGGGCAATATGCAGAATGGCTTACCTTCACTGGTAGCCATTCCAAGAGACTGGCCTTTGATAGTGATTGGCTTAAAAGACTGTTTTTATAATATTTCTATACATCAAAAAGAAAATGATTTGCCTTTTTTCAGTTTCTTCTCTTTTTTTAAAACATATTTTAAGTCATTTTATTGAGGTACTGGTATTTACAATATTGTTAATCATAATTTACATGGAAACAAAATTTCAACATCAGTCCCACCACCAGAGAACTACTACCCTCTGTTAGTGTCCTAAAAATCACTCTCATCCACTACACCCATGTAAGCTCAGCTATATAGACATAGTCTTCAGTTCTGATTTTTGTCATATTTTGTTCCCTTAATATATTTATTATTATTTCCTATTTTGGTTGAGGGGTCTCTTTCATTGTGGAGGAAGTAACATCTACACACATAGGTGAATAGATCTAATCTGAAATCTATAAAATTGTAGGTCTATGATGAATAAATAAAACTTTATTCAAAATATTTAGGTTTAAAAATTAATATTATAAATAATTTCTGTTCTAAACATTAAGATTTACATAAAATAAATACATTATACAAATACAAAATTCAGAAGTGTAAAGAGATAAAGAAAATTAAGGAATCTCAATAAGGTAAGTTTGTTTTATCCTAAGAAATGAAATATTGACTTTATGTTAGAAAATATATTGTAGGGGCCGGAGAAATAGCAGTGTTAGATGTTTGCTTTGCACGAAGCTGACTAAGGACAGATCTGGGTTCAATTCCCAGCATCCCATCTGGTCCCCTGAGTCTGCCAGGAGCAATTTCTGAGCACAGAGTCAGGAGTGACCTCTGAGTGCCCTCCAAAACAAAAAAAAACAATGAAGAAAATATATTGTAGATATTACTTAAGTGCCTGTATTAATAAGTAATATATTTTAATAAAATATCAGTGAATGTATAAAAGAATCTTATCATATATTTAATATTAATATAAATAAAAATTAATTTGTTATTGACAATTTATAAAATTCCTTAGCAAAGCTGAAGGGATAGCATGGAGGTAGTACATTTGCCTTGAATGCAGAAGGATGGTGGTTTGAATCCCAGCATCCCATATGGTCCCTTGAGCTTGCCAGGAGCGATTTCTGTCTGTAGATCCAGGAGTAACCCTGAGCACTACCAGGTGTGACCCAAAATAAACGAAAACAAAAACAAAATTCTTTAGCAGGATGGAGTAAAAAAAACACTTTCTTAAAACTGTAAGTGTGATGTGTTGGTAAACAGTTGTCTAGTTGAACCTCTTCAGATATATTATAAAGAGACCTCAGTAACTTTAAATTGGGCTATTGTTTGACCCAGAAATTCCACTTTTGGGTATCTACACCAGAATATATAAACATTCATTCAAAAATACTTATGCACAACATTTTTTGCTGTACCTAGTACAATAACTAAGATGTAGAAACATTCTAGGTGCCCAACCTCAGTTTCTTCTCTTAATAGCAGAGCCCCTATGCAGCGATTTCAATGGATGGTTTTGCCTCAGGGCTTGGCAAATTCACCTGCTATGTAATCAATATTTTGTTGATGTGGTTTTACATCCAGCTTGTAAAAAGTTTCCCCAGGTATATTTGGTACAATCCATGGGTGACATATCACTGTCAGCTCAGACTCACAAGGAATTACAATGTTTATGAATTTGTCGTCAACTGCTTGCAAGGTGCTGGTTTAATAATAGCCACAGGAAAAAAATCCATATTTTACTTCCATTTCAATATTTGAACTTTGTATTGGAGTGTACTTCAGTGCATCCTCAAAAGGTTTTTCTTTATCAGGAAAATCTAAGGACTCTTAATGACTTTCAAAAACTCCTAGGTGATATAAATTGGATCTGTCCCACCCTTGGGATTCCAAACTCAGAACAAACCAACTTAGTTAGTACTTCAGAAGGAAGTCCAGATTTAAATAGCCCCAGGTGTTTAACACGAAAGGCCCAACAGGAATTAGTTGTTTTTTTTTTTTTCATGGACTGGCTCCAAAAGTCCTATCTTTCCAGGTTCATACCTGGAGAGGAGGTGTGACTTTTAATTTTTGCAATCTCTCATTCCCCTATGGGTGCGATTACTCAGATGTCTGAGCCTCTAGAATGGGTTTACTTACACAACATGCAACCTTGCATGTTTGTGCCTTATATGGAATTGATTTCCACACTTGTCATTATGGAAAGGCAAAGAACAATTTTCTTGTTAGGTTTTGATCTTGAAATAATAGTTCTGCCAATTCCAATAAAGGAAATAGAATGTAGACTACCTCTCATTGAGGCCCTTCGATGAGCACTATGTGATTTTTCAGGAGAAGTCTCCTCCCATTATTCTGCTGGAAAGTCCTGGGACTTCTTTAAGAGGACACATTTTAAGGCCGGGAAGGTGGCGCTAGAGGTAAGGTGTCTGCCTTGCAAGCGCTAGCATAGGACGGACCGCGGTTTGATCCCCTGGCATCCCATATGGTCCCCCCAAGCCAGGGGCGATTTCTGAGCACATAGCCAGGAGTAACCCCTGAGCGTCAAATGGGTGTGGCCCAGAAACCAAAAAAAAAAAAAAAAGCGAGAACACATTTTGTGATCTCATCTATTTTCCACTTCTTCCCTATACCTGATGCCCCCGTGTTTTATACTGATGTGTCGTCATTAGGAAAAGGTGGTATTAATGGCCCTTCTCTGACCACAACAGCGCATACTAATTACACGTCTGCTCAGCAAGTAGAACTTGCTACTTTAAATTATTTATTATCACATGTTTCAGAGCCGTGCAATGTAGTAGAGAAATTCAGCTTACATAGTAGGACTGTTCCCAAGCATAACAACTGCCTTGTAAATGCTCATAATCACGTTGTTCAAGATTTGTTGCAGCAATTACAAGCCCTTCAGCATAAACGTTCTGAGCCAATATTTATCACTCACATAAGAGCCCACTCTGGCCTCCCAGGGCCGATGACTGATTAGTACTACCAGAACCATTATAAGAAGGATATTCAGAGGTAAAATCCATCAGGACATAAAGGCAAGGTGGCAGAAGAGTTTTGGAAGATTATAAAAGCCTTATAGGAAGGATAGCACAGGTATATCAAGCCAAAAGATTTTAAGATGACCATTGGAAAGATAAATAATCAGTTTTTAAGAGACAGTCAACAGGATCTACATGAACTGCTTCTATTCTTGATGGAGGGTCTTCATCAGGACTTGATCAAAGCTGAGATACATAATAGACATATAGAGGAAAATAGAGATAATCTTGTTGACTTAAAAGCTGTAAAACAAACTTTGCAGGGACACAAGCAGTTTAATGAGTCTATTATCATTACACTTTTCCAAGGCTAGCTTAAATCTACAATGTAAAGCTTCATCCGCCATCAGGATAAAGGTCTCTATGTCATCACTCTGGCTGCTGCTGTTGTTGGAGTCACTCGAGTCCTTGAACTGCAAGTCATCCTCAAAGAAGAAGCAGGCACACTGCTGTTGCCGATGTGTTCCTGGTGGTCAATTTCTACCACTTCAGTTCACCATAGACTATTGTTCACTACTGGTTCCAGCTGTTGAGAGATCCTTAGATCTAGGACATTTCTTGATCTGTGAATGCTGTGAGCCATTTTTCCAGACTCCACAAGGCTACATTGTGGACTTCATTTGGGATCTGGAATTTTGGGTGGGGTCACACTCAGAGGTTATGCCTGGCTCTGCACTCAGAAGTCACCCCTGGCAGGCATGGTGGACCATATGGGATGCCAGGATTCAAATCACCATCCTTCTGCATTCAAGGCAAACACCCTGCCTCCATGCTATCTCTCTGGCCCCTGGGATCTGGATTTTATCTACTCTACTCAGACTATCTCAAAACACTTAGGGGATATGTATAACTTTTTGTACACTTCTTAAGTGTATCTCTTTAACATGTTTATATTCTGTGGTGTATTATGCATTCTCTTTTTATTTAGATATGCTAGTAGAAATTCTTAGAAAAGAGTAGAGATAATACCCAGGAAGTCTTTGTACTTTTGATAGAACCAGGATAGGAACTGTTGGTTTATTATCTTCCATGTAGGTTACAGTAGTATCCTATGGCACTATTTCTTTTGCATAGGCACCATTTTTTGCATAAAATTGGAAAATATTAGAAACTAAGAGGAGTTGTTACCCATTATGGATGAAGGCTCAATAATTTCTTACTATAGGGGCTTTCTGCTCTGAACATTTGCCTTGGTGACTTGATTTGGACATCTGTGACCCTCGGTGAGGGACCCCCGACCCGCAGGGGTGTGGGAATGAGAGTCGCTAGTAATTTGTGGGTTCACTCGAGCAGATCCGATCTGTGAAGAAAACAAGAAGTTAGTAAAGAGGACCCTTAAGGCAACTCAACGCTGTTCAAAAGGGGTTTTATTCCCAGGGAGACCAGCTTTTAAAGGTAAAACACGTCATGGGGGGTGTTACAAGTTTCCACCAATTACAATTGCAAGCACTCATTAGCATAAGCTGGGGGCAGGTAATAGGAAGGGGTAAAGAGGTAGATCTGAGCACATGTTTGTACTGAAAGCACGAGTTTGTACTGAAAGCACAAGATCCAAACAGTGTCTTATAAATCTTACTCAGCAAGCATAAATAAAACATCAGCTGTAAACACATTAATCTTTTGCTAACACAAAGGCAAGTTGTTCTATATGGATAACTCCTCTGGCTGGGTGTTTGGGCTGCTTTGAATTTACTTTAGTTATCTATTTCCTTTGTACTCAGGGCATGGGTGCCTCTGGTCACGTGGGTAACAATGTCAGGGATTTCTGAGACACCCTTTTGTTCTAGGTTCCATCAGCTCGGCTCCCCACAGACATCAGCCATTTACCCCTGAACCTTGGGACCAGCCTGGCTCTCTACACCTACACAAGGAATCAACCATCTACTAGTACAGACCCTGGATCTGCACCAACTGGCCACAGTCTGGTCTCTCCTCTCAATATCTAGAAAAGTTCTGGTAATCAGAGTTTCTCCCAACCCTGAAGAGGGAAGGGATAGACCCCATTCTAACAGGAAACTCTTACAGAGGATGAGAGGCTCAAGGCCAACTTACAACTCAAACTGTGTTTGAGGAGAACCTTTCCTGGGACCTTAAAGAAAGACTATGGGGACTTAGGGTTTTCAAACTCAATTTACCCGCGAACCGCAGGAGGCAAAGTTGGGGTGATCCTTGAGTGCAAAGTCAGCAGTAAGCCTTGAACATTGGGGGATGTGACTCAAACAACTAAAACAAAACAAAACAAAAAAAGATTTCTCTAGGGCAGGGCCATAAAATGTTGTACGGAGGGCCATTTGCGGCTGGCGGGCCTCGAGTTTGAGATGCCTCCCTGAAGGCAGGAGGCATCATGGGTAGGTATACCCTGTTTTTAGACCAAAGAGGCTTTTTATGTTTTCCTAACTTTTGATGCACCTATGCAAAATATTGCTAACCTTTATCTTTAGAGGCATATGCTAAAATCTTAGAATCATGGGATATGAATTATTTTGTTTTTCTATAAAGTCAATTAGGATGTGTTGGGTTACTGGTCGTACCCTAATCAATATTCATACTCCACCCTTGGGTGTGATCTGATGATAGGATATTGGATTATTCTCTACTTGGTATTCCTTTCCCAACCTAAGGTGGGGCTTGATTATTTTGGCTTCTACCCAGCAGCGCTCAGGGGTTACTCCTGGCTCTACTCTCGGAAATCACTCCTGGCAGGCTCGGGGGACCATATGGGATGCCAGGATTCAAACCACCATCCTTCTGCATGCAATACAAATGCCCTACCTCCATGCTATCTCTCTGGAATAAAATCAGGGGTCTGAGGAAGGCTGAAGCTCATTCTTCAGTCTTGTTCAACTGAGTTTTATTCCTTCATTAGAGCAGAAATCTTGGGTTGTTGAATTCTTTACTTAAGTGCTGGATTTCCTGAACCTGTTCTTGTACCTCTTCACTGTGGATTATTCCTGCATCAACATTTTCTTCCAGGCCTGTGTGTCACTGGATTGTCATTTGGGAGTCCTAGGCTCCACTAACACTCCAGAAACAGCAGGCCATAGAGTCGGGGTTTCATGAGACCATGTACTGCATGGGTGGCAGGTGGCCACCAAAACGGCCATAAGCCGTGATGGTGAGGAGAAAGTCATCTAGGTTGGCAAAGGTAGAAAAGTTATCTGTGACATGAAGCCTTAATACCTTATTGATTTTCTGTGCATCTGGATTTAACCAGCATCTTGGGGTTGGTGGAGACATAACAGATATCATTCAAAGACAGGTTGGTGAGGAAGAAGTACATGGGGGTGTGGAGATAGGGGTTGAAGCTGATGGCCAAGATGATAAGCAGGTTCGCCAGCACCATGGTCAGGTACATGGTCAGGAACATCACATAGGTAAGTAGCTGTAGTTATGGGTCCTTGGAGACTCCAGGAGAGCAAACTAAAATTTCTGTATCATTCTCTGCTGCCATACACCATGTGTAATTCCAGAAAAAAAAGGAGAGGACGTGACTAAATTTTACATTGTTGCTTTCCCCACAGACCTGAAAGGCTACTTGGTAAATTTTGAGGTCAAGACATATATGATTTGGGCCCGGAGAGATAGCACAGCAGCGTTTGCCTTGCAAACAGCCGACCCAGGACCAAAGGTGGTTGGTTCGAATCCCGGTGTCCCATATGGTCCCCCGTGCCTGCCAGGAGCTATTTCTGAGCAGACAGCCAGGAGTAACCCCTGAGCATCGCCGGGTGTGGCCCCCCCCAAAAAAAGAAATATATGATTTGGAAGACTTTTAAATATGATTGGATATGGTCATGTTTCGGGTTAAAATCCTTTTCCACCACTCTTGTGTCTCAGTGTTAATATGTGTGTCTCGAGCTAATTGTTCTCAATATAGCATTTATAAATAATTTTTGGGATATGTTTTGAAACAAAATTGAATAATATGTAGGATGTTTTAAATGAATGGAAATGAATGTGAGAAACTGACTTGTCCTTACAAGTCAGTGTTGGAGGAAAAAAAAAGTCAACATATTGTACTTTTGTGGAAAGGGCCAATTGGGATCTGGTGAAATTAAGAAAGAGAAAGTAGAGAATAAGTAAACAGTGCTCAGAACTTTGTATTTTTTTCATGGACATTAGGCAACATGGGGCATTCTGACAGAGGGGTAGGAGTCCAATTTGAGGGAGAGCAATCTTTCCCCTCCTACCGAACACCCCATGTGAGGAGCTTTGTCATCTGTGGTAGGTGCCTCTAGGTCCTCATTGAACTAGTCTATACCTGGGTGTATGTTGGGTTAATTACATTCTTTTCGATATTTTAAAAATTTAGTTCTCATTCCTATGTGATGAGATTATCCTCAGAACATGTTAAGCAAAGCTCTGAAGTGGGATCTCAGCCCTCAAGTCTCTCTCTCTCTCTCTTTCTCTCTCTCTCTCTCTCTCTCTCTCTCTCTCTCTCTCTCTCTCTCTCATACACATGCATAGAGCAGGTGAATGTCCTGAGCTCAGTTTTTCACCTTACCTCTCACAGTGTCAATTGAGTCATTGGCATCACCTGGATGGGCTTCCTGAGAAAATGGTCTTCATGTGAATGTGTTAGATTGTTCCTTGGATGGTAGATGATGGTGAGAAAGAACTACCTACCTCCACAGACCTGTCAGCAGGAGGGAGAGAAACTTGTGTGATCCAGTCAGAATTAGAACACACTTCCAGACCACAAGGATCCTTTGATTTCAGTCCACACTCACTCACAAGGAGATGTTGGTGGAGATCTATAAGGCACTGTCTGTCCACTCATTATTTATGGCTCCCTCTTGGTACTTAAAACTCTTTTATTTTGTTTTGTTGTTGTTGTTGTTGTTGTTTGGTTTTTGGTTTTTGGGTCACACCTGGCAGCGCTCAGGGGTTACTCTTGGCTCTACACTCAGAAATCACCGCTGGCAGGCACGGGGGACCATATGGGATGCTGGGATTCGAACCACCATCATTCTGCATGCAAGGCAAATGCCCACCTCCATGCCATCTCTCTGGACCCTGGTACTTGAAACTCTCTAACCTCTGAGCATGGTGATCTCTGTGGGAAACTCTCCTGGCCAGAAAATGATTCTTCCTAATGAGTGCACAAGAGGGTAAATGAGCCACTGGAGAGTTCAGAGTTTCTTCCTTTTGCTCTGCAAAATCACCTCCTTGCATCATCTCTAAAGGTCCTGGTCCCTGTATTCACCTGTGAGTTTTCTCCTGAGTCCAATTGTGGAACATGTCTGGGTTAAGTCCGTAGCTACTTCAAAGCCTCCAAAGTCATAGCCTTCAAAGCCTACTCTGTGGTAGGGCATGACCCCATTTTTATTTTTTTAGAAAAATCTCTAATTTCCTCTCCATAGACAGGAAGACAGTAAAGTCTTTACATAATAAGGCTGGGGTATAATAAAGTAGACATTTCATGACACCTTCTCAAAGCAACAAGATATTTTATCTTCTGTGATCATACATTGAAAGCCTTTAAGACATTCCTCTTGATAAAACTGAAAGGTCTTTCTTAAAAAATATGTTTCTTTGCTCTAATAAAAATCGATTTTGCTTTTTTTGTGTTCTCCCATTTCCTTTGGATTTTTGAAAATTATTTTTATTTAAACTCTGGTTACAATTTGTTCATAATACAATTGGGTTGTTTTGAACTTTGCAGTTTATATGAAACTGCAAGAAGCGCTAAAAATTTTTTTTGCTTGTTTTTGGGCCACAATTGGTGATGCTCAGGGTACTGGAAACTCTGGCTATGTGCTCAGAAATCACTCCTGGATTGGGGGACCATATGGGATGCTGGGGGAAATGAACCACGGTCTGTCCTAGGCTAGTGCGTGCAAGGCAGATGCCTTACCACTTGCGCCACTGCTCCAGCCCCAAGAGCTAAATATTTTTATCTCAGTGGGAACTCTTGATTGTTCATTAAAAGTGCTTTTCCTACTATTCCACAGCGATCACTCAGGTGTACTGAGTGATGCCTTTTTCACCTATTCATCTGCTATCACATTCAGATTGTGTCCCATCATCAGAGCCAAGAGCACTTTCTGCTAGTCATTATCCTGATAGGTGACAAATTTTTTATTTCCTTCCATGCTGGGTTAGACCACAGGTCTCCAGCACAAAACATATATATATTTCCTTCTGAGTCACATTCTATTCCCAATGATTTAGTTTGCTGCTGTTCTTGTATGAAACCCAGTCACCAGTTGTAATAATAAAGTTTATTGTGAGTTAGGTTGAGATTGTTTTGTCGATGAAAATCCTATCAAGATGGAGTGATAGCACAGTGAGAAATATGTTTGTCTTGCATGCAGTCAATCCAGGTTCAATCTCTAGCAGTCCATAGAGACCACAGAGCCTGCCAGAAGTAATTTCTGAGCATAGAACCAGTAATAATGCCTAACCATCACCGAGTGTGACCCCTATCACCCAAGAAATCTACTATATAGGAAATGCTGAATTTATTTCCATTAACATTGCATCCACTCAAAATTATGTTTAGGAGTGTTGAGATCCTATGTCCAGCTGTCAATGGCCCTCAAGTGGGACAAAGGAAACTAGAAGAGGATTCTGATGTTAGAATTTTGAAAAGCTGCATCTTTGTTTCCTTTGAGGATGGAGAAAGAGCCTTGCAGCATGGATGGCAAATGTCTGGGAACCAAACCAGGATGGCAGAGGAACCTGTGCTCCAGAATTCCCAGAATAAACTGAGCCTAGAATATTTGGTTAATTTTGGGCAACATCTGATTCTGCTCAGGGTTTACTCCTGGCACAATGCTCAGGGTCATTCCTGGTGGACAAAAGGGACCATCTGAAGTGCTGGGATTTGAGCCTAAAGTCTGTTGAGTCTGAGGCAAGTGGTGCCGGCTGTACTGTTTCTGGGTCCTTCTCTGGATATTGCCCTATTAGTCAATTATATTATGTTAAAGTTCTAACACCTAGATAATTGATACTACTGAGTTTTGGGGTCACTGTAGGCTGTGCCCAGGGTTTTCAGTCAGGGGTCAGTCCTGGCAGCTTTAGGGATCCCGCTGAGATCAGTTGTATGCAAGCCATAGGTCTTACACTATCTACTATGTCTCAAACCCAGAAAAATGTGTTTGTTTTAATCAGTAATGTAAAAAATATTCCTAGATTTTTCTAAATGCAATGTAAATATTTATTTATGAATGGTTATTAAAAGTATCTGTAGATAACCCTCTCCACTTAAGTAAGTCACAATATCAACTTTTCCTAGCCAATGAAGATAATATACACGAGGATACATGGCAGAATTCTCATCAATTGTTGTAAGACAGAAGATGTCATATCCACACAGAATCAGAGAGGAGCCTAATACAAAGACTCCCCCCGCCACTGTGGATTGACCTTAGAGAGACCAACAAAGTTCAGAAAACCCTCACTGTATCAGACATTTAGAAATAAAAACATTAGATGAAATAATCTACTTCTAGATATGCCTGGCATCTAGCCAGAAAGAACAGATTAAAATAGTCCAAGTGATTAAAAGTGGATTTAACTATGATGAACCCTTATTAATCTTTGTACTTATAGTTGAATTCAGCATTCACTGTTTCTCTTTATATGATGATGATGATGGTGGTGAAGACTGCAATATTCACTATCCCAGGGTTTCTTCTGGGAAAGTTATGTGGTTGTCTGCACATTTTGGCAGGAAAGTGGATTAAAGCAGTACAAGGAAGATTTTAAGCAACAATGACAGAAAACATCCAGATATTAGAAAGAGCCTAAAGTTAGATTTGAATGATAGACATTGAACAATGTGAAAGGGAGTCAACAGATGTTCCAGGCAATCCATTGAAGAACAAGTTCTATTTCTAACATCTGATGAAACAGTCAACATCTCTGAGTCAGGGGTGGACTAGAGATCATTATGAAAGTCTTCAATGTAATATAACTAACCTTTTTGTCATTCCTTACACAAAAAAGAGTGTCAGAGCCCTCTTTATGTCTTTGTTCCTGAGGCTGTAGATGAAGGGGTTCAGCATGGGGGTGATCACTGTGTACAACACGGAGGCAATGGTACTTGCGTTGGACCTTTCACTAGCTGCTGAACTCAGGTACACCCCTATGCCTGTAAAATAAAACAAGGCTACCACAGAGAGGTGAGAGGCGCAGGTGAAAAAGGCTTTATACTTGCCCTGAGCTGATGAGATGCCACGGATGGAGGAGGCAATCTTATAGTAGGAGTAAATAATGCCAAGTAGAGGACCCCCATCAAGTAGGAGGGTAGCACTATACATGACCACGTTGTTCAGAAAAGTGTCTGAGCAGGCAAGTTTCACCACTGTATTAAGTTCACAGAAGAAGTGGGGGATCTCCACCTCGGTGCAGAAGGACAGACGCATCACCACTAGGATTTCAAGGGAAGAATTCAGGACACTCAGAACCCAGCATCCCAAAAGCAGCAGTCCACAGAGCTGAGGGTTCATGATGACCATGTAGTGCAGGGGGTGGCAGATGGCCACAAAGCGGTCATAAGCCATGACAGTCAGGAGAAAGTCATCTAGGCTGGCGAAGAGAACGAAAAAGAATATCTGGGACATGCAGCCTTCAAAGCTTATCTCTTTTCTCTGTGTCTGAATATTCACCAGCATCTTGGGGACAGTAGTGAAGACATAGCAGATATCATTCAAGGACAGGTTGGCAAGGAAGAAGTACATGGGGGTGTGGAGGTGGGGGTCAGAGCTGGTGGCCATGATGATGAGCAAGTTTCCTAGCACCGTTGTCAGGCACATGGTCAAGAACATTACATAAATGAGTGGCTGTAGCTCTGGGTCCTTGGAGAATCCCAGGAGAATAAACTGGGAACTTTCTGTATCATTCTCTGCTGCCATATGCTGTGTATGATTCCAGGAAAAAAGAAGAGAACGTGACTAAATTTCACATTGCTGCTTTCCCCACACACCTAAAAGTCTACATGGTGATATTTGAAGTCAAGAAATAACATTTGATTTTGAAGACTTTTAAATATGATTAGATAATCATGCTCCTCATTGAAATCCTCCCTGTCCACCACTCTTGTTTCTCAGTGCTGATATTTATGTCCCAAACTAATTGTTCTCATTATAGTATTTTTTTTTATTTTGAGCCACACACGGTGATGCTCAGGGGTTACTCCTATCCATGCACTCAGAAATTGCTCCTGGGTTGGGGACCATATGGGACACTGGGGGATCCAACCGAGGTCTGTCCTAGGTCAGACGTGTGCAAGGCAAATGCCCTACTGCTGCACCACCTCTCCAGCCCCACATTATAGCATTCATAAATAAATTTTGTCATGAGTTTTGGAAACCAAATTGAATAATATGTACCATGTTTTAAGATATCACCTTGGAAATGAATGTGAGAAAGTTGAATTACAAATGGCCCTAAAAGTCAGTGATGGAGGAAAAAAAATATGTCAGCAAATTGTACTATTATGGAAAGGGCCAATTGGGAGCTGGTGAAATTAAGAAAAAGCAAGTAGGGCCCGGAGAGATAGCACAGCGGCGTTTGCCTTGCAAGCAGCCAATCCAGGACCAAAGGTGGTTGGTTCGAATCCCGGTGTCCCATATGGTCCCTTGTGCCTGCCAGGAGCTATTTCTGAGCAGACAGCCAGGAGTAACCCCTGAGCACAGCCGGGTGTGGCCCAAAAACCAAAAAAAAAAAAAAAAAAAGAAAGAAAGAAAGAAAGAAAAGAAAAGAAAGAAAGAAAAACATTTAAGAAAAAGCAAGCAAAAACCAAAAACAAAACAAAACAAAACAAAAAAAAGGGGCCGGGCGGTGGCGCTAGAGGTAAGGTGCCTGTCTTACCTGCGCTAGCCTAGGACGGACCGTGGTTTGATCCCCCGGTGTCCCATATGGTCCCCCAAGCCAGGAGCGACTTCTGAGCGCATAGCCAGGAGTAACCCCTGAGCGTCACCGGGTGTGGCCCAAAAACCAAAACCAAAACAAAACAAAGAAAAAGCAAGCAGAGAAAAAGGAGACCATGCTCAAGACATTGCAGTTGGGGGGGGGGACATTGCATGTTTTTCATGGACATTAGATGACCCCCACCAACACGGGGCCAACTGACAGAAGGAAAGGGGTCCACCTTGAGAGACAGTGACCTCCCTCCTCCTACTGAATGCCCACATGAGGAGCTTTGTCATCTGTGGTAGGCACCTCTGGCTTCTCACTGAACTAGTTGCCTGGATTTCTCAATGGCTTAATCACATTCTTCTCAATATTTTGAAAAGATTTAGCTCTAGTTCCTATCTGGTGAGATTTTCCTCAGAACATATAAATAAAGCTCTGAGGAGGAATCTCAGTCTCAAGTCTCTCACTCATACACTATCTCTGTCTCTCTCATACACACATAGAGCAGGTGAATGTTCTGAGCTCAGTTTCTCCCCTTACCTCTCACAACTGAGTCATTGGCATCACCTGGATGGGCTTCCTGAGAAAATGGAATGTGAATGTCTAGATTGTTCCTTGAATTGCAGATAATGGTGAGAAAGCTCTTCCTACCTCTATAGACCTGTCATCAGGAGGAAGAGAAACTCACATGATCCAATCAGAATTAGATCTCACTTCCAAACCACAAGGATCCTTTTATTCTAGCCCACACTCACTCACCAGGAGATCTTTAAGGCTCTGTCTGTCCACTTATTATCCATGTCTTCCTCTTGGTACTTAAAACTCTTGAAACTCTGGGCATGGGATCCCTGAGGGAAACTCTCCTTGCCAGAAAAAATTCTTCCTAACGATTGTCTTTGCCCAAGAGGGTAGAGGAGTCATCAGAGAGTTAAGGTTTTCTTTCTTTTTGCTCCACAAATTACCTCCTTGCATCATCTCTAAAGTTTTGGTCCCTTGCTTTCACCTGAGTGTGAGTTTTCTCCTGAGTCCAACTGAGGAACGTGTCTGGGTTAAGTCCTTTGCTACCTCAAAGCCTTGAGTCTGTGGTGGGGACATGGCCCTATTTTTTAGCTTGTAGGAAAATCTCTAATTTCCTCACCACGGGTCAAGTCAGTAGAGTCTTTCCATAAGAATGGAGGATAATGGACATTTCATGACACCATCTCAAAGGAAAAAAAAAGACATTTTATCTTTTGTTGATCACAAATTGAAAATTTGACATTCCTCTTGCTAAATTGACAAACCATTTTGCTCTAATAAAATTTAATTTTGATTTTGCTCGTGTTCTCCCATTGCATTTGGATTTTTAAAACTTACGTTATATAAACTCTATGGTAACAACTTGTTCATACTACTTTTGACTTTGTTTTTGTTTTCTATTACATTAAACTGCAAGAAGAGCTACATAGTTTTGTCTCAGTAAGTGCTCTCAATTGTTCATTGAAAGAGTTTCTCCTGCTACCCTCCAGCCCCACAACACTCAGGTGTACCGAGTGATGCCTTTTTCACCTGTACATTGCCACCACATCACTAAGTCCCATCATCAGAGCCAAGAGCACATTTTGTTATTCATTTTTCTGATAGGTGACAAACTTTTTCATTTTCTTCCATGTTGGGTTGGACCACACACCTGCATAAAAGACAAATGTTTTCCTCTGAGTCACAGCCTCTACCCAATAATTTAGTTTGCTGCTGTCCTTGATGAAACCCAGTCACCAGTTGACAATAATAAAGTTCATTGTGAGTTAGGTTGAGTTTGTCTTTGTCCATTAAAACCCTATCCTGATGGAGCAATAGCACAGGGTGAAAGGCGTTTGTCTTGAATTCGGTCAATTTGGGTTCAATCCCTAGCAGCCCATAGGATCCCAGCGTGTATCAGGAGTTCTTTTTGAGCATAGAGCCAGGAATAATATCCAAATAACACTGAGGAGGCCCCTTCCATTCAAGAAATCTATTGCATAGGAAATGCTGAATTTATTTCCATAAAGATTCCATCCACTAAAAGTTACGTTATGAGTGTTGAAACTCACTGTCCAGCTGCCAATGTTCCTCCAAGCCAGGAGCAATTTCTGAGCACATAGCCAGGAGTAACCCCTGAGTGTGTGGCCCCAAAACAAACAAAACGAAAAACAAAAATATGTTTGTTTTCATCAGTAATGTAAAAAGTACTTCCAGTTTCCTTCTAAATATAATTTGTAAATATTTGTGTATGAATGGTCATAAATAAATCATAAAAGGATCTGTAGTTAACCCTCTCCACTTTAAGTCACAGTAAGGGCTATTCCTATACAACGAAGATAAAACACACGAGGATACCTGGAAGATTTCTTATTAAATGTTGTAAGACAGAAGATGTCATAACCACACAGAATCAGAGAGGCGCCTAATACAGAGACTCATCGCTGTGGGTAGCCAAAGAAAGACCAACAGAGCTCAAAAAACCCTCACCATAACAAACATTTAGAAATAAAAATATTAGATGAAATAATCTACTTCTAGAGAGAAGTCAAAATAGTCCAAGTGATTAAAAGTGGATTTTCCTATATTGAACCCTTATTAGCCTTTGCAATTCTTAGTTGAATTATTTTTATTTTTTCTCTGTTGTTCTTATTATTATTAGGACTGCAATATTCACAATCCTCAGGGTTTCATTCTGGAAAACATATCTAGTCATATGCACAATTGGGCAGGAAAGCTGGTGAAAGTAGTACTGGGAAGAGTTCAAGCAACAATAGACAGAAAATAGTCAGATATTAGAAATAGCCTAAAGTTACATAGGAATGCTAGAAATCAAACAATGTGACAGGGAGTCAACAGATGTTTCAGGCAGTTACCATCTCTGAGATAGGTGTGGACCCGTGATCCTGGGAAAGTTCAGTGCGGTATAACTGAACGCTTTGTTGTTCCCCGCATAAAAAGTGTGTTCAGAGCCCTCTTGATGTCTTTATTCCTGAGGCTGTAGATAAAGGGGTTCAGCATGGGGGTGATCACCATGTATAATACAGAGGCGAAGGTGGTTGTGTACGAACTTTCACTAACCTCTGAACTCAGGTACACTCCCATGCTGGTGAAATAAAACAAGGCAACTACGGAGAGGTGAGAGGCACAGGTGGAAAAGGCTTTATACTTGCCCCGAGCTGATGAGATGCCACGGATGGAGGAGGCGATCTTATAGTAGGAGTAAATAATGCAGAATAGAGGACCCCCGTCAAGTAGGAGTGCGGCACCATACATGACCATGTTGTTCAGAAAAGTGTCTGAACAGGCAAGTTTCACCACTGTATTAAGTTCACAGAAAAAGTGGGGGATCTCCACCTTGGTGCAGAAGGACAGACGCATCACCACTAGGATCTCAAGGAAAGAATTCAGGACACTCAGGACCCAGCACCCCAGAATCATCAGGCCACAGAGCCAGGGGTTCATGATGACCATGTAGTGTAGGGGGTGGCAGATGGCCACAAAGCGGTCATAAGCCATGACGGTCAGGAGAAAGTCATCTAGGCTGGCGAAGAGAACGAAAAAGAATATCTGAGACATGCAGCCTTCATAGCTTATCCCTTTACTTTGTGTCTGGGTGTTCACCAGCATCTTGGGGACAGTGGTAGAGACGTAGCAGTTATCGGTCAAGGAGAGATTGGCAAGGAAGAAGTACATGGGGGTGTGGAGGTGAGGGTTCGAGCCGGTGGCACCAATGATGAATAAGTTCCCCAGCAGCGTGATTAGGTACATTGTCAGGAACAACACGTAGAGGAGTGGCTGTAACTCTGGGTCCTTGGAGAACCCCAGGAGAATAAATTGGGAAATTTCTGTACCATTCTCCGCTGCCATATGCTGGGTGTGATTCCTGAAAAAAGAAAGTGAATGGGACTAAATTCACATTGCTGCTTTCCCCTGGCACCTGTAAGGACACATGGTGAATTTTGATGTCAAGAAATATAATTGGGTTTGGAAGACTTTTAAATATGTTTTGAAAGGACCATGTTCCTGGTTAAATTCCTTCCTGTCCACCACTCTTGTTTCTCCGTGTTGATAATTGTTCTCAAGACAGCACTTATGAATAAATTTTGTGATAAGTTTTGGAAATCAAATTGAATAATATGTAGTACCATGTTTTAAGATATCACCTTGGGGGCCTGGAGAGATAACACAACGGTGTTTGCCTTGCAAGCAGCCGATCCAAGATGTAAGGTAGTTGGTTCGAATCCCGGTGTCCCATATGGCTCCCCGTGCCTGCCAGGAGCTATTTCTGAGCAGACAGCCAGGAGTAACCCCTGAGCATCGCCGGGTGTGGCCCAAAAACCAAAAAAAAAAAAAAAAAAGATATCACCTTGGAAATAAATGTGAGAAACTGATTTACAAATGTCCCTACAAGTCATTGGTGGAGGACAAAAAATACTTCAGCACATTGCTTTTTATGGAAAGGGCCAATTTGGAACTGATGAAATTAAGTAAAAAGAAGTAGAAAACAAGGAGACAGTGCTCAGGACATTGTATTTTTTTCATGGACATTAGGCAACTCTCCCCAACATGGGTTTTCCTGACAGTGGGGAAGGGGTCTACCTTGAGGAAGAGAAACCTCTCTCCTCCTACTGAGCGCCTCACATGAGGAGCTTTGTTATCTGTGGTAGGCACCTCTAACTTCTCACTGAACTAGTTTCCTGGGTGTCCCGTTGGCTTAAACACATTGTTTATAGATTTATTTCTTGTCTTAGGTGATAAGATTCTCCTAGTTCATGTAAATTAAGCTCTGAGGAGGGATCTCAGCCCTCAAGACTTTCTCATTCTCTCTCATTCTCTCATTCTCTCTCTCTCTCTCATCCTCTCTCTCTCTCTCTCTCATGCATACACACAGACACATAGAGCAGGTGAATGTCTTGAGCTCAGACTCTCACCACCCCTCTCAAAAATGTCAACTGGGTCACTGGTGTCACCTAGACAGGCACCTGAGAGGATTGTCTCCACGTGAACATATAGATTGTTCTTTGGATGATAGATGATGGTGGGAAATCTCTTACTGCCTCTACAAACCTTTCAGTAGGAAGGAGAGAAACTTATGTGATTTAGTCAGAATTAGAATACACCTCCAAATCACAAGCATCCTTTTTTCCAGCCTACACTCACAAGGAGATGTTGGAGGAGATCTTTAAGGTTCTGTCTGTCCACTCATTATCCATGTCTCTCTCTTTGTACTTAAAACTCTTGAACCTCAGCATAGGATCCCCGTGGAAAACTTTCCTGGCCAGAAAAGGATTCTTTCTAATGAGTGTCTGTGCCCAAGAGTGTAGAGGAGCCATCAGAGAATTCAGTTATTGCCTTTGCTCTTTAAATTACCCCCTTGCATCATCTCTAAATGTTCTAGCCCCTTGTCTTCACCTGAGTGTAAGTTTTCTCCTGAGACCAACTGAGGAACGTGTCTGAATTAAGTCCTTTGCTACTTCAAAGTCTGTGATAGGACATGAGCCTAATTTTAGTTTGTAGAGAATCTCTAAATTCCTTTCCACAGAGGACAATGCAGTCTTTATCCCTAGTAGTGGTATAGCTGGATCATATGGGAGCTCAACTTCCAGATTTTGGAGAAATCTCCATATTGCTTTCCACAAAGGTTGGACTAGATGGCACTCCCACCAGCAGTGAATAAGAGTTCCTTTCTCTCCACATCCCCACCAGCACTACTTGTTATCATACTTTGTGATATGTGCCAATCTCTGTGGTGTGAGATGGTACCTCATAGTTGTTTTGATTTGCATCTACAATTGAAGCATCTACAATTGCATCTACAAATGCAGTCAATTAGGAGATGTTGGGTTACTGGTTGTACCCTAATCAATATTCATACTCCACCCTTGGGTTTGATCTGATGATAGGGTATTGGATTATTCTCTACTTGGTATTCCTTTCCCAACCTAAGGTGGGGCCTGATTTTTTTGGCTTCCACCCGGCAGTGCTCAGGGGTTACTCCTGGCTCTACTCTCAGAAATCACTCCTGGCAGGCTCGGGGGACCATATGGAATGCCAGGATTCAAACCACCGTCCTTCTGCATGCAAGACAAATGCCCTACCTCCATGCTATCTCTTTGGAATAAAAGCAGGGGTCTGAGGAAGGCTGAAGCTCATTCTTCAGTCTTCTTCAACTGAGTTTTATTCCTTCATCAGAGCAGAAATCTTGGGTTGTTGAATTCTTTGCTTAAGTGCTGGATTTCCTGAACCTGTTCTTGTATCTCTTCACTGTGGATTATTCTTGCATCAACATTTTCTTCCAGGCCTGTGTGTCACCGGATTGTCATTTGGGAGTCCTAGGCTCCACTAACACTCCAGAAACAGCAGGCCATAGAGTCGGGGTTCCATGATGACCATGTACTGCATGGGGTGGCAGGTGGCCACCAAAACGGCCATAAGCCGTGATGGTGAGGAGAAAGTCATCTAGGTTGGCAAAGAAGGTGGAAAAGTTATCTGTGACATGAAGCCTTAATACCTTATTGATTGATGCAATCAATCTACAATGTAGATTGATTTGCATCTCCCTGATGATTAGTGATGTGGAACATTAGCAGAGCAAGCTAAAAGTGGCAAATGCTTAAATAGGTTTATGATACAGGCCACACACGTTGGCCAGGGCTAATAAAGATGTTATCTATCTGGAAGCCTGCCTGTGAGTGAGTTTTCTACCCGCCGTGACCACCTGAAGTTGCTGACCTGCCGGTTAATGGGGGATGGAGCCACATGGCCGGGGCCTAAGGACAAAGGCCTCCACCTCCATCCAGCTCCATCATATGGGCCTTCTTTATTATTTTAAACAACATACAAGTTTCTTTTTAATTTACTTCTGTAGAAAAAAAGATCAGAACTTTTTTGGGGGGAGTCACACCCAGCAACGCTCAAGGGTTACTCCTGGCACTACCCTCAGAAATCACTCCTTGCAGGCTCGGGGGACCATATGGGATGCTGGAATTTGAACCACAGTCCTTCTGCTTGCAAGGCAAACTCCTTACCTCCATGCTATCTCTCCGGCCCCTGAGAGCAAATATTTTTGCAGACATAATTTGAGAAGAAGTTGCTATATAAGATACCCAATAAAATATCATAGCAATTGGGAAACATTCACTAGGATAGCTGAGAACTTTAAAAACTAACAACATTATGCATTTCCCCCAGAATTGTGCAAACTAATATCAAACCACTATGTTGGATACAAAATTTTCTGTTTGCAGTGGGGTATAAAACAAAATAATAAGTCCATATATGTAGTGTTAAATAATTAATGATGGTGCTGGATGGAGATGAATGGAGGCCTTTATTCTTAGGCCATGGCCACGTGACTTCATCCCCCATCAACCTGCGCATCTGGGGTCCAGGAAAATGACGGGTATTGAACTCATTCATAGGCAGACTTCAGGAAGCATCAACTTTATTCATGCCCTATCCACCACATGTGTGGCCTATATCATAACCTTTTAAGCATTCAGCCATTCTTAGCTAGCCCTGCGTCTTAACTTGTCCGGCCATGTCTTTTCCTCATACCTCTCCATGCTGGCAGAAGACCAAAAGGGGGCCAAAAAAGGGCCTAATCCTCTCTGGTCAAAGCCTTATCTACTCTTCAAGACCTCTCCCAGGAAATGGGCGGGGTCTTGCAGGTATGGTTAACGGTAATATCTGGTTCCCAAGACTCCGCCCAGAAATGGGTGGGTTTCAGGTAAATACACGTAAATCCAGGGTGGAATCACACATATAGATAAAACACAATCTAACCAGCAATATAGTGACTGATGCAAATAGGGTCAAGAGATTAGTCTAAGAGGTTATAAGAGTTTCTGAAAGTAGCTTCATTGGGCTTTGGCTGGCTCAGATCCTCCATTTTCTATGGTGGATGCTGGGGTCTTCTCTATACTCTGCTGCAGGTCGGTGGAGCATGGTTCTGGCAAAACGCGCCTCCAGTAGAGGAAAGATGGTAGGTGTCTGCATCTAGGAGGATGCCCATAGTCTCCACCTCTCTCCCCTTCACTGCCTGCTTCTGATCCATTTGAGGGGGCCACTGTCACCATAGATGTTGGGGCAGCTCAGTGAGACTGGGGTATGAATTTTCAGAACTGATGTTGATTGGAAGCATATCTGCCTGACTTGTCTTAGTGGAAGTTGATTTTGTACATGGAGGCAACAGGAATTTGTTTGTAGAGACTTGCGTTTTATCACTGGTGAGGTGATGTAAATACTGGCATTGACAGGTGATAAGCTCATTCATTTCCTAGAGTCATTGGACCAAGGAGACCAGAATGGGATCTTATGTGCTTTATGTAAACAGGTTCTGAGCGCTTTTGTAACATGGCATGATGTTGTAGTAGATGTACCACAGGTTTGTAATCAATTCTATATGAGAAAACAATACCCAGAAAGAGGCCAACTACGTTTACAGAGTGCTCGCAATATTATCGGAACCTGACACATGTGATAATAGGAAAATTAAGCTAGCAAGTTCTATTTGTTGTGCAGAGTTGTAACTAGTCACACTCTTGTGGTCAGGAATGGACCAACAACTCTACCTTTTCCTGAGGATTATCCATTGATATAAAACACAAGCATGTCTGGAATAGGAGAAGGATGAATGACTGAAGAAATTATAAAAGGTGTACACGGGGCTGGGGCGGTGGCGCTAGAGGTAAGGTGTCTACCTTGCCAGCGCTAGCCTAGGACGGACCACGGTTCGATCTCCCGGCATCCCATATGGTCCCCCAAGCCAGGAGCGACTTCTGAGCGCATAGCCAGGAGTAATCCCTGAGCGTTACTGGGTGTGGCCCCCCCAAACCAAAAACAAACAAACAAACAAACAGAAAAGGTGTGCTCACTTCGGCAGCACATATACTCAAATTGGAACGATACAGAGAAGATTAGCATGGCCCCTGTGCAAGGATGCCACGCAAATTCGTGAAGCGTTCCATATTTTTTATTATAAAAATAAAAAAAAAGAAATTATTAAAGGTGGTCTTCTAAAAAGAAATCCACATTTTTCACCTTGTGGATAGTGGGAAGAAAGTTCCCCTGAAGTCAGCCAAAGTTCTTTTCAGGACTTCACTGAATTGATTCACTTTCATTTTGGGGGTATTGGCAAGATTGATATCAGGATGGTTTCCAATAAAGTGTGAGTTTGCAAAATCCCTTTAATAATTAAATTAGCTATTAGTTCTAAGTATGACATGATTGTACGTTGTTGTTTGTTATGAAGATATATCCATTCCAGAGATCCTGATAACTGAACAATGGCGGCTGTTGGTGATTTTGGTGTTGCAGGTAGTAATAGCCATACCAGATCTCTGGGGATAAAGTGAGTGAGATAGAACTTCTGGAGGTGATCCATAAAAATATTCATTTCCTTCTGAGCCTCTGGAGTCAGTTGTCTTGGACTATTCAGGGCAGCAGCATCTCAGGTAAGCAACAGTTAGTTAGTTCTGAATTTAGAATACCAAGAGAGGGACAGATCCAATTAATATCATCCAGCAATTTTTGAAAGTCAGTGAGCGTTTTAAGGTCTTTCTGGTAAATTGAGATTTTCTGAGGATGTACTGTTACGTGCACGAGAATATAACCCAAGTATTCATATGGTGACATAATCTGGAGTTTTTCTGTTGCGATCTGTAATCTAACTGCTGGAAAATTTGTCATGACATCCTCATACAAGCTTTGAAGTTTTCTCTCATTTGAACAAGCTATCAAAATATCATCCATGTAGTGTAAATATAAGCATTTGGAAATCTTGCACAGGAAGGTTGTAGAACTAAATAAACAAAATACTGACACATAATTGGTTAGTCATAGTCTGAGGTAAAAAAAAAAAAGAAGGTCCACTGAAATCTGCACATAGGTGCCTTATGACTTAAACAAGGAATGAAGAATGCAAATCATTTATGGTCATCTGGGGGAATGGGCTAATTATAGAAACCGTCTTTGATGTCATTCATGACCAGAGGCCAGTTTCTAGGAATCATAACAGGAGAAGGAAGGCCAGGTTAAAGGATTCTCATCAGAATCATCATGGCATTAACATTGTGCAAATTAATCAACAGTTGCCATTTGCCTGATTTTTTTCAGTGGAACAAAGACAGGAGAGTTCCATTCAGAAAATTATGTTTCTATATATCCCAATTTTAATTGTTCCTCTATTAAATTTGTATGTGCCCTTAGTTTGTTTGTTTGTTTGTTTGCTAAAGGGACACTGACTTGTCCACACCGGGTGGTTAGCTCTCCACTGTATGCAGAATGGTGGTGGGTGCTGTAACTCAGTGACCCCAATTAGAAAATGCAAGCCCTCTGAGTTATGAACTAGAGGAGTGGGAGGTGCATTTATAGAAGGAATGGTGACCTTGGCACACAATTTATCATGTAAATCTCATCCCCATAGATTCGGGAACACAGGAGCCAAATAAGGTGTTTATAATTTCTTTGGTGGTAATGGCTTTAAATCTCCAAACTCTGTAGAATGAAGAAGGCATATTGCCTATTCCTTGTAAAGCATAAGGAATGTCCTGTAGGGTTCAATTATGAGTTAAGTGTTGGGTGAATATGATGGAAAGATCTGTCCCTGTATCAATCATACCCTAAATTGTTTGTTATCAATTTGTAGTGGAATTACTGGGCTAACTTTTTTGTGCAGGCTATATGTGAATGCCACAATAGGATCTGTAGAAGCTCCTAAGGGATTGGTGCTGCCAAATCCTCTGATCTTGGGTGATTAGAGGGATCTGGTATTACAAATATCCTCTATTTTTTGGCCACACTGATCGCACTCAGGGGTTACTCCTGGCTCTGCACTCAGAAATTGCTCCTGGCAGGCTCAGGGACCATACGGGATGCAGGGGAATCATACTTGGGTCCATCCCAGGTCAGCTGAATGCAAGGCAAATGCCCTAGCACTGTGCTATCGCTCCAGCCACACTATCACCCTTTTTAAAATTTCATATTGTAGGCATTGCTATTATTATTAGTTCCCCCTCATAATCCAAGCCTATAACCCCCATGTGAACATTAATGCCTTTTATTGTTAGGCTACTCCTACCCGAAAGCAGACCTACTGTGCCTGGTGGCCTTGGTCCCTTTATGTCTATGAATAATTTGTGAGGGCATTGTGCTAGAGCCAGGGTTACATCAATTGGGCAAGGAATGTCTAGGGCAGCACTTCCAGTGATGGCAGGTTGTAGCGAGTTTATGGGTCATAGGATTGCATGGCTTATTGCCCAGATTTTATGGGGTCTGGGGTAGGTCCTCTGAAAGTTCCCTGGCATTTTTTGAAAATTAGTAAACCAATCTCTCATCCATAATTACCTCCACTGCTTTGTGGGCATGGTCTAGGTGGTGGTCTCCAGAGGGTGGGAGTAAGGAGGGCTCTGCATTCCCTCATGTAGTGACCAATTTTGCCACAATTAAAACATCTACCCCAGATTTGGGAGGTCTAGGGCTATCCTTTGTTTACATAGGCAGGTTGGCAATCTCTTGTCCAGTGATTGCCTCTACCACACTTAGGGCAAGGTCAAGGTGATGCCTTGTTTCTAAATCTCAAAGTCCCTTGCTTTCATTGGAGTATAAATTTCCCCCAAATTTCTTTCCTTTCTTTTGTTTTTGGTGTTGGTACCACACCTGGTGGCCCTCAAGAGTTGCTACTGGATCTCTGCTCAGAAATCACTCCTGGCAGGCTTGGGGAACCATATAGGATGCTGGGGATTGAACCTGGGTCAGCTGCATGCAAGGCAAACACCATGCTACTTTGCTATTACGCCATCCCCCATTTTTTTTGGGGGGGCCACACCCGGCAGCACTCAGGGGTTGCTCCTGGCTATATGCTCAGAAATAGGTCCTGGCTGGCATGGGGGACCATATGGGATGCAGGTATTTGAACCAACCACCTTAGGTCCTGGATCTGCTGCTTGCAAAGCAAAATACTGCTGTGCTATCTCTTCAGCCCCTCATCTCCCATTTTTTAAATGAAAAGATTAAGGCATGAAGACTTGGGAGACTCCCAGGATGAGCACCCAGAGGTAACCACATAGAGAAGCACCCTGCAACTTCTACAGATGGGAACCTACCTTGCACTCCCATGAATGCACGTATCAATAGTTGTAACTTCTTGGTTTGACGACACTCTAGCCAACACACGAGAGCAGACAGCAGCAAGGGCTTCTGACCCCACTGATGAGTTGGCAGAAATGGGTTAATGCTTTGGATTGGGAGGACTGGGAGAGGGGCTAATTGTCCTTTGGCACAGGAGGGTTTGCACCTACTGGGTAAACTAGAGTGGGTAGGTGGTAAAAGCATCTATCCCCAGAATGCTTTATCAGTACTGGTGGGAAAGAGTGAGAACTCTGGGTTGGGACTTTTCATAAGTGAAAGTGACGGCAGCACTAAGGGACGTCTCAGGACTGTGAGGTCTGAATGGTAACTGGGGGGTGGGGTAGGAGGTAGGGGGTGCTGACTGCAGTTCCTGACACTTCCTGCAGGGGGAGATACAGGGCAGTTTTTGCGTGCTCAGACTCAACTCTTGGTATTGGAGGCTGACCAGTACCACGGATTCTACTACCTTTCATGTTATTTATATATTTTTTGGCCACATCCGGCAGTGCTCAGGGGTTACTCCAGGCTCTGTGCTCAGGAATCACTCCTGGCGGGATGGAAGTACCCTATGGGATACCATCCCTAGGTCAGCTGTGCACAAGGGCAAGCACTCTACCCACTGTGCTATCTCTCCTTCACTGACCTTGTGTTATTTTCATTTTTGTGTGGTCTAGGGGTCATCACCAGAGCTGATATGGCTGATCAAAGGTCACTGGGTATCTTCACACCGCATGAGATAATGCCCAGAAAAAAAAAGTCAACAATTATAACATGCCATGGTCAACAATTATACACACAGAGAAGACAGGAAAGCAGACACTTGACGTGGTTTATTTTCATGGACAGCTCAAAATATAAATACTTCTACCCCAAAAGAAAGACTATTAAACAAAAAATAAAGTCGTGGCGTGATGGCCAAGACACGGATGCAGGTATACAGCGGTAACATCTGCCCTGTTGATTCTTCTCACAGCTACCCCTACTGTGTGCCAGGAGAGAGAAGCCTACAGGTTTGCTCACTCATGGGAGCTGTGACCAATTTCTTCAGCTCCATCCAGGGCCATGTGCGAGCACAAAGGGAAGAGTTTGTGAGCTGACCACAAGGTCGTTCTCATAATGTTTCCCTCCACGGGGTTGCAGACGAGAGTATCCAACTTGATTCCGTGCTAAACTGATTTGAAGGACCAGGATTCTTGATGGTCTTGATTTCATTGTGAGCTTCTTGAGTGTATGTTGGGGAGATGCCCCCAAAGACCCATCACCTGTGTTTACTATGCTTCTGTCCTCCCACACTGTTAGGACAGCTCTGAACCCAACTCAAGTGACTGTGACATTATGTCCTACCAAAGAAGGCAATGACATGGCAGCTGCATCTTTTCTCCCTTTGGCCAGATACTCTGTGAAGCAGCTACTGCATTGGCCAGGCCTGCTTTGACCCGGAAGTGAAACCCTCCTCCTCAGCAACAGTGAGCCAATTCACCACCGAATTGATTTGATTTGTACTGATTTGAGTCACTCTGGAAGTAGAAGTTTCAGAGCTAAGGATACATGAGATTCTGTCAGTAGCTCCCAAGACTGGAGCCTCTTCAAGAGTATTTGGGAACCCAGAAACCCCAAGGCTGGCAGCAATAATGTGAAGGATACAGAGGTCTTTGGGGCCTGGAGGCCACCCTAGTGGTGCTCAGAGTCATGACTGCCTCTGGTAATGCTTGAGGGGTGAGGCCACCCCCTTATATCAAGAAATCAAACCAGAGAATCTGCTGCATGCAAGGCCAGCACCTGAGTCCCATGGACTTATCACCCCTCCACGTCCCCACAAATCATTGGAATCCCTGATCTTGCTCCAGGTAAAATGGCAGCTTTTCATGCTGGTCCTTCAGAAGTGACAGTGTGAGGGGCCGCCAGAAGGAAGAACAGTGGGGTGGTGACCCAACCCTGCAGAAGGAGTTCAGCCACACATGCCTTGCCCTGCCCCGAGCTCAGATCCACCTCCTATGGGTTCTCTGTTAGTTCTTTTTGGACCACCCCTGCAAATGCTCAGGGATTACTCTGCACTCAGGAGTGACTCCTGGCGATCCTCAATAGTCCCTACGGGATGCCGAGGATCAAACTCAGGCCAGCTGCATGCCAGGCAAGCACCGTCCTCGCTGTGGTCTTGCTAGGGTTCCCTTTGAGTTCTCTTGTATGCATCTGACTCAACCCCTTGCTGGGGCAGATCAGCAGTTGGAGGTCAGCCCTGAAGCAGAAGGAGGCCTCGTGCCAGGGGTGGGGGGGTCCAGGTAGTTCAACTCCACCTGTTGTGGGTCCGCTTGTGCACGGAGAGGTAGGAGCTGGTGGTGAAGGCCTTGCCACACTGGGCGCAGGCATAGGGCTTCTCACCTGTGTGCGTGCGTACATGCTTCTTGACGGCTGACCGATTGTTGAAGGCCTTGGCACACTGGCCGCAGGTGTAGGGCTTCTCGCCCGTGTGGATGCGCTGGTGCACGGTGAGCGAGAAACTGCTGCTGAAGGTCTTGGCGCAATGGCCACACGCGTAGGGCTTCTCACCCGTGTGTGTGCGCAGGTGTTGTGTGAGGTAGGAAGCCTTGCGAAAGGCCTTGCCGCAGGCCGGGCAGCCATAAGGTTTCTCACCCGTGTGCACGCTGTTGTGGCCCGAGAGCGATGAGCGTGTGCTGAAGGCCTTGCCGCACTGGCCACACTCGTGGTGGTGGGCCCCACGCCGGTGCACCCGCTGGTGGCTCTTGAGATTGCAGCTGGTGCGGAAGACGTGGGTGCACTGGCCGCAGGCATAGGGCTTCTCACCTGTGTGGATGCGCCCATGCAGCCGCAGTGAGGACGGGTCGTTGAAGGCCTTGCCGCATTGGCCGCAGGTGTACGGCTTCTCGCCATTGTGGATGCGGCGGTGGATGATCAGGTAGGAGCGGCTGCTGAAGGCCTTGCCACACTGGCCGCAGGCATAAGGCTTCTCCCCCGTGTGTGTGCGCTGGTGCTGAGTGAGGTTGGATTTGGTGCTGAAGACCTTGGAGCACTGGGTACACTCGTGGAGGTGAGCCCCCCGGTGGCTCCGCTCCTGGGGCTGGTGATGGAGAGCCCAGCGGGATCCATCAGGTACCATAGAGAGGGAGAGAGATGGGGGAGAAGGGTTGAGGAAGGGGAGAGGAGAGGGAGATTTTTGTGTCTTTGGTTTTGGGGCCACATCTGGCTCTACTCAGGGCCTACTCCTGGCTCTGCACTCAGGGATAGCTCCTGGTGGGCTCTGGGTATCCTATGGGATGCTGAGGATTGAACTCAGGTCAGCTGCATGCAAGTCAAGCACCCTATGTAGTATCATTCCAGTCCTCTATTTTGCTTTTCTGGCCACACCTGGCAGTGCTCAAGGATCACTTGTGGTGAGGCTCAGGAAACCCTATGGGATGCCAGGGATTAAAAATCTAGGTAGGCCTGATGTGAAATGAGCGCCCTTCCCAGCTGTGATATCACTCTAGGCTTGGTGACCTTTTTCTATCCCTTAATCTTCCCTCCCGGGAGAACCCAGACATCATGGTGGTCCCTCTTACCACCTTTAGGCGCCCAGAATGTTCTTTGGTAAAAACGCAGTTTTGCGCTGGTGACCAACTGGCCTGAAGGACAGTCTCCAAACCTGGAACAGATGAAAAAAGAAGTAACAGTGGAGGGAACTATGACAACAGGAAAAGATCCAAGCCAGGTCCAATCCCCAGCATCCCATAAGGTTCCCCGAGCACCAACAGAGCTGAGGGCAGAGTCAAAAATAAACTCTGAGCATCTCTGGGTGTGTCATGAAAAGACAAAATACAGGGTTGGAGTGATAGTGCTCAGAGCACTTGCTTTCCATACAGCTGACCTGGATTCAATCCCCAGGATCCCATATGGTCCTGAGCGTAGAGCCAGGAAGTGAGCCCTGAGTACTGCCAAGTATGGACCAAAAAGCAAAAATAGGGCTGGAGTGATATGCACAGGGTGTTTGTCTTGCACACAACTGACCTGGATTTGAATCCCGACATCCCATGAGGTTCCCTGAACCCCACCAGGAGTGACTTCGAGTGCAGAGCCAGGAGTAATCCCTGACCACTGCTGGGTGTGGCCCCAAAATCAAACCAAACCAAAAAAAACAAAAACAAAAACAAACAATCAAGCAAGAGAAGGCATAGCCAAAAGCTGACAACATGCTTCTGGCCCCTTTGTCCTCCAAAGGGTCACCTGTAAATTCTCCTGGGGTCATTTCTTACACTGATGATCCCCTGGTGCCCCCAAGTCATAGATCCAAGCCTTTACCTCACCAGGACCCTCACCCTGACTGGCACAGACCAGGCAGTGAGTCTGGAATCCTCCATGGCTGCGTCCTCAGCCTGCTCCAGCCTGAAGGCCACACTCGGTTTGTCCATGCAACAGCCTACATGGGGTGATGCCATTGCTGGGGGTGTTTAGGGGTCACCATGGCAGTTACCAGAGGACAGTGGCACACCTGGTGAGGGGCTTGAGGAACTCTCTGAGATGCTGCTGGACCTGGGATCCAGCCTTTGAAAGATTTTTTTAAAGACATTTAACAGATCCTGAACAAGAGGGACTACAAGGAACCAAGTCTTTGAATTTATGATCAAAATATATTCGCAAAGCGGGAAGGGCGCTGGCCTTTTGCACAGACTATTGGGTTCAATACCCGGCATCCCATGGGGTCCCCCAAGCAGTTCGAGGAGTGATTTCTGAGCTCAGAGCCAGAAGTAACCCCTGAGAACTGCCAGGTGTGGCCCTAAAAAAAAAACCAAAACCCAAAAGTGCAGACATAAAGCACTTTGCAGGCAGGAATAGGGGGACACTCAATGCATAATTTATTTTTATGTTTTTGGGGGGTGGCTCACCACACCTAGCAATACTCGGGTTATTCCTGGCTCTATGCTTTGGAGTCATTCCTGGTGGTGCTTGGGGTACCCTATGGGATGCCAGGAATTGAACCCAGGTCAATTATTTGCAAGGCAAGCACCCTCCCCACTTTGCTCTTGCTCCGACCACTCAGCCAATTTAGTACCAGAACTCACAGGGGCCACATACAAGACAAAGACCAGAGTTGAAGCCCCAAAACAAGGAAGTCAACTATGAAAAAAATCTACTCCAGGGACAATTCTGTGGCAACAGAAAGATAAGTGAGCATGGGGTCCCGGCTGAGCTCAGAGGTTCAAAAGGGCATTGTGCCCACATTTGAGCCTGGAGTGTATGGGGGCATCATCTTGTCCAAATTTGGGGTACATAGATGTCTCCCCACCTAACCTGGGGTGCATGGGGGGAGTCTTTCACCTGAATTTGGGGTGCATAAGGCATCTTCCTGTCCAAGTTTTCAGTACACTGCGTTTTTCCCTGCCTGAGTTTAGGGTACACAAGGTAACTCTGCTTGAATCTGGAGGTGCATGGAGCATCTCTCCATCCGGGCCTAAGGTCATTTCCCTGCCAGTGTTGGGGGTGCACGGGGTGTCTCCCTGCCTAAATTCATAGTGAGGGTATCTCTCTGCCCAAGTTTGGAGCGCACCTGAGCTGGGGGTATATGGAGTGTCTCTCACCTGAGCCCAGGATGCATGAAGGAGTCTCCCTGCCTGAATTTGGGTGTATATGAGCATCTCCCTCCCTGAACCCAGGGTACAGGGATGGCAGCTCACCTAGGGAGACAAGGTTCCTGCTGTTCTCAGCCATGACATCCCTGTAGAGTTCCCGCTGACCTGGCAATAGCAGAGCCCACTCGTCTTGTGTGAACTCCACGGCCACGTCCTCAAAGCTCACAGAACCCTGAGGCACATACAGTGGGGTTCAGCCAAGGGCCCCCAACTTGGAGAGGCCCCTGAGCAAAGCAGATGAGTCCTTTTGCTGGGTACAGGCCAGCTCCCTGCCACTGACTCTAACCTCACAGTCAGTGCTCAGGGCCCCCCACCCCAATCCCAGCTGGAGATGGTTCTTTCCCAGGTGAACTCAGGGACACCCCAAGCTACAAACTGGAACATGAGAAGCACTTGATAGGGGGGACAAGGGTTGGCCCAGCAGCCCCAAAACTGCCTGGGGTCCCCCACAGGCCACTGCCTTGGCTTTGCCCCCAAACCCTTGACGGGCTATTGGCAGGACTTAGCAGGGGCATCTAGGCTGAGGCTCTGGCCACGGGTGAGTGACAGACACCCACAGGGACAGCCCACGGTAGTGACCAGGATGTGCCACATCTAAAAAAACACACACACACACACACATATGCTCATAAACACATATACACATTTACAATCATAGACTCACAGACATTCACACACATATTTACACTCATATGCACTCACACACATACAGCCATATATGTACATAGAATCACACTCACATATTCACGGACACACACACACTTACCCACACATGTTTCTCCACTTTTGTTTTGTTTTGTTTTTTGTTTTTGGGTCACACCCGGCAGCGCTCAGGGGCTACTCCTGGCTCTGCACTCAGAAATCACTCCTCGCAGGCACAGGGGCCATATGGGATGCTGAAATTCGAACTACTGTCTGTCCTGGATTGGCTGCGTGCAAGGCAAATGCCCTACCACTCTGCTATCTCTCCGGCCCATTTCTCCACTTCTGACCAAAGAACTGATCTCAGATTCTCTTTCTCTCCTCCCATCTTTCTGTCTGTCTGTCTGTCTGTCTGTCTGTCTGTCTGTCTGTCTGTCTCCCTGGGGCCAGGAAGACCATGTGTCTCACCTGCAGCCAGCTTGCCAAAAAACTGCACTCCAGCGTCTCCTCATCTGGGCCTCCCTTCCGAGGACAGGCTGGGTATGGGGTCGACTGGGCTAGAGAGAAAGCCACCACAGGGCTGCAGGTGTTCCAGCCATCACCTGTGTATCCCAAGACACCACCAACCCATCCTGTATGCCCACTTCCGCCAGCGCCTCATGCTCCTCTGGAAAAGAGGCTATTGGGAGAGCCTCCTGGCACAGGAGAACTCCTAGCACAGCTCCTTGTTTCTAGTGGATAACAGAGACTCAACCTGAAGGGGTGCCATTTCACCTTCCTCAAGTTCACTGAGGGAAGTAATGGTGTGGCCCTCACAGGGAGGAACCCCCCCCCAATCTCCAGCACTTACCACATGTCAGGGGGAGCATGGTGGCTGCCATCCCAGGATGCAGACGTCAGCCTCTGGGGTGATCAGAGCTGAGGAAGACCCAGGTAGTGGCTTCCTTCCTCTTGCAACAGTGCTCTGGGAATAGGGCTCTGCAAGACACGGGGCCATGTGCCAGCCTCTTCCACCCTCTCCAGCAACCCTCAGGGGAACATATCGTAACACCAACCCCCACAAATACACACGTACAAATGCACCAAACAGATGCATGCACACCCTTAATCAGGGCTGGCTGGGTGATCTCTGCATTGTACATTTCCCTTGTTCTTTATTCTTCTTTGGGGGGGGGGAGGAGGGAGAGCCCCACTCACCAGTGCTGAGTTTACTCCTGCCTCTGTGCTCAGTGCTCACTTCCGGTGCAGCTCAGGAGAGCCCTATGGGACTCAGGGAATGGAATCCACAACAGTCGTGTGCAAGGCCAGTGCCCTTTATACGGTCCTATTCTGCTCCTTCCTGCCCCTCTCAGCTTTAGTTTCTAGAGCGAGCAAAGCTTGTCCTGCTGCAGGAGAGGTAGAATACTTTTGTAGGGAGTACATAGAGGCTTTGGGTGCAATAGAAGAGTACCACATAGGGGTAATCCCTCAATAAGCTCAGAAACACTGCCAGCTGCGACCCCCAACCCAACAACCACCAAGAGCGGAAACAAAAGAAAAATTCAATTCTAATAAATCCTTGTCATGTCTGAGAATAGTCTTCCTGTTCTTTAGTAAAACGTACACATGTATGTATATGTATATAAAAACATCTATGCAACCATGCAAATGTATTATAGGTCCATGTGATAGGTTTGTTTCCACTTAGTTGGATCAGCATTACAGGATGCAAGAAAATAGATTTCTCTATCTACTATGATTGATTTATTTATTTTGGTTTTGGGGCCATACCCGCCAGTGCTCAGGGGTTCCTCCTGGCTCTACACTCAGAAATTGCTTCTGGCAGGCTCGGGGGACCATAGGGAATGCTGGGATTTGAACCACCAACCTTCTGCATGCAAGGTAAATGCCTTACCTCCATGCTATCTCTCCGGCCCCTCTTTACTATGATTTATGAAATGTTTCGCATGTACTTAATTTGCTCATAACGCTATGCCCTGTCTTATTTCTACCTGCATGACCCCATATGTTCTCTTTTCCCCCAAGAACATTCCATTGGACAAAAATAACTTCCCAGCTATCCTAACTTGGGTTCCCAAGACCCAACCACTCATAGTCAAGTTTGCCCACAAATCCACCTGAAGGGCAGAAGCCTCTGATTCTTATAGAAATTCAGCCATCAGTGAGGGTAGGCGAGGCAAGTGCCAAAATACATATAAACTAGAGCTTCAGAGATGCTTTTCTTGTCTGAGAGTGGGTAGGAGGAGAAGACGGGAGGAAAAAAAGGCACAAAGATTTCTTCTGGGGTTTTGGTCAGGGGATGGAACAGATTGTGGGGAGAAAGACCAGATCACCCTGAATCTGGCTGGGAATTTTTCTTTCCCCACTGCCATCCCAGATTCATTTCCTGGATTTTTCTTCAGTTGCCTGTTTTCCTGGAGAATTGATGCAACTAAAAGCTGCCCAAGGCTTTAACTCGTTTAATCTGTCATCTGGCTGGATGGGTTTATTTTATTTTATTTTCTGCAGCAGGCTCCTTGGTACCTGGTTTAGTTTGGAGCCACAAGTGTCAGTCAGGCCTGGGGTTGGAACTGGGACTCCAGCTGCCTCCAGCTGCCCAAATCCAACTCGGGACCCTTGCAAGGCTGCTTGCTGTCATTTAGGGGCTTCATCAAGCCCCTCACCCCATAAGCTTCTGCAGCCTGGACGCGAGGGTGAGGGTTGGTGTAGGGGCTTCGGGGGTGCTTTCTTCAGACAGACCCTAGTGCTCCCTGGCTGCTGGGGTGTGCCCTACAGAAGGCCAGAGAAGAAAGCAGAGTCCCGGAGCCCCCGATCACGAGAGGGTGCAGCTCCAGGTACTCCCAAATTTGCAACGACCTAAAACAACTCCTCCCAAAGAATGCAAAAGAAAAAAAATCATGACATTTAAGGAGGGTGTGTTGAGAGTGGCACAACCAATTGCCTAAAGGCCCAAAGAGAACGGAGCTCCCGGGAAGGGACGGAGCATGGGCTCGGGCCCTCCCTGGATTCGAACCTGCGCCGCGCACCCGCCGCCGTCCCAGAGGCGCCACGTGAAGGGAATCCCGAGCGAAGCAGCTGCAGCGGAGCCGGCCCCGCCGGACTTTAGCCAGGCCACGCCCCTCCTTCCGCTTCCGGTCCTCTGAAGGCGGGACCTGGGGCGTCCACTTCCGGCCGGGTACGTTTGGTTAGAGCGGAGGTGGGGGGGGGCCCAGGAGGTGTCCATCAACTCAGGGGCGGGGCTAGAACGGAGAAAGGGACCGGGTGAGAGCTACTGTTAGGGCGGGCGATAGCTGCTGAGGTGGGGGTGCAGCTAGGGGCGGAGCCAGGCCTAATATGGGCGGCAACGACCGAGGTGAAGGTGGAACTAGGGGCGGGGCTAAGGCTGTGATTCGGCCAGGGTTGAGAAATGGGCGGGGCCAGGACTGGTATAAGGGGCGGGACTAGGGCTGTGAGAGGGTGGGGCAATAGTTGGTAGAAAGGGGGCGGAGCTAGAGGTGGGGCTAGAGCTGTGATTGGGCGGTTATTGAAGAGGGGCGTGGCCAGAACTGATATAGGGGCGGGGCTAAGGCTGTGACCAGGGCAGGGCAATAGCTGGGGCAAAGGGCAGAGATAGGCCTAACAAAGCCTGTTAAAGATGAGGGTGGGACTTGGTAGAAATTGGGGGAGATGGGGCCAGAGAGATAGCATGGAGGTAGGGTGTTCGCCTTGCATGCAGAAGGACGGTGGTTCGAATCCCTGCATCCCATAGGGTCCCCCGAGCCTGCCAGAAGTGATTTCTGAGCACAGAGCCAGGAGTAACCCCTGAGTGCTGCCGGGTGTGACCCCCCCCCCCAAAAAAAAAGATATTGGGAGAGAAGTATAGGAGGGTGTTCTGTTGGGCCTTAATGGCAAGGTTAAAAGTTGTCCCTCCCTGGCCCCTGCACTCAGGGATTACTCCTGGGGGACCCTCTGCAGTGTTGGGGCTCGAACCCAAGTGAGCTGCATGCATGCACAAGGTTCTTGAACCCCAGAGCTCTCTCCAGCCCTGCTCTCAGTTTTATATCAACCATATGTCATGCTATCCCTGCAGGGTGAAATGCTAGGAGGCCCTAGTGCTCCAGTGTTGGGCCCTTCAGTGATCTAACTTGTGAACTGAACTGTCCCAGGAATGAGGCAACAAGAAGAGCCAGGACAGGAGAATGTCACACCCATGGATTTTAATTTTGGTTTTCTTTCTTTTTTTGAGTCACAGTCAAATCTTCTTGAATCCTGGCTTGGTGGTTGGCAGAGGCAATGGATGGGCCCTGAGTTTGAGTTTGTCACTGCAGCTTCCTTAGGTCCAGGTGTGGCAGGTAGTAGGGGCGACGCCGCTGGACTTCGTAGTCACCTTCTTTCTTCCTCAAGCAGAGGGTGACCTGCACAGGTGGGCGTTGGCGTCAGAGGGGACCAGGCAGTGCCATCTTTGCTGCTCTGCACAGGATCCACCAAGGCAGAATCCACTGGGAATGAGCCCTGAGTACTGCATGGTGTGGCCTAGCTCTGTTACCCAATAAAAATGATGTACCCTGAACTTTAATGCTTTATGGGGGGGTTTCTCACAAAGTAGTATACTTGGTCCCCTACACTCTTTTGTTTTGGGGCCTCCCCCAGTGGTGCTCAGGGCTGATTTCTGTCTCTGTGCTCAGGGATCACTCCTGCAAGGCTCAGAGGACCCTATGGGACAAAGGGGATCAAACCTGGGATTGATCCTAAGCAAGAGCCTATGAGGACACAGATTTCTGACACTCACCAGGAAGCAGCAGACGAGGCAGAAGATGAGCAGGAGGAGACCAGCCAGGCCGATGAGGATGATGGCCCAGAAGGGCAGTTCTGGGGAGAACCACATGGGGTGGGGGTGGTGAGACAAGGCTTTTTCCATGTCCCCCACTTTCCCCAGCTTCAGGCTGTCTAGTTTCCAGCATCTCCCAGCAACCCCCTGCCTCCCTGTGCCTGCTTCTCTTCCATGAGGCACAGAGTGGCAAGAAGCCCCTGCCACCCCACCCTCTGTGCGTTTACCAGGTCTGCCGGTGAAGGCATCAGGTCTGGGGGGCGCATAACCTGTAAGTGAAGGGAACCCAAGTTGGCCAACAGCTGGACAGACATACGCCCAATCAGCCTCTCCACACTGACCCCTTAAGGTGCCCAGCTGCCAGGGACCTTGGTCCCAGCTTAATCTCAACCTCGCTGGTGGCTATTACAGGCTGGCAAGAGGAAGCTCTACTACCATCATTTCTCGGCCTGCATCATGCCAAGGACATGTATGACTAGGAGAATGTGTGTGTCTCTGAGAAGACTGCACTCGAGGCTGGAGAGTGGTGGACTTGGGGGACTTGGGGGGAGAGAATGATTCATCCCACTCTACACCCTTAACCCCTATACTCCTCCTTCTGAGCCTTGCGCACCATACCCAGCAGTGTTTAGGGATGACTCTTGGCTCTGTGCTCATGGACTATGCCTTTGGGGTGCCAAAGGTCAGCTGCTTTCAAGACCAGTGCCTTTATCTCCTCCCTGTGCTATCTTCCCAGCCCCTATGAGTAGGTTTTTAGTTCAATCCTGTAATGTAACCTCCTCCATGTAGTCTCCTCAGATTTTCCCAGGTAGGAACACTGGTTTAGGAGCAAACCATGGATAATGGTCATTGTTCTCTTCTGGCATGTTCCAAAGACAAAACTTCTTCCACCAAGGGTGGCACATGGAACACCCTCTCTGCCCATGAGGTACATACCATCCACCAGGATGCTCCTCTCATCCAGAGTAAAGTTCTTGAGCCGTGTACCATTCATGGTGAGTCTGAGGAACTCTGCATAGAGAGCCACGCGGTTCAAACTTCGTGCCAAGGGTGAGAAATGACACAGGGAATCCACCCCTGTGTGGTTGCTGCTGGAGACAGATCTGCAAGGGAACAGGCCTGGGAAGGACCTTCTAAAATATTCCATCCCATTTCCTACTTCCTCTGGGAAAGTCCACAACCCCCCTCTCCCTCCCCAGCTTTCTAGCAGAATCTTGAGCCTTTCAAATACTTTCCATATGGCCTGGAAAGCTAGGAGAGTAGGGAAGGTGCCTCTCTTTGCATGTGTCCTAACCACTGTACCACTTCTTGGCCCCTAACATTGAAAATTTTTAGGTTTACATTTCTGGGAACCAGGATCCCCTTAATTGAAAAGAGACATTTGCTGTTACTTACAGAGAACTTTCCAGAGCCATCATGACCTGGTCTTGCCGCTTACCTGAACGTCAAGACTTGGCAGTCATAAAAGTAGCTTTTGATACTGCTATTTCGGAAGAGCTGGTTGAGCTAAAAAATAGGAAGGGGACCCCACTCCCCAAGTCAGAAACCCAGAACCAGGGCCCTGAGGTCACCCTGCATCATTGCAGCTGAGCTACCTAGACCTCTCTATGTCATTTATCTTCACCAACATTCAGATCTGTGTCCCTGGGGTCCCCAAAATCTTCCCTTTTGGGGGAGATGTCTGACCTCTGAGAGCAGGGGCTGGGAAAACTCTCACTGCCCATTTCTCCATGAATAAAGCAGCTCTCAGGACCTTCTCCCCTGGCACAACCCATCTGTCACCCCTGAGTACCCAAGTCTCCCCTGAATCACCCACAGAGAATTTGGGTGCCCAGATCGGCCTGCTTTGGGCTCAGGTGTCCTTGACCTGCCCCCCTTCTCACCGCATCTTCCAGGCCTCTCTTGTTCCGCAGGTTCTGGGCAGTGCCCGGTTGGGCCAGGTCGTAAGAATAGGGCAGGTTGGTGACGGTGAAATTCAACTGGAAGTGCTGGGAGTTGGGGCTGTGTGTGGGCTGAGCCGTGTAGAGAGGCCGGGGTACAGGCTCTGGGGTGGGGAAGAGAACGAGATGGTACAGTCTAGGGGCAGCACTGGCTCGTTGGCTGAGTACTGGCAAGTGACTTAAGCTGCATCATATTCATCATCACCATCACTAGCATCTCCATCATCAAAGCATCATCATTCATTTCTTTTGGGGGGTCTTATAAGCAGGATGTGGAAGCTATTTTCAGATTGGGGGGGGTGCTCTGAGCAGTGCTCAGGAGGGACCCAAGCACTGGACCCAGAGCTTACTTCTTGTCAAGCCTGTTTTCTGCCCAGTGGCCTCTCTCTCTCTCTCTCTCTCTCTCTCTCTCTCTCTCTCTCTCTCTCTCTCTCTCTCTCTCTCTCTCTCTCTCTCTCTCTCTCTCTCCCTCTCCCCAAGCTTTGTGCATAGAAGACCCAAGTTCAATCCCCAACATCATATCATGTCTCCTGAGCACTGAGCCCAGAGCCAGCCTGTGAACCAGACACTGAAGAACACCAGAATTTGTTGAGTGAATAAGTGAGTGAATGAGTTAATGACCCCTTGTGATGAATGAGTGAATGAATGAATGACCCTGTCCGATGCAATCCCAGGATGAGATAAGAAGCAAGTAGGTTCTTGGCCCATATCCCCTCCCTCCTTCCCTGCCCTTTCCCACCTGTGCAGCCCTTTCCCAGCCCCACCTGCGATGTGCACATCAGACAATTGGTAGGTGGCACCCAGCCAGTGGATGGAAGCATTCAGGGTCTTGTCCAGGAAGACCTTTGCCACCTCCTTGGGGTCCACACTGGAGGAGAAAAGGGCTTTGACGGTGACCCTCAGGGGATTCAACCTGAAGAGAGAGACAACAGGAAAAGAATAGTGAGACCCAGCTGGAGATAGATAGATAGATAGATAGATAGATAGATAGATAGATAGATAGATAGATAGATAGATAGATAGATAGACAGACAGACAGACAGACAGAAACAGAGAGACAGAGACAGACAGATGGGGGACAGGCAGAAGAACAGACAGAGGGACAGACAGGGAGAGCACGCACAAAGGAGAGAGAGAGAAAGAGAGGGCACTCCCTCATACTCTCCAGGGCAAAAAATAAAACAAAAACCGCAACAGAAACCCACATCAAAAAAAAAAATCCACAAATAAACCAAATACCAAATAAACAACTACAAAACAAAAACCGAAACATCCCCCAATTCACAAATAAAACAAAACCAAAATAAAAATTAAGACAAAAGAAAAATTAAACAAACAACAAAAATAGTGAAAACCAAACCAAATCAAATACAATAAAGCTCAAAACTAAAACCTGAGGGGCCGGAGAGATAGCATGGAGGTAAGGCGTTTGCCTTGCATGCTAAAGGACGGTGGTTTGAATCCTGGCATCCCATATGGTCCCCTGAGCCTACCAGGAGCAATTTCTGAGCATAGAGCCAGGAGTAACCCTGAGCGCTGCCAGATGTGACCCCAAAACCAACCAACCAACCAAACAAACAAAAAAACTAAAACCTGAACCCCAAACCCACAAATATTAATATACAAAACCAACAAAAACCAAACCAAAAAATTCCAAAAAAAAAAAAATCAAAACAAATGAAAAAGGAAATTAAAAAGCCACCAAACCCAATCTAAACCAAAACAACTAAAAACCAAACCAAAAAAAATCATAAATAAAACAAAACTTTGGGCCGGAGTGATAGCACAGTGAGAGGGCATTTGTCTTGCATGCAACCAATCCAGGAAGGGCTGGGTTTTAACCCTGGCATTCCATTGGTCCCTGAGCCTGTCAGGAGCAATTTCTGAGCACAGAGTCAGGAGTAATCCCTGAGCACCTTTGGTGTGGCCCAAAAACCAAAACCAAACAAACAAACAAAAACTAACCAAAAATGCTCAACAACACCCCCTCAATCTACAAAGACAAAAAATCAAAACACCCCCCCCCAAACTAAAACAAAACCAAAAATCAAAACTACCAAACTACCACCAATAAATTCCAGAACCCCCTCCCCAAATCCACAGATCCAACCAAACCACCCACCAAGCTGCCCTCCAGCCTCCACTCACGTCATATTGGTGACCAAACAGGAGAGGAACCAATCCAGGAGCCGGCTGTCTGTGTAGATCGCAGTGACCTGGAGGGAAGGAGGGAGATGCAGTTCTGAGGGTCACTCCAGATGGGAACCCCTGAGCCGGTAAAGAAAGAGGCGAGGGATGGGGTGGGTGAGGAGAGGGGAGGCGGACTGCAGCATCAGTCTGGCAAGGACAGGGCCATGGGTAAGTTCCCCCACCCAGTCCCCCCCAAAACACCAAGAACGTAGGACTTGGGACACAGAAGACCAGAGTTTGAATCTCGAAAAAGTTCAGTGTCCTTGGTCATTTCCCTTTGTACAGCTTAAAAATGGGGGCACAGAGTGAGCACCCCACCTTTGGGAAGGGATGATTGGTTGGCAATGAGCAGAGGGATGAAATGGTGGGGTTCCTGGGATAAGTGGGATGGGGCATACCTTGTCTTGAATGTCCGTCTGCAGTTCAATGCTCTCGGGGGAGCTGGGGTCCCCGTCGCTGATGTTCTTGTTGATGATGCGGAAATCAAACTGGAACTCGCTCTGCTGAAAGCCCCACTGGGGTGCATAGCCTGGTGCCATGGAGTAAGAAGCGGGAGTCAGGGCCAGAGAAGGTATCTGTGGGGGCTGCGACTTCACCCCCCACAAGTCCGACGAGCTTCCTCTCTCCCACCGAGCACTCCTTTCTTCTTGGAGCTATGCAGTATCTGCTTTCTAAAATGTTTTTTCCATCTGCTTATTTTTAACTCGAAAAACTCCTGTGCATGCTTCAGGAGCCCTTAAGGGGGATGAAGCATTCCAATGCAGGGACACTACCTAGCTTTATTTATTTATTTATTTTATTTATTTATTTATTTGTTTGTTTATTTTGTTTTTTAAGCCACACTTGGTGGTGCTCAGGTGGTTACTCCAGACTCTGCATTTAGGAATCACTCCTGATGGGTTTGGGGGACCATATAGGATGCCAGGGATTGAACTCGGGTTGGTTGAATGTAAAGCAAGCACCCTAACCACTGTATCATCACTTCAGCCCCAAAATGTAATGGAGTAGAAGATTCTTTATACATACATACATACATATATTTACATTATACACACACATATATATGTATATATATATTTGGGAGGGAAACTCTGGCAGAGTTCAGGGGTTATTCCTGACTCTGCATTCAAAAATTACTTCTGGCAGGCTCGAGGGACCATAAGGGATGCTGAGGATCGAACCCAGGAAAGGCCACATGCAAGGCAAGTGCCCTACTCACTGTGTTATCGCTTTGACCTTTATTTTATTTATTTATTTATTTTAGGTGAATTTTGGGCCACACTTGGTGGTGCTCAGGGGTCACTCCAGGCTCTGCATTCAACAATCACTCCTGGCAGACTCCAGGGACCACGTGGGATGCCGAGGATTGAACTCTGGTCCGCTGCATGCAAGGCAAATGCCCTATCCAGTGTTCTGTCGCTCTGGCCCCACTTCTATTTTCTTTTATTTCTTTCTTTCTTTTTTTTTTTTTGGTTTTTGGGCCACACCCTGTGACGCTCAGGGGTTACTCCTGGCTATGCGCTCAGAAGTTGCTCCTGGCAACATATGGGGACCATATGGGACGCCGGGGGATCGAACCGTGGTCCGTCCTAGGCTAGCGCAGGCAAGGCAGGCACCTTACCTCCAGCGCCACCGCCCGGCCCCCTATTTTCTTTTATTTCTATTTAACCATTTTGAGTGGTTTTAGGCTACCCCTGGTGTTGCTCAGGGGTCACTACTGGCATATGCCAGGGACCATGTAGGATATCGGGGATTGAACCTGGGTCAGCTGTGTGCAAAAAAGTGCCCTCCCACTATGATCTGTCTCTATCTCATCTTTTTGAAGTTGTTCACCAGAGCACAGGTGGTGGGCATATGCTCTCTCCTCCAGGAAGTCTGCCTTGCTTTGTTCCTTCTCTGCGTCTCCATAGTTCACTTTTATTCAGTCCCACAATCCTCTCTCTTTTTTGGGGGGGGCACACTGGTAGTGCTTAGGGCTTACTTCTGGCTCTGCACTCAGGAATCACTCCTGGCGGTGCTCGGGGGACCTTATGGGATTCCAAGGATCGAACCTAGGTTGGCCACATACAGGACAGACAGACATTATGTCTTTATCTCCAGACCCAGTACCTGGCCTGGAATAGGAGTGTTTGTTGAGTGAATGCATGTGAGCACCAGAGACTCTCCAAGTAGGAAGCAAGGCATTGAGATGCATGTCCCATCTCATTCATTCATAGAATATTACTTTGCTGAACAGATGGACTTGCAGATGTCCAAGGACATAGAGTCTCCAGAGAGCTGGATAATGAGCACAGAATCAAGGAGCACTCCCAGGGGTAGCCCCCAGCACCCCCCAAAAAGGTCCAGTATAGGAGACTGGAGGGCTAATTTAAGGGCATAAGGCACTTGTTTTGCACACAGCTGACTCAGATTCAAGTCCGGCACCTCATAGGATCCCCTGAGCACCAACCGCCAGGAATGATCTCTGAGCACTGAGCATAGAAATCAGCCCTGAGCACTGGTGGGTGTGGCCCAGACCCCCTCCTAACAGAACCACTAACACATTAAAACCCCCGCCTCGTGGAAGAAATAAAACACAATGAAATGCAATTTAAAAAACGTCTCTGGGGGCCCGGAGAGATAGCACAGCAGCGTTTGCCTTGCAAGCAGCCGATCTAGGACCTAAAGGTGATTGGTTCGAATCCCGGTGTCCCACATGGTCCCCCGTGCCTGCCAGGAGCTATTTCTGAGCAGACAGCCAGGAGTAACCCTGGAGCACCGCCGGGTGTGGCCCAAAAACCAAAACCAAAACCAAAACCAAAACCAAAACAAACAAAAAAAAAACGTCTCTGGGGCCGGCGAGGTGGTGCTAGAGGTAAGGTGTTTGCCTTGCAAGCGTTAACCAAGGAAGGACCGCGGTTCAATCCCCCGGCGTCCCATATGGTCCCCACAAGCCAGGGGCAATTCCTGAGCGCTTAGTCAGGAGTAACCCCTGAGCATCAAACGGGTGTGGCCCGAAAAACCAAAAAAAAAAAAAAAAAGTCTCTAAGTTACTGCCAAGTGTCTTAGGGACCAACACTCAGCCAAGACACAGAACCCCTGAACTTCGTATAAGAGAATCCAGGTTCTGTGTGCAGGGGACCCCAAAATTCAGACATGCTGACTCTGGCCCCAGGATTCCATATGGATCTGTGGCTGTCTGCTCTGAATGGAGTTGAACTTGGGCAGCCTTTGGCAATCAGTAGAGTTCAGCTCCTGGGGCAGTGCTCACCATTGACGAACAGGCTCTCTTCGACCAGGCTATAGCGACCCAAATGCCTGACGCCGTGGGTCAGCTGGTGCAGCTCCCAGTACAGTCGCTCCCGGTCCAGTCCTGGGCCCCGGGGGTCCCGGAGGTATGTACAGAGCATGTCCACACCTGTGGCTGCCCCATTGTCCTCTGGCCTGGAGAGAGAGAGTAGAGAGGGAAGGGACAGAAGGGTGAGCAGAGAAGTGGGGAAAGGAGGGTTTCTCATCCTGGCTCTGCTAACTGGAGTATTTAGGGATTTGGTTTTGAGGCCCCAGGCAGCTCCCTGGAAAGTGAAGTTAGGGCAGAGAAAGGAGCACTGTGACAAGGATCGTTGGAAATGATCACTCTGGACATTTCAGAACTGGGTGCTGAGAGGAGGGAAGGGGAGAGGCATGAAACTCCGTCAGTAATAGTATTGCAAACCATGAAGCTGGAGTGAGAGGTAGAGAGAGAGACACACACAGAGAAAGTGAGAATGAGTAGGCAGGTGTGTCAACTGGCATTGGGAGGGAACGGAGTGTGTGTTTGTGTGTGTGTGTGTGTGTGTGTGTGTGTGTGTAAGAGAGAGAGAGAAGTGACTGCCATTGAAGCAGGCTGGGTTTGTGGGGGAACAGGAGACATACTGGGGACAGAGGCAGCAGGAAATGAATACTGATGAAGAGTTGAGTGTTAGAACGTTGTATAACCAAAACTCAATTAGCAACAACTTTATTTTTTTTTCTGGCTCTGCACTCAGAAATCACTACTGGCAAGCTTGGGGGAACATGGGGGATGCCAGGGATAGAACTTCAGTCCTTCCCAGGTTGGTTGTATACAAGGCAAACACCCTAGAGCTGTGCTATCTCTTTAGCCTCAACAATTTTTAACACTATATCTCATGGTGATTTAGCTTAAAAAACAACTTTTAAAAAATGACCACACCCAGCAGTGCTCTGGGCTGACTCCCTATGCTCAGGGATCATTTCTGGTGATGCTCAAAGAGACTCTATGTCAGGGGTCTCAAACTCGAGGACTGCGGGCTGCAAACGGCCCTCCATACATTTTGTGGCCCTTCCCTAGAGGAATCTTTTTTTGTTTTGTTTTGTTTTGTTTTAGTTGTTTGGGTCACACCCCCAATGTTCAAGGCTTACTACTGACTTTGCACTCAAGGATCACCCCGAATTTGCCTCCTGCGGCCCCCAGGTAAATTGAGTTTGAGACCCCTGCTCTATATGGTGCCAGGGATCAAACCAAAGTCATGGGGCCGGAGCAATGGTGCAAGAGGTAGGGCATTTGCCTTGCAATCACTAACCTAGGACGGACCACGGTTCGATCCCCCAGTGTCCCATATGGTCCCCCAAGCCAGGAGCAATTTCTGAGCACATAGCCAGGAGTAACCCCTGAGTGTCACTGGCTGTGGCCCCAAAACAAACAGACAAACCAAAAAAAAAAAAAAAAAAAACCTAAACCCCAACACACCAAAACCAAAAAAATACACAAAAAACCAAAGTCATCCACGAGCAAGGCAAGCACCTTCTTCACTCTCTGTCTCTGTCTCTGTCTCTCTCTATCTCTCAGATGTTAATGTCAAATGTTTGCCTTTCTCCCATGCAAACAATGACTCTTGACCATTTGCCTCAAGAGTTTGCATCCTGGGGTTGGAAAGAACACATCAGGGAGGGCATTTGTCTTGCAACAAGTCAACCGAGGTTCGATCCCCGGTATCTCATAGGGTTCCCCAAGCACTGCCAGGCGTGATCCCTGAGCACAGAGCTAGGAGGAAGCCCCAAACACTGATGAGTATGCCCCCCCCCCAATAAAACCCCAAACAACAAAAAGTCTAGGTGCAACATGGCTTTAACAAAAGGTCTTACCTGAGGGACACCAGGCGACACTCGGCATAGAAGAAACCCAAGACAGTCCGATGGATCAAGGGTTCGAGCTAGACAAGAGGAATGAGGAGGATGAGCAGGAAGAGGCAGGCTGGCCATGGGGGAGGCACATGGCAGGCCTATTCTCCCAGGACCGGGGTTCATTTCAGCAGTGGGGTTCTCACCAGGCTCTGCAGGACCCTTTCGGTGCTGTTGAATTTGGAGGAGCCGGTGCTCAGATCCACAGAGTAGAGGAGGTTGGAGATCGTGAAGTTGAGGGTGAAAGTCTTCAGGCGGGGTCCGAGAGCTACAAAATGCAGGGGAACACAGAGAGACGGGGAGAGATCTTCATTTGTGGGAGCACTAAGATCTGTCTTTGATTTGCCCCAGTGGCACCCACACTCCTGAGGGGGTCTTCCCATAGGGGAGACTGGGTAGCGCATGAGAGCTGACCCTTCTGTGGTCTAGAGCATGAAGGACGAGGGACCAGACAGGATGGAACAATGGCCCATCCTTGATCTCAACTTGGTGGCATCTTTGCAAATCTGGTGAAGGAGCTAAACCAACCTGGCTCTGCCCACCCCCACTGGTGTGGCTCCTGATTGGTGGAAAATGTGGGTCTTACCCGTGGTGGTTTCCAATTCCACCGTGGATGGAGAAGTAGGCAGGATGGTGGTGGCAGGTTCAGGAGCTATGAAGGGAGGTTAGAAGAGGGGACAAGCTCCAAAGATGAGCAAAAAGTCCCCCGCCCCAGATTCCCCTCTGATGGCTCAACCCAAGACCATCATGCCCGAGTGAAGAGAGAAGGGAGTAGGGGATGGCAGAACCCTCATCCCTGCAGGAATAAATATTTCCAGCTCCTCCCTCCATGCCAGAAGAGAGTAGGTGAGTGGAGTTCACCTGTGCCAGAGAGGCAGAGAACCCTCTCCCTCCTTTCAAGGATATCTCCCATCCCCGCAAATAGCCCTTTCTTTGGTAGAGAGGAGAAAAGCATGTCAGACTGGGACAAAGGTAATTCTGACTTGGGCAGGAAAGACAGAAAGACAGACAGAAATACAGAGACAGAGAGAAGCCACACAAGATACAATACATACTTGTAGGAGGCAACTCTGGACCAAGTTCATTATAACCTGGAGAAAGAGAGAAATTGTTCAACAAGAAAGAGGTGTAGACAGTCCAGAGAGAAGTGAGTGGTTCCACAGATTTAGAACCCCACTGGTGGATTGGAACCATATGGTACAGCAAGGAGGGTGCCTTGTATGAAAGGGAACCCAGCTTCGATCCCTAGGCACCAACTGTGTATGGGTCCAAATATCAAACAAAGAAAAAAATATAGAGAGAGAAAAAAAATAATTCTGGGGCCAGGAAGATGGTTCAATGGGCAGGACACAGACTTTGTATATAGGCCTGGATTAGATCCCCAGCACTGCAAGGTCCAGTAGGCATAGAAGGGAGTGAACTCCCCTCTATTTCCACCCCAGCACAGAGTTAGGAGCAGCTTCTTTTTTTTTCTTTTTGGGGGGAGGCACATCTAGCAATGCTCAGGGCTGACTCCTGGCTCTGCAATCAGGGATTGCAGCCTTGGAGGACTCTTTGGGATGCTGGGAGATTGAACCTGGGCCGGCTGCCTGCAAGGCCAGTGCCCTGCTTGCTGCAGTATTTTGCTTTGGCCCCCCACAGGAACAGCTTCTGAACCCCACTGATATTTTGCTCTATTGGGGTCCTGGTGCTCAGCATCCTGGGGTCCAGAGGCAGGGCTCTGGGGAACTCTCACCGTTAAGGAACAAGCTGTCTTTGTCCAGGGAGTAGGGCCCCAGGCGGGTGATGCCTTCTGTCTGCCAGCTGATCTCATGGAACAGCCGTGCCGCAGGTAAGGGGAGGGCGTGGGGGGCCTGTGCATAGGTACAGACCATATCCACCCCCGTCTTGGCTCCATTCTCCACTGACCTGGGGGTCCAGAAGGCCACTGAGCACGACCCCCACCTACCAGGACTAGATTCCAACTCCGGAAAGGGGCCTCCCATCTCCTCCATCAAAAAGAAGCGCCTCCCTGCCTTGGGCAGAGTTGGGGTGGGGTCTCCCCTGGCTTCCGGGGTGGCATGAACTCACCTCAGAGTAGTGACCCTGCAGCCCTCATAGCGGGCCCCCAGGCTGCTCTTCAGGAGCAATGGGCCGAGCTGCAAGGAGGGAAGGAGGGAAGGGAAGGGTGTGGTGATGAGGGACCCCCAAGTCCTAGGTTTGGTGGGGTGGTGAGCAGGGTAATAGGGCAGTGGGCATGACTGCCCAGGGATAGGGCAACTGGTATGATAGGTGAATTGGTAAGTGGTGGGCATCAAATGGGCATGGCAACCCAAGGGCCAGTCAAGAAGTGCGATAGGCTGGGAGTCCTGTGGGTGTGGCTATGAATGGGCGTGACCATATGGTGGGAGGGGCTTCGAGTGGGCGGGGTGTCAGACAGGCCACTTACCAGATGCTGCAAGACCCTGTCGGTGATGTTGAACTTGGGAGATCCGGGGCGGCTCATATCCAAGGAGTAGCGCAGGTTGTCAATGGTGAAGTTGACAGTGAAGGGCTTCTTGTAGACCTCGCCAGCTGCAGAGGATGAAGAGGGAGCTGGGCTCATGAGGGGATGCCACAGATGGGTGGTGGTGGGGAGGGGTCCCTCCTCCCAGCAGGCTACTGGGAGCTTGTGCCAAAAGCTCTGGCCTGGTGTCAGAACAGGTGTTGAGACTTGGGGAGGGAGGTGTTGGGACAGACGGAAAGGGGAGGCCCCTGCTGACTCTGTGCTCTCTCCTGGCCCCAAGGTGGGGTGGTCTGGGTGGTCCCCAACCTCATGGAGTCCTTGTGCTGAATCACCACCTGGTATCATTCAAGCATTGCCCGGAGCATCGCCCGAGTATTACCTGAGCATTATCTACACATCACCTGTGCATCACCAACCGGCCATCGCCCAATCACTGTCCAAGGATTGCCTGGTCACACCCCACATCACCTGAGCACAGCCTAGGCACCACCTAAATATCACCTATCAGCCTAGTATCATCTGTTCATCACCTGAGTACCACCTGAACATTGCCTGAGTGTTACCTGAGTACTACCTAGCATCACTTGAGTACGCCTGGAGCCATCTGCTAGTCCCTTGACCATTGGAAGGTTTCTTTCCTCACCCTGAAAGATCTTCGCCAGGCTAAGGAACTTTTGGGGTATTTGGGGCTATGTTCACAGCTCACTCAGGGCTAGATGTACTAACTGTCCAGTCAGATGCAGGGCAGCGAGAGAAGATGGATTGGGGGCCCTTCTAGATACTTCCACCACCCCAAAAACCAGGTGATAGGGGGAAAACAAAGCTGCTCAAGCCCAAGGTGGGTGCCCTGGGCTAAGAGGACTCACTGGAAGTTGTTGGCACGGCAGCCCTGAAGGAATAACCTGTAGAGAAAAGGTGGGATTAGTGGGGGTTTTTGCAAGCAGACTTCGGGACTGGCTTGGGCAGGGCACAGGAGAGATGGGATGGGGGAGCATGTGGCCTTGGAAAGAAGGCAGCTGAACCCCCTGAATTGGTCCTTACCTGTGAGGATGGAACCTAGATGCATCCTAGCTTCCTCAAGGTGGAACTTTCTCCCCTGCCCACACTCACCATTCACACAAAGGCTCTTCCTGTCCAGGGCAAAGGGGCCTAGCTGGTTGACGCCCCGCAAAAGTCTGCTCAGCTCCCAGTACAGCTGTTCCCTGTCCAGTGGGGTGCCAGTGGGGTTCGAGGAATAGGTACAGAGCAGATCCACGCCCGTTGCGCCACCCCCCAGCTCACGCCTGAGGATGGAAGCATAGGGTAGGAGAGAGATGAAGTATCCTGGCCTTGTCCTCAGGGTAAATGCAGGGAGCAGGACAAGAGAGGCTGAAGGCCTTGGCTCTGCCTCTACTTTTGCCTCCAGTGTCATCCAAAGAGGGTAGGAAATGGAATATTTGCTTGTTTGGGGAACACACCCGGTGATGCTCAGGGCTGATTCCTGGGTCTGAGCTCAGGAAGGACTCCTGTGGGGCTCAGAGAGCCAGAGGGTTGCTGGGGATTGAATCCAGGTTAGTCCCATGCTGAGTTAAATGCCTTACCTGCTGTTTTATCTCTCTGGCTCCCAAGAAATGAAATTTATTTATTTAGGTTTTGGGGCCACACCCAGCAATGCTTAGGGCTTACTCCAGGCTCTGTGCTCAGGAATTACTCGTGGTGGTGCTCAGGGGCTTTTAGGGGGTGCTAGGGATCAAACTCTGGTTGGCCACCTGCAAGGCAAACACCCTTCCCGATGTTCTATGGCTCTGCCCTCCAAAATAGAAATTTGTTCTTGGTTTTTGGGCCACAACAGGTGATGCTCAGGGGTTACCCCAGGTTTTGTGCTCAGAATTTACTCTTGGAAGGCTCGAAGGACCCTATGGAATGCCGAGTATCAAACCTAGGTTGGCCAAGTGCAAGGCAAACACAAAATCCACTGTACTTTTGCTCTGGACCCCAGAGAAATAAAAACATTTTTTTAATTTTGTGGCCACACCTGGTGGCACTCAGGGGCTACTCCTGGCTCTGTGCTCAGCAATCATTCCTGGCAGGCTTGGGGGCCCATGTGGGATGTCAGGAATCGAACTTGGGCCCATCCCAGGTTGGCCGCGTGCAAGGTAAATGCCCTACCACTGTGCTATCACTCCAGCCCTGAGAAATAAAAATTTAAAGACAAATAAATGCAGAGATTCTTTGAGATAGGATAGTGGGGTCCCATAGACCCCAGTTCCAGTCCCTGGTACCATCTAGGAGTGATCCCTGAGTACAGAGTCAAGAGAAAGCCTTAAGCATCGCCAAGTGTGGCCCAACAACTTGGCCCCTCAAAAAGAAATGGCCAGAAGCCACCTAGGTGCTGAGCCCTCCCAGCTTGTCCAGGAGCATCTACTGGACCCCTGAACCCCCCCTTTTATGTGCATTTTGGGGTGTTTTACCTGAGTGAGTCCAATCTGCAGCCAGTGACAAAGTGACCAATAGTGGTTTTCGTGAGTAGAGGGCTGAGCTGGGGTGGGGTGAGAAAAAGAAGAAATAAAAAGCAGTTTTACAGGTGTGTGTGTGTGTGTGTGTGTGTGTGTGTGTGTGTGTGTGTGTGTGTGTGTGTGTGTGTGTGTGGTTTTGGGGGATGGCAGCTGGTGTCATAGAGGGTGGTGCTCACCCGGTGCTGGAGGATCCGTTCGGTGGTATTGAACTTCAGGGAGCCTGGGCGCCTCATGTCTTTGATGTAGCGCATGTTGGTGATGGTGAAGTTCAGGGTGAAGGATGCCAAGGTGAGAATGGGGGCTGCCAGGGGGAAGGTGGGGAGCAGGTAAGGCATCAGGGAATTAGAAGTGGGGGTCAAGGGCCCGGAGAGATAGCACAGCAGTGTTTGCCTTGCAAGCAGCCGATTCAGGACCAAAGGTGGTTGGTTCGAATCCCGGTGTCCCATATGGTCCCCCGTGCCTGCCAGGAGCTATTTCTGAGCAGACAGCCAGGAGTAACCCGTGAGCATTGCCGGGTGTGGCCCAAAAACCACAAAAAAAAAAAAAAAGAAGTGGGGGTCAAGGGGTGGAGTGACTTGGGAGACTCAACTGGAGACTTGGCCAAGAGAGTCCAAATTAATCGGCGAGATGGCACCAGGCTGAAGGCACCTGCCTTGCATCTGGCTGGATCCTGGGCCTCCCATAGGGTCCCCTGAGCATGGCCAGGAATAAGCCCTGAGCACTGAGGCAGGAGAAATCCCTGAGCACTGCTGAGTATGGTCCCCAAAACAAAGATGAAAGGAGGGATGGGCTAAGGGGAAGTTTTTGATGTTTTGTTTTGAGGTCCCATCTGATGGTGCTCAGGACTGATTCCTGGCTCTGTACTCAGGACTCAGGGGAGCTTGCTGGGGATCAAACTTGGGTGGGCCGTTTGCAAGGCAAATGCCCTTCCTGCTGTGCTGTCACCCCAGCCTTCAGTGCAGGTCTTTTTTTTTTTTTTTTTTTTTTTTTTTGGTTTTTGGGCCACACTTGGTGATGCTCAGGGGTTACTCCTGGTTATGCACTCAGAAATTGCTGCTGGCTTGAGGGACCATATGGGATGCCAGTGATCGAACCCAAGTCTGTCCTGGGCAGCCATGTGCAATGCAAATGCTTTACCACTGTGCTATCACTCCAGCCCCCTAAGTGTAGGTCTTGAATGTGGTGACCCCTTGGTTATATCTTGGGGTTCCTTTCTTGACTCTGCCTGATGCTGCCTTTACCTTCACACACTGAGCTGGGAACAGCCCTAGGAATCCTCTGAGTGTGCCCCCCCCCCAAACCTGAACAATATCTGTACATCCATAAATGCACTGAGTGCTACCGTGGCAGAGGGATGGTGCCATAAGGTGTCCTCAGTACTCACTCGTGGAGGTGGTGGTTGAGAGCACTTGGGTGTAACCTGCAGAGAGGGAAAGACAATTAGAAAAGGGAGCAAATAATAGCAGGGAGGGTGCTTGTCTTGCAAGTGGTGGACACAGGTTCAGTCAATCCGAGCATCCCATAGCTGGGTCCCCCAAACTGAGCCAGGAGTGATCCCTGAGTGCAGAGCCAGGAGTCAGCCCTGAGCACTGCCAGGTGTGATAGCAAAACAAGAAATAAAGGGGATAAGGAAAGAACTTAAAATTAAAAAAAAATTGTCACACCCAATAATGCTCAGGTGTTACTCTTGACTCTATGCTCAGGAATCACTCCTGGTGGACTATGAGATGCCAGGAATCAAGCCCAGGTCTGCCATGTGCAAGGCCAAGGCCCTCCCTGCTGTCCTATTGCTCTGGTCCAAGGAGCACTTTGAGGAACCAGCGGACATTGCATCTCAATTTCTCAGGGCTGGAGCAATAGCACAGCAGTAAGCCTTGCATAAAACTGACCCAGGTTCAACTCCTGGCATCCTCTATGGTCCCCTGAGCCTGCCAGCAGTAATTTCTGAGCACAGAGCCAGGAGTAACCCCTGAGTGCCGCTGGGTGTGACCCAAAAACTTAAAAAAAAAAGATGCTTGACTGTGTGTGCTGAGAGAGAAAACAGAATGGGGTCATGAGGGATGCCAAGCACACTGAGACACCCCCAAGACCTGACTACAAACCTCAGAACATATAGGGGGCAAGTAATCTCTGCAGAAAGACACCCTCATACCCCAACATTGTACCCTTGTCATGCCAAAATAGACAGTCAAAGAAACAACAAACAGGGAGGAAACACCCCCAAAATTGGGGCTTCACATCTTACATCCTTGTAAGGATTATGCACACGGTGCGGGTGGGGGTCCCTATCTCTGGGGTCTACCTAATGGGTTGTCTCCATGGCCCCAAGACTGGAGGTGAGAGGAGGGTAGGGGCTCTGGGCTGGACTCTACACCCTTTTGAGGGCTCCTGACTGGATGCAGGAAAGGGAGGAATGCATGTTGCCACCCCCCAGTCCAGTGGTCCTCAAACTGGCCCGTGGGCCACATATTGTATTTGTATCTGTTTTGTTTCTTCATTGCAAAATAAGATCTATGCAGTGTGCATAAGAATTCGTTCATAAGTTTTGTTTTTACTATAGTCAGACCCTCCCATGGTCTGAGGGACAGTGAACTGGCCCCCTGTTTAAAAAGTTTGAGGACCCCTGCCCCAGTCCCTCACCGCTGAGGGCCAGGCTGTCCGGGTCTAGGGTGTAGGGGCCCAGCTGGGTTGCGTCCCCCATCAGTTGCCTCAGCTCCTGGTACAGCCGCTCAGGGTCCAGTGCAGGGCCTGTGGAGCCAGTGTGGCGGGTACAAACCAGGTCCACGGCTGTGGCGGTTCTGTGTCTCTCAGGCCTAGGGAGTAAAGACATGCATGGGGGCCTGGGGAAACTGGAGATCACTGGCTGGGTTAAGGAGGAAAGGGCTAGAGAGAATGGAAGGTTAGAGAGAGCAGAGGCCAGGCCCCCACCAAGCCTCCTTCCTTCTTTCCTTCTTTTCCTTCCTTCCTACCTTCCTTCCTTCTTTCCTTCCTTCCTTCTATCCTTCCTTCTTCCTTTTGTCCATCACTTCCTCCCTTCCCTTTCTTTCTCCCTCTCTTCCTTCTTTCCTTCTCCTCCCTTCCTTGTCTCCTTCCTTCTTTCTCTCCTTTCCTTCCTTCCTTCCTTCCTTCCTTCCTTCCTTCCTTCCTTCCTTCCTTCCTTCCTTCCTTCCTTCCTTCCTCCCTCCCTTCCTTCCTTCCTTCCTTCCTTTTTCCCTTTGTGTCCATCACTTCCTCCCTTTCCTTTTCCCCTCTCTTCCTTTTTCCTTCTCCTCCCTTTCTTGTCTCCTTCCTTCTTTCTCTACTTTCCTTCCTTCCTCCCTCCCTCCCTTCCTTCCTTCCTTCCTTCCTTCCTTCCTTCCTTCCTTCCTTCCTTCCTTCCTTCCTTCCTACCTTCCTTCCTTCCCTCCCTCCCTTCCTCCTTTCACTCTTCCCCCTTTCCTTTCCTTTCTTCCTTTCTCTCCTTCTCATTTTCCTTCCCTCTCTTCTTTTCCTTTTTCCTTTCTTCCTTTCCTTTCTTTCGTTTTCTTTTAATTTTTTTGGAAGCATTCAGCAGTGCTCAGGGCTTACTCCAGACTCCATTCTCAGGAGACTTTACAGGGTTCTGTGCCCTCCCCACTGTCCCATCACTCAGACTCAGGTTGGCTTTTATTTTTCTCAGTGCCCATTTCTGCAGAGCATGCGCTTGGCTTCAGCTCTGGTTCAACCCAAGACACTGAGGTGAGCAAGGCCTGGTGCAGGATGGATGAGGGACCAGGCTGGTCTCTCAGTATCCAGGCTTTAGTTTCCATTATCTTGGTCATTCCCAGTCAATGTGGTGATATTCAGACCTTGGGTCTGCGAATACCACCCTCCCCAGTTCCAAAGACTCACCTGAGCAGGGCCAGGTGACAGTTGGAATACAGAGGGGCCACACTGGTGTTTTGGAACAATGGTCTGAGCTGCAGTGGGACAGGAGAGAGAAAGAGATGCATGGAGGGGGGCGGGCCTGGTCTCAGAAGGGAATCAAGCATGGTGAGGTGAGAGGGACCTGGCAGAGGGGAAAGCAGTAGCCAGTGGCAACCAGGCCAAGGCAAGTCCCCACCCTTACCAGAAACTGCAGAACTGTTTCTGTGGTGTTAAACTTCAGGGACCCTGGGGGTTCCATGTCCTCAGTATAGCGGAGATTGGTGAGGGTGAAGTTGAGGGTGATGAAGGCTAGGGATGGTGCTGAAACTGCAAGGAGAGGAGGGGGAAGAGAGGTCTTGATGACTTGGGGATCCTGGGGACCCCAGAGGGACCATCTTGGAGGCTGAAGGGCCAGAATCAAGGGTGCCTTGTTGGTAGATCAGTGCCCCCCTGGAGACCAAAAAAGAAACTTGCCACTTGCTCTGATTTCAGTTCAAATGTTTCCCTTCCTCCCAGCATCCTTCAAACACTAACCATCCCTCCAAGCACTCAACCAACATGGTGGCAGACAATGTTGACTTCATGCTCGCTGCCTTGCTACTACATCATCCTCAATCTGCTCCCAAGCCCTTCCTCTCCTGCACAGCTACAGAGCTCTCTTGGCTGTCTTCTCTCCTTGAGAAAACTTGGGAAGAAAGTGATATACTCACTGCTGGGGGCAGGGCTTGAAATTCTGTGGGTATAACCTGCAGAGAGAGAGGATGAGGCACTGGAGAGGGGATTTTGGAGTGCACTGGGGAGAAGCATGTGGACTCAGAGCACAGCCTTGCCAAGGTAGTCTCTCATGGCTTACCATGGATATAGACACTGTTGGGGTCCAGGCTATATGGGCCCAACTCTGAGAGCCCATCTGTCTGCTGACTCACTTCCAAGTACAGCCGCTCCCGGTCCAACTCTGGGACCGCAGGGTCAGTGCGGCGGGTGCAGACCAGGTCCACATGTGTGGCTGCTGCATTTCTCTCAGGTCTAAGGGAGGAAAGATGGTGGCAAACATGAGTTGCCTCCTGCCAAGAGTCCTTGAGAACATCATGGTGGTACCATGGGAGAAATCCTGGACCACATGTGGGCTCTTGTAGATGGCAGCTTGGAGGCCAGGTGGAAACTAGCCACCTGCAAACAGTTCCTTTGCAGGCCACCTTCTGGGTGCCCAGCCTCCTGTCCCTGTATCCCTCAGACCTTTATTATCCATTCTCTGCCTAGCAGCCAATTTCCACTCCACATGAAGATTTTTGCCACTGTGACATTGGCTAAAACCCTCCCTGAACACCAGAATGCCAATGCCCAGCTTACTTTCCTCTTCCTCCTTCCTTCTGTGAATAAGAGGAAATAAAAAAGGAAGGGGCGGGCCCAGAGAGATAGCACAGCAGTGTTTGCCTTGCAAGCAGCTGATCCAGGACCAAAGGTGGTTGGTTCGAATCCCGGTGTCCCATATGGTCCCCCGTGCCTGCCAGGAGCTATTTCTGAGCAGACAGCCAGGAGTAACCCCTGAGCACCACCGGGTGTGACCCAAAAAACAAACAAACAAACAAAAAAAAAAAAAAAAAAAAAGGAAGGGGCCAGAAAAGAAATCCTCTGATTGGCTTTTATTTTCATATACTATCCTATCAGCCAACAGGCCAGCCTCTGGTTGGTCTTTATTTACATATACCATCCTATTGGTTAATAGAATGTAAATAAAGGATAAGTAAAGACAACCTCTGATTGCCCTTTATTTACATATGCTGTTTTATTAACAATAGGGTAGCATATACACATAAAGGCTCTATATAAAGACCAATCAGAGATCAATCTCATTTGAATAAGGCTTATGTGTTGTACTCTCTCACAAACACTTTTTTATTTTGTTTTCTGGGTCACACTTAGTGGTATTCAGGGATTACTCCTGGCAGACTCAGGGGACCATATGGGATGCCAGAGATGGACCCAGGTAGGCTGCATGCAAGGCAAAAACCTTACACGCTGTGCTATCACCACAGTCCTTCTTGACACTTTATGACTTTGGCTTGGCAGTGGGTGTCAGAATTTGAACCCAGGACCTCATCTGGCAAGGCAAGTGTGATTCCCTACTTTCTTTTTGGGGGTGTAGTTTGAGTTTTGGAGGTCATACCCTTTCGTGTTCTGGGAAACACGTGGAGCTAGGAATCCACCAGCGTTGACCACATGCAAGGCAAATGTCTTAACCCCTGCACTATCTCTTTGGCCCGGTTCATCCCTTTGAGTCATTAAGCCTGGCTGTATCCTTCCTAGCAGACATTAGACAAGAAACCAGAGGCTTAGAAAATGATTCAGGGCAGAGGCCTGGGTTCCCTGAATCCCCTAGGGAGCTGGAAAGGGCAGGACTCAGGTTAATAAAAGCATCTCCCCAGGGTCTGGACAGACAGCACAGCTGTAGGTCATTTGCCCTGCACCGGGCCAACTGGGACAGACCCAGGTTCGATTCCCAGCATCCCACATTGTCCCCTGAGCCTGCCAGGAGCTATTTCTGAGTGCAGAGCCAGGATTAACCCTTGAGCACCACTGGGTGTGGCCCCAAATAAACAAATGAGTGAATGAATAAACTAATTTCCTTAAAAAAAAAAAAAAGCATCTCCCCATACCCTCCCTCCTCAGGCCACCTGCCTTCTCTGCATGTCTTACCGGAGGGAGGTTAGTCTGCACTCAGCATACAGGAGGCCCACGCTGGTGTTCTCCAGTACGGACCGAAGCTGTGGAAGAAGAAAGAGGAAGAAGAAAGGAGAAGAAAGGAGGAAGGAGTGGAGGTAGGAGAGAAGGAGGAAGGGGAGGAGGTAGAGGAGGAGGAAGAGAAAGAAGAAGAAGGAAGAGGAGGAGAAGGAGTAAAAGGAGGAGGGGGATAAGTAGGAAGAAGAGGAGGAAGGAAGATGAGAAGGACGATAGGAAGGAAGAAAAGGAGGAGGAGGAGGAAGAGCTGATGAGAAGGACAGATGGGAAATAGGGGCGGGGCTGATGGGACACACCAAGTGGGAGGTGTGAGCTGGTCTTTCAGGAAGAAGGAAGATGCTGCTGGGGTCTAGAGGGGTTCAGGGGGCCCTTACCAGACTTTGCAGGACCTTCTCCACTTGGCTGAACTTGGCTGACCTGGGATGGTTCAGGTCATTGGTGTAGCGCAGATTGGTGATGGTGAAATTGAAGGTGAATAGTGCCAGGACAGGAGCAGAGACTGGAGAGGGGTTAAAAGATACTGTAGAAGTGGGGAGTGTATGTATAGGGGTGGAGAGCTATATTTAGGGCACCTCACTTGCGTCCCTTCAGTTGTGATTCCCTGAGCAATGAGCCAGGAGTCAACCCTGCCAGGTGTAACCCCCCAGAATTCAACACAAAAAAGAGAAAGAAAATCCATGTAAACAGATGACAAAACTGGGGTTGCCATAGGGGGTGGGAAGAAAGGAAGTCAAAAGGTGGTGGAAAAATGGGGTCCCCAGACAGAGGTAGAGATACTGCTACTTAGGTAAACATGTTAGACATGTTAATATTTATTTTGAAGACATATGGCAAAATTCCCTTAAAACAGGTTGTAAAAGCACTCTCACCTAAAAGGAAAAGAAAAAGCAAAAAGTGTCTGCCCCAAAGGTTTTTGGGGTGTGGGAAGGAAACTGGGGACATGGGAAGAGGGAAGTGGGCATTGGTGAAGGAACATTTTATGCCTAAAACTCAGTCATGAATAAATTTGTAATTCATGCTGATTCAATAAAAATAAAATAGTAGGAAAAAGAAACAAAACACTCAATGGGGGTAGTGTGTGTGTGTGTGTGTGTGTGTGTGTGTGTGTGTGTGTGTGTGTGTGTGTGTGTGTGTGTGAAAAGTCAAATGACTATAGATGCCAGGACCTGGTTTGAGGCTATGTAGCTGCCCAGCACCAATGGACCAGTGGGGTGAGTGGTGGACCCCAGGAACTTTCTACACTAGTAGGGACCCAGCACTGGTGGGAGAAGGCCCCAAAAAAAGAAAGAAAGACAATTCTTTAGTCTCAAAAAAAAATAGGGGCTCCTTTATTACATCGTATTGTTTATGTGTACAGTCAGTGTTGGGGCCTGGGTTCTGTGATTCTCATGTTCACGTTCATTCATGCTCATTTTCATGTTCATTTACATGTTCACGTTTGTGAGCCCTGTGATTCTCGTGGGGCGAAACGCACAGCTCGGTGTAGGGACATCGAGGCCCCTGCTCTGTGGGGCCACACCACGGATCAAATGAGAGAAAGAGCTAAAGGCATCTGCCTGCTCTAGTCTCTCCTGGTTTCTCCAAATCTGGGCAGTTCCCTGGATCAAAACGGAGGAGAGACGCTGCCACATTCTGCTCACAAGCAGTAGGCCGGAGCCCTTATGAGCTTCTAGAAATTGCCATATGCAACAAACAACCCTTGTGCCGGTTTTGTTTGTTTGTTTGTTTGTTTGAGTTTTGGGGCCACACCTGCTGTGTCAGGGCTAACTTTAGGGCAGTGCTGGGGGGAATCCTATGTGATGGCAGAAATCGAGTTGGGTTGGCCAACATGCCAGCAAGCCCTCACCCCATCTTTTCCTCTCTGGCTCACATGCAACATGCTTTAAAATGCTGCAAACAGGGCCCGGAGAGATAGCACAGCGGCGTTTGCCTTGCAAGCAGCCAATCCAGGACCAAAGGTGGTTGGTTCGAATCCCGGTGTCCCATATGGTCCCCCGTGCCTGCCAGGAGCTATTTCTGAGCAGACAGCCAGGAGTAACCCCTGCGCAACGCCGGGTGTGGCCCAAAAACAAACAAAAAAAATGCTGCAAACAAACAAGCAAAAAACAAAACAAAACAAAAAGCCAAACAATCCTTATCTGTATTTCACTATGATTGTTGGACTCTATAGAGTTCTTAAAATTCCAAAAAAAAAGCATTGTTTATTTATGTATTTATTTATTTGTTGTTTGGGGGGGGCTCATACCCAGTGATGCTCAGGTTTTACTCCTGGCTCTGCACTCAGGAATCACTCCTGGTGGTTGCTCAGGGAATCATATGGGAATGGAACCCTGGTGGGTTTCATGCAAGGCTATTGTACTATCGCAGGGGCCCCTAAAAGCATTCTGAGATGCCCACACATCTTCTCCCCCCCCCCCCCACTCTATGACTCTGTCCTAAATATCCTTCCAAAATCAACTGTGGGAAAACTAGCTTTTTGGATAAACTGAGGGAAAGCCATCTTTTTTCAAAAAAATTTTTTTTGCCCTTATCTGATGGGTCTTGATACCTCTCCAATTAGAGGTTGGCCTTTAGCTATCCTTTATTTACATCCTATTACCCAATAGGATGACATATGCAAATAAGGACCAATTAGAGGCTGGCCTGTTAGCTGATAGAATAGCATATGCAAATAAAGGCCAATCAGAGGTCTTGCTTATCTGGCCCTTCCCTCTTTATTTCCTCCTATCAGAGGAGGAAAGAGGAGGAGAGAATTAAGCAGAGATCAGCTATTTGTTGGCTCTGGGCTTGGGGGAGGGTGTGGAAATAAGGGTGTAAATGGGGGAAACTTGTTTCAAATGATACCAGAGAGCTCTGAGTACTGTAACAGGGATTGAAAATTCTCATGACCAGTCTAACTCATGGGGCTGGTACCAACAGGTCTCTCCTTCCCTCTGACAGAAACTTTGTACCTGGAGAGCTGAAGAGAGAAGTTGACGTTGCTGTAGAAAAAGTGGCTTCCATAGAATCTGGAAGGAAGGGGGTAATTTATTGAATTTGGAGAGGAAACAACTTATCTTTTTATCCCCTATTAATGTGTTCATTTTCATCTTTTTGCTAATTTGTTTGTTTGTTTGTTTAGGATACATACCTGGCAGTACTCAGGGGTTATTCCTGGCTCTGTAGTCAGAAATCATTCCTGACAGGCTTGGGGAACCCGATGGGATGCTGGGGTTTAAACTCAGGTGGGCTGCATGTAAGGCAAATGCCCTACCAGCTATGCTATCACTCTGGCTCCTCATTTTCATCTTATTTAATCTACAACCCTGCTCATAATAGGGTTCCAAGCATATCCTCTCCAATAACACCCTGACACTTTCCTCCACCATTATTTCTGGGTTCCCACTCCTCGGTTTGCTCAGTTCTGTGGAACTAGAGATTTTAGGCAGAGGAAACAGGTGGGCAGATCTGGAGATTTCATTTGTTCATTTTGGGGCCAGATCCAGCAGTGCCCAGGGCTTACTCCTAGATTTGTGCTCAGGGATCACTCCTTGCAGGGGGAATACTGGGGATCAAACTGAGTCTATCATGTGGCAGGCAAATGTCCTCCCTGCCTGGGAAGTTTTTTAAAAAAATATTATACACCATGGTTAAAACGTTGTTCATATTTTTCTCATTTTTTTCACAATTGCAAAATTATTCATGATTGAGTTTGTCATACAATGTCTATTACCTTCCACCAGTGCATATTTACTGCCACCAATATCCCCATTTTCCTTCCTGCCCTCCCCCTGCCTGACACTGAGGTACCTTTCTCTCTCTCTCTCTCTCTCTCTCTCTCTGTCTCTCTCGCGCTGTCTCTCTCTCTCTCTCTCTCTGTCTCTCTCTCTCTTCCTTTTTCTTTTCTTTTAGACACTGTGGTTTGAAATATTACTGCTGAATTGAAATATCATGCATATCACTTTCCCTCCTTTCAGCACCCAGTTCTTGTTCAGAGTATTTCCAATGATGATTGTCATGGTGGTCCCTTCTCTGCCTTAATGCAATCTTCTGCCCTTTGTGACAAACTTCCTATCATGAACTGAACCTCCTGATCCTTGTCTCTATTGTCTCTGGATATTGTTAGTATATTATCTTTTTTATTTCCCACAAATGGGCACAATTATCCTATGTCTATTCCTCCCCATCTGACCTCATTTTGCTCAGCATAATATTCTTCACCTCCACCCATGTATAAGTTGGGAACTTTTTTACCACCATGCCTGTGGGGGATGTAAAAGGGCACCCATGTGGAGGAAGGAGAATCAAGAAACTTAGGGGGTGCCTAAGATACAGAGAATCCAGGGAGCCCTGAAAACATCAATGGACTCACGTTTTGGGGAGGTGGTCCAGGGGTTCTGGTTAACTTCCAGGCTGAAACCTGGAAGGCATGAAGGGCAAAGAAGATGGTGAGAAGCAACGAGGGAAAAAGAACAAAGGGCAGTGAACACTCTCAGGAGTGCAAAGAGACACCCCCAAGTAGAAAGCCCCATGGCTCTCACCATCCACCACGAGGCTGTCTTGCTGCAGCGTGTAGGGTCCGAGCTGGGAGAAGCCTTGTGTCTGGTCCCTCAGCTCTCCATACAGCTGCTTCCGATCCAGTCCTGCACCTGTCGGGTCCTGGCTGTATGCACAGACCAAGTCCATGCCCGTGGCCACCCCATTGTTCATGGACCTGAGAGGGTCGATACAAGATTCAGGGGATAGACTCAGAAGATTTTGCTTGACTCTCAAAGACAGCCAGACACAAGAACAGACATTCTCCTAGCTGCAGAGACTTTGGGTGAATAAATACTGGGTCCAAATGAACAAGGTGCATGGAACAAGGAGAAGGAAGAAGGAATTAAAGAGGAGGAATCCAGGCACCAGGACACACCAAAAATGGGGGGTGGTTGTGGAAAGGGATTTAAAAGGAGTGCCACAGAATTCCTGCTCTGCAGAGGATGGGAGGGCAGGTAGGATGGGAAATCCCAAAGACTGGGGAGCAGGGTGGCCGATTTGTACAAGTGTCCCCATTCTCTTCACCTGAGTTGGGTCAGTCTGCAGCCATAGAAGCGGGGTCCTACACTGGTGTTCTGGAACAGGGGCTGGAGCTGTAAAGGAGAATATTAAACATGAGATAATCTTACTTCTATGTGGTATTTAGAATAAGGGCATGAAGGAATGCAATGGTTTGAAGGGGGGATACCTAGATTGCCCTTGGACTATAGGGAGAGGAAAAATAGACATAGAGTGGAGGGGCCGAAGAGATAGCACAGCAGTAGGGCATTTGCCTTGCATGTGGCCGAACTGGCAGGAACCTGGTTCAATTCCCGGCATCCCATATGGGCCCGAAGCCTGCCAGAGGCAATTTCTGAGTGCAGAGCCAGGAGTAACCCCTGAGCACCACTGGGTATGGCCCCCAAACCAATCAATCAATCAATAAATAAATAATAAAGTTAAAAAAAGAAATAGAGTGGAGGGGAGGGGAGAAAGATGAGAAGTAATGGGGGGCTAGGGTCAAGGAGGGTCAGGCACATGGGTGGTGTTAAGGAAGGACAGAGCTAAATATTCAAACCACGGAGTCAGCAACACTGAAACTATGAGACCCAAACTTTGAATAACTGGACTTAAAAAGGTGCATGTCAAGATGGCAGGCGGTGGAAGGGAGTCAATGGGAGGGAACCTGGGAGCACTGTTGAGAGGAAATTGACATTGGAGCTGGAATCTATGCTGGAACATTGCTTATCTAAACTCAACTATGAATGAGTTTGTAAATCACAAGGCATTGATTAAAAATGTATGTTCAGAGGATTGTGAGGTGGGTGATGTTGCCCTCGGTGGACAGGGATAGTATTCATAGGGATAAAGGTGAAGTGGACATATCAGATTGTAGAAGCCCATAGGGGCAAGGTGGACGGGACTTAGCTATAGTTTGTATTCATGGGGACAAAGGTGCAGTAGGTGGTGTCAGTTTGAAGGAACCAATAGAGCTGAGGTGGGCAGGACTTAATCAACAGTGGGTGTGACTTATAGACATGGGGACAAAGGTAGAGTGGGTGGTGCCAGTTTGCAGGAGTCTATAGAGGTGAGGTAGGTGGGGCATATCCATAGTAGGGCTTATCCATGTAGTCATGGGGTCAAAGTGGAGTGGGTGGGGTCAATTTGCAGGAGCCTATAGAGATGAGGTGGGCGGGTTCTCACCAGTTGCTGCAGGATTTGATCTGTGTTGTTGAATAATCTGGACTGCGACTGATCCATGTCCTTCACGTAGCGCAGGTTGGTAATGGTGAAGTTGAGGGTGAAAGGCATCAGGACATGGCTAGGAGCTGCTGGTAGGGTTGGGGGTGGCAGAGAAGGGTCCAGTTATCTCATCCTGTGCTCAGAGGGCCTTAGGGGGTAGCCCACATACCTGTGCACAAGCTTGAAGAAGTGGGGTGGGGGGAATCTTCCAAACATTGCCTACCTGGTTTGGTAGAGAAGATGGTTGGCATCCCCGAGGGAGCCGTGACTGCTAGGGAACCTGGAGAAAAATCAATCCTGAGATTTGGGAGTAAGCCTTGAGGCCATGCCTGGGGATGTTGTAGGTTTATTTTCCTGGGATTAACACGGGGCAGGTGTGGTAGTGGGGGTAGGATGGGGAGAGTCATCAGGAACTTTGCTCTCCAGTTCCTAAGTCAAGATTTTTGAGGTTGGAGAGATTGACGGAGCCTCGGGGGTGCACTCACTTCCAATCGTGGTGGTCACGGTGGGGTGGGTGAAACCTATAGAGGGATAGAAAAAAAGGAGAAGAGGGAGAGTGAGTGGATCATGACAAGGTGGAGAGAACATAAGAGCATCACATAAAGGAGAAATCTCATGACCCCATTGTGAGCCCCTCACCATTGATGTACAGACTGTCCCGGTCCAATGTGTAGGGTCCCAGCTGCCTGACTCCCCCCATTTGCTGGCTCAGCTCCCAGTATAGCCGCTTCCGGTCCAGTGCTATGCCCGATGGCCCAGGCAGTTGGGTGCAGATGAGGTCCACCCTTGTGGCTGCTCCATTCTTCTTGGACCTGGATTAGTGGAGCAGGCAATAAAGCAAGGGTGAGGAGAGGGCTTTGATATTCTGCAGTCCTGAGGTCCTGCCTATGCACTGATGGATGTATCCACGCACCCCCAATAAAGTGTGCAGCTGGAGATGGCTGGAGTTGGTTAGGATAAACTGAGGAGTAGCAGGGGTGAGGAGTGTTTGCAGCCAGACACTCCTCAATACCAACCCTGCCTGAGTCATCCAGTTAAGGCAGACAGGCAGGGAATTATGGGGGGCCGGGGAGCAGGGCAGCAGCTTTGCACTGGTTCCCCTACTGACTCACCTGAGCTCAGTTAGTTTGCAGCCATTGTAGCTGGATCCCACACTGGTGTTCTGAAACAGGGGCTGGAGCTGTTCAGGGTTGGGATAGAGGAAATGATGAAGGAATTTGTCCAAGGGAAAGTGGGATGGGGAAGCCCAATCTCAGTGGACGGAGTTTGTACCCATGGGGACAGGAAGGGGAGCATCATTTAGCAGGATCAAGCAAACACAAGATGGGTGTGGCTTAAACTGATGGGTGAAGCCAAAACCACTGGGTAGTGAACAGAGCTGGCATCAGTGGGCATGGTTTGTATCCATGGTGACAGAAAGGGGGAACATCAGTTTGCAGGGACCAGCATAGATGGGTGAGGCTGACACCAGTGGGGGGATTTTACATCCCCGAGGACAAGGGTGATGGGGTTGTATCCCTTTGCCCCTGCCTCCAGATGTGAAGGGGGCATGGTAGGAAAGAGATGAGTGCCATTCTCACCAGCTGCTGTAGGATCTTCTCGGTGCTGTTGAAGATTCCGGAATCAAGTTGGTTCATTTCCTGCATGTAGCGCAGGTTGGTGATGGTGAAGTTGAGGGTGAAGGGCACCAGGACAGAGCCAGAGGCTGTGGGGTTGAAGGGCAGTGGGAGAGATTGTGCCTGTGAGTCCAGGCCATAATCAGAGGGCGTGGGGGTGGACACCTCATGCACATGGGCAAAGCCATCTTGAAGAGGATAGAAATGTGCCTGACTCACAATAGCCTCTTTTTCTGCTATTTAAATAATACCCAAGGGGCTGGAGCAATAGCACAACAGGTAGGGTGTTTGCCTTGCACATGGCCAACCATGGTTCCATCCCTGGCATCCCATAGAGTGCCCCAAATCTGCCAGGAGTGATTCCTGAGTGCAGAGTCAGGAGTAAGCCCTGAGTGCTGCTGAATATGGCTCAAGAACAAAAATAAATAAATAATAAAAATAATAATAAACAAATAAATAACCCCCTCCCCACTCCTTCCCAGGAGCTCAACTCTGGATTGTGCTTAAAGCATTGTAATCAAACACAGAAAATTATTCATTTGTGGGCATCGGAGCAGAGCTGGCCTGGGTGGTTGGAGCTGGGGAGAAGTGCCAGGCTCTGGGAGGAAAAAGACTGATAAAGGGTGTTGGAGGAACCTTCCCCCAGAAGAGTGCTCATAGAGTCCAGGTAGAGCGATAGAACAGGGCGAAGGGTATTTGCCTGGTTCCTGAGTGCAGGCCAGGAGTAACCAGGGAGGAGGAGGAAATGAAAGAAGTGGAAGAAGAGGAAGAGGAAAAAGAAGAGGAAGAAGAATAGGAGACCAGCACCCAGAAACCCAAGTCTTTCTAGGCCCTTAGACTGGACTGGAGACAGCCAGAGAGCAAGCGTCAGTCAGATGGAAGCTTTTGGGGCTTCCCAGCCTGGGGAGGGGGTGGCTACTAGCAACTGGGGACATGGGTCCCAGTATGGGGCCCCAGTAAATATTCAGTGGTGGTGCTGGTGGTTAGGGCTGACTGGTGGGTGTATTTTATAAGGAGACAGAGAGAAGGGGTACAGGGCTATGATGAGAGGGAACAGGAGCAATGGTGGAATCTGGGCATCCTTTGTTTGTTTGTTTGTTTTTTCTTTTTGGGGGACATATCTTGCAGTACTCAGGGCTGACTCCTGCCTCTTTGCTCAGGAATCACTTCTGGATAGTGCTGGAAATTGAACCCAGGTTGATTGCACGCAAGGCCAATGTCCTGCCCACTGTGCTGCCTCTCCAGCCCGCCTTGTTATAATTTTTTACCCATTCAAGGCCAACAGAATCTCTCAACAGGAAATGCTTACCTTGGGATGTGGAGGTGACAGCTGACTCTGCAGCAGAGGCTGTGGCCACCATGGAACCTAGAGAGAAGGAAAAGCCAGACTTTGGACAAGGACCCTGTGTCCTTAAAGGGTCTGCCTGGGGATTTCTGAGATTTAGTTGTTTTTATTTGGGGGGGGGGGTGAAACCTGTGGTTCTCAGGTTCAAGGCTGGCTCCTGGCTCTATATAAGCTCTCTTGGTGGAGCTTAGAACACTCTATGGAATGCCAGAGATCAAACCTGGGAAAGTTGAATACAAAGCAAGAGCCATCCCTGTCATACTATCATAATGGCCTGGATCTCTGGGTTTATGACCTTGCACATTATAAACTGAGAGTGAGCACTAGAAGAGGTTTTATTTTTTCCTCTGGGGCCAGAGCAATAGCACAGCGGAGAGGGCTTGCACACAGTGGCCCCAGATTTGATCCTTGGCATCCCATATGGCCCTCTGAGTCTGCCAGGCGTAATTTCTGAGCACAGAGCCAGGAGTAACACTGAGCAGTGCCAGATGTGGCCCCCAAACAAACAAACAAAAAACCAAAACAGCATGGTTTTCTCTAGTTCCTAGGATTATTATATATATTAGTCACATGATTTTACATCATGCTATAGAACCATACAGCACATGTCACTTATCTTTATCAATATATCAACCCTAATAACCCCGGTAATTACATTAATGTAACCTATACATTATATATGCATATGATATATGATATATACATGTATACATATGTGTACAGGTGATACATTACGTCTTCATATATACAATATAATCATACATAATATATAGGAAAATATACTATATATTCATATTATATGGCTTTTGCATAAATACATAATACACGATTCTATGTGACTGTAGTGTAGTCTCTGCGGTTACAACAGTGTCAGTATTTATGGCTTTTTTGGACAGAGATGTGTTGAAGGGGAGCTCACGGTTTTTGCAGAAACTCCCAAAGTCTTAGCTATACTCACTTCTGGGGGTGGTGGCTGAGTTCTGGAAGGTGTAACCTGCAGGGGAAAGAACAGGGATGAGGAGAGGGTAGGGAGAGGCAAAAATAAGGAGGGAGAAGGTGGTGGCCAGATCCCCAGAAACCGACCCCACCAGCAGGGCGCCAGTCACCAACCCCTTACCATTGATGTAGAGGCTGTTCTGATCCAGCGTGTAGGACCCCAGCTGGGACACTCCCTTGGTCTGCTGGCTCAGCTCCCAGTACAGGCGCTTCTTATCCAGTTCCTGTTCAGATCCTGCAGGACCCAGGGAGTAGGCGCAGACCATGTCCACACCTGTGGCTGCCCCATCATTCTTGGGCCTGGGAGGACAGATGAAGGAATCAGGAGATGCACAGGTGAGGGGTACAGGAATGAGAAAAATGAGTCTCGCTTTTTCTTGTTTGTTCTTTGGCATCATCAAGGGGAGAGCCAGGCTCACGCCTGCTGGGCATGTGCTTTGCTGTGCCCTGAACGCTGATAATAGAAAAGGACAGACAGACCCAGAACGATTCTTTTAGCTCCTGTATATCTAGTAAGATTAAATGGTGAGCAGGAGCAGCAAGTGGAAAAATAAGTTATCAAATACTTGTAGCTCTGGAAGCAGAGCTACAAGACGGTGGGGGACTCTTGCCCAGCTATGGGCTGACCTGGGTTTGCTTCGAGGCACTGCAGAGGGTCCCCCAAGGCAGAGTAGGGAATCCCTGAGGGTCAAAGAAAAGGGTGGCAACTTTGCACAAGAATCCCTGTAGTCTCACCTGAGCTGGGTCAGCCTGCAGCCAGAGAAACGGGACCCCATACTGGTGTTCTGGAACAGGAGCTGGAGCTGTGTGGGAGTGGGAAGGGAGGAGGAAGTAAAGCAAAGGGTTGGGGAAAAAAAGCAAAGATTTGGTCCAGAGAAGAGGGAGGTGGGTGGGGCTGTCATCAATGGCCGGGGCTGGAGCCAGTGGGTGGGGTTTGTATCCATGGGGACAGGATGAAGGGAGCTGTATCACTGGCAGGAGCCTAGGTGAGATGGGTGGAGCAAAGGGAGTGGGCGGGGTCTACATCAGTGGGCGGGGCTGGAACCAGTGGGCGCAGCTTGTATCCATGGGGACAGGGTGAAGGAAGTTGTCTCATTGGCAAGAACAGGTAGAGTGGGCGGAGCATGGAGAGGGCGGAGCTGGCATCAGTGGGTGGAGCTGGAACCAGTGGGCGGTGTTTGTATCCATGGAGACAAAATGAAGGAACTATCATTGGGAGTAACCTAGGCGAGGTGGGTGTGGCTAAGGGAATGGGCGGGGCTTAAATTAGTGGGCGGAGCTGTTACCTGCAGGCAGAGTTTGTATACATGGGGATAGAGTAAGGGAAGCTGTATCATTGGGAGGAATCTAGGAGATGTGGGCGTGGCATGAGGGAGTGGGCGTGGCATGTGGAACTAAGCGGGGCGTGAGGGAGTGGGCGTGGGCCTCACCACTTGCTGCAGGTTTCCATCCACCTTGCTGAACACTGGGGAACTGGGCTGATCCATGGCTTCCTCATAGGGCAGGTTGGTGATGGTGAAATTGAGGGTGAATGGCATCAGGAACGGACCAGGCGCTGCTAGGGTCAGGATTGGGGTTGGCAATAGATGATGAATACCCAGAGACCACACCTTAACCTCACAGCTGAGTGGGAGATGGAGTGCACCTCACATGCATGCCTGCAAGATGGCTGGGGAAGCGGAAAGTTCTCATCCTTCAACAATGGAGATGCCCCAGACATCAGCCTCAATGGGGAGGTCTGGGGGTGAGTGTGGAAGATTGCAGCGGAGAAGCAAGTACTTGGCTCCACAAAGTATAGTTAGCTGACCTTTTGGTCCACCCCACAAGGTCCGGGATCAAAGGTTTGACAGGGAAATAGAGGTGGTGGCAGAAACACTTACTTGGGGAGACAGAGGCCATGGTAGATAAATAAGGTGGGGAGGAGGGAGCTGTAGAGACAGACAGAGAGTACAGCAAAAACAACAACAACAACAACAACAACAACAACGGGGCTGGAGTGATAGCACAGCGGCAAGGCATTTGCCTTTCATGCAGAAGGACGGTGGTTCGAATCCCGGCATCCCATATGGTCCCCAGAGCCTACTGGGGGCGATTTCTGAGTGTAGAGCCAGGAATAACCCCTGAGTGCTGCCGGGTGTGACCCAAAAACCAAAACAACAAAAAAACAAAAAACAAAAAAACAACCCCTATATATTGGACATCCCAGAATCACTTCTCCGCCCTCTACCTTTCCTCCCAAGACCTATCTTAACAGCAACGTACTGACCAACTGTGTCTCCCCGTTGACCCCCTAAGAATCGGCAGGGGAGGGTGCTTGCCCTGCATACAGCAAGCCAGGTTCAATTACAGACACTGCATATGTTCCCCTTCTAAGCCCCAGTTGGAGTGCTTCCTGAGTAAGTTCTGAGCACCACCAATGAGTGTTCTCCCTATAATAAAAGATCTGTTCTATGTAAATTTGCTTTTATTCCTTCTCTTTTCTCCCTCCCTCCCTCCCTCCCTCCCTCCCTCCCTCCCTTCCTCCCTTCCTCCCTTCCTCCCTTCCTCCCTTCCTCCCTTCCTCCCTTCCTTCCTTCCTTCCTTCCTTCCTTCCTTCCTTCCTTCCTTCCTTCCTTCCTTCCTTCCTTCTTTCCTTCCTTCCTTCCTTCCTTCCTTAACAGGACAGGATGCCTCACCTGCAGAACTGGAGAGAGGTTTTGGCATTTCTGTAGAAACTGTGTTGATAATCACACCTGGGGGAACAAAAAACCCAAAGCAGGAAGGGGTTGTCCCCTCTTCCTGAAGATGGCTAGAATGGTGTGGGGGGTTGACTGGTTTTTTTTTTTGGGGGGGGGGAATAAAACACTGGAGGCAGAAAGTGGAATTGTTGGGACAGGGAAGGCCCTTCTGAAGTCTTTTTAGGGGGGAGACGCTCCAAAGCAGTGAGAGGAAAGGATTTGGGAATTGCAAGCAAGTGCCCCCATCTCTGCCTTATCTTTCTGCACTCCCCCTTCTTGAATTCTTTCATGCTGTGAACTGATCTTAGAAGCTTCCAGAAACCCCCTGAAGCCATAGTATACTCACTGTTCTGGGTGGTGATCCAGGATGGGTTGGTGAAGCCTTGAGGGAGAAAATGAAGAAAGAAAAAGGAAGAAAGGAAGGAAAATGGTAGGAGGAGGTTGCATTACTCAGATTAAAGGATGAAATAAAATCAATTAAAAACTTGGGGGAGAACTCCAGCAGTGCTAAGTGCTTGCTCCTTACTCTGCTCTTGGGAATCCCTCCTGGTGGGCTTGGGGGATCGTGTGGGATGCTGGGGATCGACCCTCGATCAACCATGTGCAAGGCAAGCACCTTACCCATTTTAGTATCTCTCTGGCCTTTCTTTTTTTTTATTTTGGGACCAGACCTGGTGATGCTCAGGGGTTCCTCCTGACTCTGCATTCAGGAATTACTCCTGGTGGTACTCAGGGACGACATGGGGTACCAGGGATCAAACCCGGGACATCCACATGCAAGACAAATTCCCTACCTGCTATCCTATCACTCCACCCCCTCCAAATACTTTATTAAATAAGTTGTTTTCTGAGCCATATCTGGTGTACTTAGGCCTTACCCTTGGCTCTGTGCTCAGGAATCATTCCTGGTGGGGTTGGTAAGCTACTATGTGATAGTGGGGACCAAACTGGCTATGTGCAAATCAAGAGTCCTCCCTGCTGTCCTCTCTCTCCAACCCTCATCCCAAACAAAAATTTTTGAACACGGGCCACAAGCAAGTACCATATTCACATGGGCTTCCTCTGTCTCTATGTATGTTTGAGCCTCCAGCCAGGACAAAGGAAGTGACAAAGCAGGGGGAAAAGGTGAGTTTCAGCGGAGTGGCAACTACTCACCGTTGACATAGAGACTGCTAGGCTCCAGGTTGTAAGTACCTAGCAGGGTCACGCCCAGGGTCTGCTTGCTCAGCTCCCAGTACAGCTGCTCCCTGTCCAGCTTGGGGTCCGTGGGGTCCCGGTAGCAGGCACAGACCATGTCCACGCCTGTGGCTGCCCCATTCTTCTTGGATCTGGGAAGGGCAAATGAAAGATTTAGAAGTGGAGCGTGTGGGGGAAGAATGTACTTGGGGTGAAAATAACAGACTAAATAATAATATATAATATAATAATATGTAATACATAACAATCAATAATATTAAATAATAATAGACTAAAGAGGCTGAGAGGGGAAGAATTCCCACTGATATTAATTTTGAAACAAATGTGTGTATGTGTGCTTGAGACACACTTGGCTGTGTTCCTAGTTCTGTGCTCAAGGGATCACTCCTGCAGGTGCACAGGGAACCTTATGTAGATGCTCCATGCAAAAATGGTGCCCTATGGGCATTCTCCATTCGCCCCTGACCTAGAGAAGACATCTACAAAACATCCAAGGTTGTCTATAACATCACCTGGAGGCAATCCTCTACCAGGGAAGACCCTACCGCTGCTCTGACATCAACCTACTCAAAAGAGACTTCCCTTAACACTGAGAAGACTTAACAACAACAATGACCTGCTTACTGGACAGGGCTTTCTGTATTGCCCCTTATTTGTGAGGTGAAACTAGAGGATACGCCACACCAGCCTGACTTCAATGTAGGATGTGCAGATTCCAGGATCTTTAATACAGAAACCTGATGCCAACAATAGGACTGTGTGAAAAATAAAACTGTATTGGCACTACAGACAATGACTTGGATTGAATAAACTAGTTTGCCTGGAGCCTAGAGTTGGTCTTATGCCAGGAAACTTCAGGGGTAGTGGTCTCCTTGTATTTAGACCAAGGCTATTCCTTTCTATGATCCCCATATTTTGGTGGGCCTTTGCAAACAATATTTGCCATTCTAACACCATTTTTACTGTGCCCTTTTGACTAACCCTTAAAAAAAAACCTCTTAAACTTTTGATTTAACTTAAACTAATATGTATGTGCATGAATATATAAAAAAATACTATGCCTTAATGTTAAGGAGTCACATAAATCTCATGGCTTTAGGTTGCTTTGTGTACTGCTAAGAAATGTTATAATGTACTACAATCTGGGGACTTGTGAATAAAGGAATTGTACATGGGTTCTGCCTTATTTTTCTTAATGTTTTTTTTTTACTGTAAGTTCAATATTTAGGTGTCAGCAAGGGGATTTCTTTTGAGAACTCTGTTTATGGGCTATTGTTCTTTCACTGTAACTTTACCTTGTCCTCTTTGCATCATTGTTCTCATAATTAAAAAAAAAAAAAAAAAAAAAAAAAAACAGTGCCCTACCTGCTGTCCTAACTTATTGGGAGGACACCACCACCACCCCCGCCAGCTGAGACTGTAGGCAGAGCTCAAAATTGTGCTCTGATTCCCAGCAGATATTTGCTTCCTCACAGTCTGGGTCCAGGAAAGCTCCTCCTTGAAGCAGTGGTGGATGGGAAATTTGTGTTTTCAAAGAGGAGAAAATATCTTATTGTCTGAGGGAGAACCCAAAGGAAGGGGGTGCTCTGAGTCAAGAATGCGATGGTGGACTCAGAAGGATTTTCTTTATTGTTTTGGGGGCAACACGCAGTGATGTTCAGGAATTACTCCTGGCTCTGCATTCAGGAATCACTCCTGGTGGTAGTTGGGGACCGTATGGGATGCAGGGATTGAACCCAGGTTTGCCACGTGCAAGGCAAGTTCACTGTACTATGGCTTTGGCCTCAAAAGGATTAATTTTTAGGGGCTGGAGAGATAGCACAGCAGTAAGGCATTTGCCTTGCATGCAGCCGACCCAGGGCAAATCCATAGGATTCCCATATGGTCCCTCAAGCTTGCTAGGAGCGATTTCTGAGTGCAGAGCCAGGAGTAACTCCTGAGAATCAGTGAATGTGACCCAACCCCCCCCCCCCGCAATTTTTTTAAAGGATTAATTTTTAAATTAATTTTTTATTTGAGGGGGCTGCATTTGGAGGTGCTCAGAGAGTATTTTTGTGTCATTGCTCAGGGGGGACACATGGTGGTGCTCAGGGGACCCTGTGCAGTCGTGGGGATCAGAAAGATGTGAAGCAAGTGCTTTAGCCTATGTACTGATCTCTCCAGTCATCGGAATGATGATGTTTCTCGGTGTGTGTGTGTGTGTGTGTGTGTGTGTGTGTGTGTGTGTGTGTGCGTGTGCGTGTGTGTGTGTGTGTGTTTTGTGTGTAGGGATAAGATCAGAAATAGTGTCCATCCCTGCAGGTTCCTGAGCCTCCATAGTTCCATGTCTGTTGAAATGTGGGCAGAAAAAGAAAAGGAAGGGAGAGACCTCATCTCCTGGCTCTGGGGGTTCTGTAGCCAGAAGCTCCAAAGTCTCACCTGAGCACAGCCAGTCTGCAGCCATAGTAGCCAGAGCCCACACTGGTTTTCTGGAAGATGGCCAGGAGCTGTAGGGCAGGCAGAGGGAGGAGAAGCAAAAGCTTGTTTGGGGAAAAATGAGGTGGGCGGGGCTTCCATCAAGGGGAGGGGCTAGTATTCATGGGACAAGAGAAAAATGGGCGGTGCCAGTTTGTAGGAGCCTATAGGGATGAGGTGGGTGGGGCTGATGTCGATGGGTGTGGTTTGTATCCATGGGGACAAGGGGAAATGGGCGGTGCCAGTTTCCAGGAACCTACAGGGGTGGGCGGGGCTTACATCAATGGGTGGGGTTTGTAGTCATGAGGGGTTGGTACAAGTTTGCAGGCATCTGCCGGGAGGAGTGGGCAGGGCAGGAGGGAGGTGGGCAGGGCTCTCACTGGGATCTGCAGGACCAGATCCGTGGTGTTGAAGATTTTGGAATCAGGGTAACTCATCTCCTCCTCATAGCGCAGGTTGTTGATGGTGAAGTTGAGGGTGAAGGGCACCAGGACAGAGCCAGGGGCTGCAAGGAAGGGATGGGAGAAAAGGGTACAGTGAGCCTATCCTAACCTCCTAGCTGAAGGCAGAGGCATCCCATCTGGCTATCTGCATCTTCCTGTAGCAGGGAGTGGGGTGGAGAAAAACTGAGTTTCCAAGACAGAGAACTGCCACCCCGATCCCCAGGTCACCTTCTGATGGTCAAATGTGACTGGTCTGTCCAAATCCACCCTGGGAAATCCATTTGCTGTCTGCTTATTGCGCCTTAGTAGGGACTAAGAGCATCCCAGGTTGTGGTGTGCTTGGGGTACATTTGGGAATGAGGGACCCTGCCCACCCCAATATCTCCACTGTCCTGTGCAACACGTCTGCATGAGGGAGAGAGTCTGAGAGAGCAAATGCCTACCTGAGGAGGAGGTTGAGACTGAGGTGATGGACTGGGGGAAGGAATTGGTTGTGGCCACAGTGTCTGGGGAGGAAAACATGGAGGTCTCTTAACCAGAAGGGCTTCCACCCCGTGATCCCTCCATCCAGGTCCTGACTCCAGTTTGTGTTGGCTGAGCCAGCTAGAGAAGCTGTTTGTTTCTTTGTTGGATGCTTGGACCTCACCTCGCCATGCCAGAGGATTAGGGGGGCTACCTCCTAGTGGGATGGTGCTTGGAACCAAACCCAAGGCTTCTGCAAGCAAAGCATGGGCTACCTGAGCCATATCTATGGTCCCTGCAGGTGGCAGGGGTGAGGAGGGAACTAGAACCTTCCTAAATCTATTTTGGGGTAAGAGGAGAGAAAACCTCCAGTTGGGATCCAAATGGCTACTCACCAGTGGGGATGGTGGGAGCAAACTTGTGGTTGTATCCTGGAGAAAAAGAGGGACAGATAGACAGAGAGAAAGACAGATAGAGAGATATGAGTGTAGGAGAGGCTTGAGGCAGATTTATTTTGCCTGGAGACATGACCCATTTAGCAGTACCCAGGAATCACCTCAGGGGGCACTCAGAGAACACTGAACGTGTCAGGGATTAAGCCAGGGTCAGCCACATGCAAAGCAAGTGCTTTTGTCCCTGTATCATCTATGAATTTGTGAATTTGGGGGAGTCACACCCAGTAGTGCTCAGGGGTTACTCCTGGCTCTGCTATCAGTAATCACTCCTGGAGGGCTCAGGGGTCCCTATGGAATGCTGGGATCAAACCCGGGTGGGCTGCTTGGAAGGAAGACACTATCTCCCCACTGTGCTATTGTTTCAGCCCCTCTTCTTTTTAATTTATTATTTTATTTATTTATTTATTTTTTTGTATTTTTGGGTCATACCCAGTGGCGCTCAAGGTTCCTTCTGGCTCTATACTCAGAAATAGCCCCTGGTAAGCTCAGGGACCATATGGATGCTGGAGATCAAACCCAAGTCAGTCCCAGGTCAACTGCATGCAAGTCAAATGCCCTACCACTCTTCTTATTTTTATAAATAAATAAATAATTAAATGGAATCCCCATAATATAAGCTTATAAAGTTGTTCATGATTGAATTTCAGTCATACCACATCGAACTAATAATACCCTTCACCCAGGACACATTTACCATCACCAATGTCACCAGTTTCCCTCCTGCCTTCTCCCCTGCCTGCCTCTGTGACAGACATTTTCCTGCTCTTCCTCTCTGTCTCTCTCTTTCTTATTTTCCCCTTTAGGCACTGTGGTTTGCAATATTATAACTGAAGGGGTATCATGCCTCTTTTCAGTACTCAGTTCTTGTCTAGAGGGATCATTTCCAACTCTCATGGTCACAGTTCTCCCTTTTCTGCCCTTACTGCACTCCCAGACTGTTCAACAAGTATTTCTTTCTCAGGAAAAGAACCCAGGAGGAGAACCCATCCCAGAACAGCTCAAAGCACCCTCACACACACGTGCATACACACTTGCAAACACACACAGACACACACACACACACACACAAACTCATTACATGCATCCTTGAGCACAGGTTGCATGTTGGGAGCCCAGAGCAAAATCAAAGGCTTCTAGGTAGGAAGCAAACAGTGGCCCCACTCACCGTTGACATACAAGCTGTCCCTATCGAGCGTGTAGGGACCCAGCCGGGTGATGCCCTGAGTCTTGTTGCTCAAGTCCCAGTACAGTCGTGCTGGGTCCAGCTCCCAGCCGGGAGTCTCAGCATTGTAGGTGCAGATGGCATCAACTCCGACGGCCCGGCCGTAGCTCTCAGACCTGGACCCCCCAAAATTAGGTAGAGGAGGACGAGAAGATTAAAGGCACTCTTGGTGAGGTTCCAGGAAGTGTTCTCACAGGCAGGGCCAGAGACTGGGACACTGAATGCTGCTGTCCCCAGGATGTGTGTGTGTGTGTGTGTGTGTGTGTGTGTGTGTGTGTGTGTGTGAGAGAGAGAGAGAGAGAGAGAGAGAAAGAGAGAGAGAGAGTGAGAGAGAGAAAGAGGGATCAGAGAGATAGCATAGAGGTAGGGTGTTTACCTTGCTCACGGCTCACCCAAGACAGACCCAGGTTCGATCCCTGGCATCCCATATAGTCCCCCAAGCCTGCTAGGAGTGATTTCTGAGCAGAGAGCCAGGTGTAAAATCTGAACACCACTGGGTGTGGCCCCCTAAACAATAAAAACAAAAACAAGAGAGAGAGAGAGAGAGAGAGAGAGAGAGAAAGACCAAGCTGATGTATATGAGAGAGACAGAGCAAGCTGACTGTGGTGTGTCTGAAAAAGAGAAAGAAGAGATCAGACTAGTGTATATATGTGTGTGAGATAGAGAGAGAGCGGGGGAGTGGAAAGAAGAAGAGAGACCAGGCTGGGATGCATATGTGAGAGAGAAGAGAGAAAGAGAGAGAGAGGGAGAGTGAAGGCAAGAGACACTAGGTCAGTATGTGTGAGAGAGAAGAAAGAAAGAGAGAAAGAAAGAAAGAAAGAAAGAAAGAAAGAAAGAAAGAAAGAAAGAAAGAAAGAAAGAAAGAAAGAAAGAAAGAAAGAAAGAAAGAAAGAGGAAGGGAGGAGGAAGGAAGGAAGGAGAAAGAAGGAAGAAAGAAAGAAAGAAAGAAAGAAAGAAAGAAAGAAAGAAAGAAAGAAAGAAAGAAAGAAAGAAAGAAAGAAAGAAAGAAAGAAAGAAAGAAAGAAAGAAAGAAAGAAAGAAAGAAAGAGGAAGGGAGGAGGAAGGAAGGAAGAAAAGAAGGAAGGAAGGAAGGGAGAAAGAAAGGAAGAAAGAAAAGAAAGAAGGAAGGAACGAAGGAACGAAGGAAGGGACAAAGAAAGGAAAAAGCAGTCTGGAGCATGTGTTTGAGAGCCCGACACCCCTTTGGAATAGATGCCTGTGCATATGCAAGAGCCCCCCAGCTCTGTCGCTTGATCCCACCCCTCAGACTCCCCCTTCAGTGCTCACCTCAGCCAGATGACTCGGCAGCCCAAATAGCGGAGCCCGAGGCTGCTGTTCTGAAACAGATCCCGAAGCTGGGGCCCAAGAATGGGAGTGAGACAAAGGGTGATGGTGAGGCGCCAGAAGAGAGCTAGTGAGTTGAGGGGTGCAGGATGGGGGGGGGAGGGAGGCGAGCTTGACCGCAGCCCTACCTGGCGATTCAGGATTCTCTCTATCATGTTGAAGCCCTCAGAGCCGGGCATCCCCATATCCTTCATGTAGCGCAGGTTGGTGATGGTGAAGTTGAGGGTAAAGGGCACCGGGACAGGGCTTCCCCCTGCGACAGAGATGGACACGGGTGGCCTCAGGGGCTGGTTTCACCCTTCCAGCCCCTTTTCACACCCCCCAGATTGGGGATCCAAGGTAGGACTGGAACAGGCTGGGAGGTTGGGTTAAGCTTTAAGGACAAACAAGAGTCAGACCCTGAGGTGAGAATGTCCCCCCCAAAAAACAAAAAAATGTCTCATATGACCCAGAGGAGCTTGTTAGGGACTTGAATGGGACACTAGTTGCTGCACCCCAAGACTAGGTCACGTTCGGGTTCTTCTAAAGTGCTAGTTCCTACCTGTCAAGTTGCGGAAAGAGGCCTGGGATGTGGATGATTCTAAGGGCACTGCAGAAGTTCCTGGAGCTAATAAACAAACAAACAAACAAATAAATAAATAAATTAGTGATGCAGAGTATTATGGAAAAAATGTCACAGAGTTTTTTTAACTGGGCAGACAGTGGGTTTAGCTCCTAACCGAACTAGGAATTCCTTTCTTTTAAATTTTTTTTTGGGGGGGCCACACCCAGCAGCACTCAGGGGTTGCTCCTGGCTCTGTGCTCAGAAACCACTCCTGGTAGGCTCAGGGATCATATGGGATGCTGGGAATTGAACTCGAGTCCATCCTGGGTTGGCCGTGTGCTATTACTCCAGCCTCAAACTAGGAGTTTCTAGCTTGGCTCAGAATTGGATGTTGGGTGGTTGAGGAAAGAGACTGGGTTTGGCCCCCTAGGGACCAAAGGTGGAGAGGTGAGAGGTGAGATGAGGGTGGTTAGGGAAAGGCACAGTTTGGGGTACTCACAGCTAGTGGTCGGCATCCAGAGCCAACGGTTATAACCTGCAGAGAGACACCATAAAGAGTGAGTGAAGGAGTGAGTGTGGCCTGGCTGGAGACATGGGGCAGTAATTCCAGTGTCTTATAGTTCAAACCCCTGAAGTAAGTGGTCTGGGTTATCTCTGGTACCAGAGACAGGGGAGTACCACAAATGGCCTTAGGACACCTGGCTTTTTCAGGTTTGGTTTGGTTTGGTTTTTGGACGATACCCAGTATCAGGGTAGGCTCAGGGGACCCTATCGGATGCTGGGGATCAAACCCAAGTCAGTCTCATGCAAGGCAAAGGCTCTACCTGCTGAACTATTACTCTGGGACCCACCCAAGGCCCCTCTTGGGAGATCCCCAAAAAAAGAAATAAAAAGAAAATGGAATGTGATTGTAAATCTCCAGGGTTTGGTGTTATGTGAATACTATGAGATCATGCAAAGAAAGGCATGATGGTTATGCCAAGTGCATGAGAAAAGCTTGAGGAGGGGTCTGGAGAGAGAACAGGGGTGAAAACATTTGTCTTCCACCTGGTTAAGCCTGGTTTGACCCCCAGCAAAGCACCGGGTACCCCTAACACAATCTGGGTCACTCCTGAGCACAGAACCAGAAGTAGCCCCCGAGCACCACCAGGGGTCGCTCCTAAGCACAGAGCCAGAATAACCCCCCCTGAGCACCACCAGGGGGCGCTCCTGAGCACTGCAGGGAAAGTGACCTCAATGCCCTCTAATTTTGATTAGAATTAGACACCAATAGAGATATTACTTGAGAGAGACTAGTCATGCTATTAAGGGCTCTATGGCTAGTGGAAGCAGGTACTATCGATGGCATATTTCATTTTATTTCTGGGTTTGGGGCTGTACCCAGCTGTGCTTACTCCTCGCTCTGTGCTTCAGGATTACTCCTGGCAGGGCATGGTAGAAGTGGGGATCGAACCCCCAGGATTTACTTCTAGGGATTGCATGTGGGTCAGCCACATGCAAGGCAAGTTCTCTGCCTACTGGACTATGCCTTTGGCCTCCATTATCATCGTAATTCCCTCCTCTTATTGGAAAATGAGGTAGGCATGGCTGAGCTCGTCTGAAGACAGTTTTGCTCTACAATGCTCCATTAATAGTAGGGTAATAATGCAGCAGGAATGCTAGAGCAATACTAGAGCCGATACTACAGTAGTAATATTACAGTGTTATACAGTAACACGACAGCATGTACTGTAACACTACAGTAGGAACGCTACAGTATTATAGTGTGAGCTACAGTAACATACAGTCATAACACTACAGTGGCAGTATTAGATTAACATCACAGTCAGCACCACTGTAGCAACAATATCTAGGTGATAACTATGGCACTATTGTGGTAGCAATACTACAATAATATAGTCACAATTCTATACTATTGTGGAGTATTGTGTAGGAGTAAGCCCTGAACACTGCTGGGTGTGACCTTTCCTCCAAAAAAGCAACTGGGTAGACAGTGGGTTTAGCTCCTAATCGAACTAGGAATTTCTTTCTTTTAATTTTTTTGGGGGAGGCCAAACCCAGCAGCACTCAGGGGGGTTGCTCCTGGCTCTGTGCTCAGAAACCACTCCTGGTAGGCTCAGGGATCATATGAGATGCTGGGAATTGAACTCGAGTCCATCCTGGGTTGGCCGTGTGCTATTACTCCAGCCTCAAACTAGGAGTTTCTAGCTTGGCTCAGAACTGGATGTTGGGTGGTTGAGGGAAGAGACTGGGTTTGGCCCCCTAGGGACCAAAGGTGGAGAGGTGAGAGATCTCTCTCATTGGCTTCAGGAACCCTTGGTTTCAAAGTCCCCCATGTTGAGCGACCTCCTCACCATTGACATAGAGACTGGCTCTGTCCAGTTGGTAGACACCCAGTTGGCTGACGCCATTGGTTAGCTGACTCACTTCCTGGTACAGCACTTCTCTGTCGAGTCCTGGTCCCGAAGGAGGAGTCCGGTAAGTGCAGATGACATCAATTCCTGTGGCATCTCCATCCTTCTCGATTCTGGGGTGGCGAGATGTGGAAACAGGGACACCCGAGAGGGGCTGAGTTGTGAGCTTAGGGCCACTTTCTTGGGGGGGGGGTCACACCTGGCTGTGCTCAGAGCTGACTCCTAGCTCTGTGCTCTGGGATCTGTGCAAGGCGAGTGCCCTCCCTGCTCTACTGTCTCTCCGGCCTGCACTTTAGGGTTCTCGATCTTGGTGGTCCAGGATGATTCTTGCCTATCTGTGATCTTACCTGTGACCCCCCACCTCTCAGGTTCCCCCAACTTCTTGCCAGGAGAAAGGAAATTCTTACCTGAGCAGAACCAGCCTACAGTCTGAGTACATTGAGCCCACACTGGTGTTCTTGAACAGAGACTTGAGCTGGGAAGAAGGGAAGGTGGAGGTGAGCAATGGGTGGGGGAGAAGAAGGGGGAATGACATGGTCAAGCATACTCTTGAGTGGCACTTACCAGGCCTTTGAGTATCTTCTCCATGGAGATGAACTTGGCCGAGCCCTGCTGACCCATATCTGGGGTGTATTGTACGTTGATGATGGTGAAGTTGAGAGTGAATGGTACCAGGGCTGGACCAACCTCTGAGGCTGGAAGGAGATAGAGATAGAGAGAAAGAAAGAAAGAAAGAAAGAAAAAGAAAGAAAGAAAGGAAGGAAGGAAGGAAGGAAGGAAGGAAGGAAGGAAGAAAGAAAGAAAGAAAGAAAGAAAGAAAGAAAGAAAGAAAGAGAAAGAAAGAAAGAAAAAGAAAGAAAGAAAGAAAAAGAAAGAAAGAGAGAGAATGAAAGAAAGAAAGAGAAAGAAAGAAAGAAAAAGAAAGAAAGAAAGAAAAAGAAAGAAAGAGAGAGAATGAAAGAAAGAAAAAGAAAGAAAAAGAAAGAAAGATGAAAGAAAGAAAGAAAGAAAGAAAGAAAGAAAGAAAGAAAGAAAGAAAGAAAGAAAGAAAGAAAGAAAGAAAGGAAGAAAGAAAGAAAGAGAAAGAAAAGATTACAGAATGGGAAGAGAAGAGAGGTAGAGAGATAAAAGAGAGGAAAGAAGGAGAGAGAAAAGAAGGGAGAGGGGAAGAGAGTAGAGAGAGAAATGGGAGAGAGGGGAAAGAATTCATTATCTTCAACTTGAGCTTCATGTGTGCAGAAATCTGGGCCATTTGGTGGGGGTTCCTCCACCTCCGCCCCACAGTGCTCAGGACTGACTCCTGGCATTGTGCTCAGGAATCAATCCTGGGGGTGTGCTCAGGGAACCTATGTAGTGGTTAGAGTTAGCATCAGCTGCATGCCAGGCCAGCGTCTTAACCACTGAACTCTCCAGCCCTAAGGGCTCGATTCTAGCTCAAAGGGAGCCTTGTGCATCTCACCGCACAGCAGTCAGTCACTGACAAGTTGTGGATATTCAATTGCTTTTTTCTGTTTGAGCATCACATCCTGTGATGCTCAGGGCTGACTCCCAGCTCTGTGCTCAGGAATCATTCCTGGTGGGGGTCGGGGGGGGGGGAACCCTCTGGGGTTCTGAGATATGTCCCAAGACTGGGAGATGCAATTCCTACCTGTGGAGCTGGGGGACGTTGGCAGCAAGGTGGAGGGTCGAGACGAGGAAGGGGAGCTGAACAGAGCTAGGAGGTAACACAACAACATGAACCAAACTGTCGATATTGGGGTTTGTCATGAGCCCATGGAAAGGGCTGTTCATGGGAGCCTTCTAGCTCTGAGGCTTGGGCCATGTGGGAGGTGTCTGGAGTTTTTGATAGTTGTTTTTGAGGTCAAACCCTAAGCTCTACCTGCTGTACTCTCTCTCTGGTCCCAGGTCTGCTTTTGTGGTTTTGGTTTGGGGGCCACACCCAGTGGTTCTCAGGGCTTCCTCCTGGCTCTGAGCTCAGGAATCATTTCTGGTGGGCTCAGGGGACCCTATGGGATGCCAGGGATTGAACCTGGGCCATCTGCATGCAAGGCAAGTGCTCTAGTCAATGATGCTACTCTGGAGCTGGGGGGTTGCTTTCCTTGTAGGATGCCAGGGTACAGAATATATTGACCAAGATTCAATACTCACTGCTAATGGTCGAGCTCCAATACTGATGACTATAGCCTGCAGAGAGAGAGAGAGAGAGTGAGTGAGAGAGAGAGAGAGAGAGAGAGAGAGAGAGAGAGAGAGAGAGATGGCAAAAATTAGAAAGGGGTGAGGGACCAGAGCAATAGGACAGCTGGAAGGGCATTTGATCTCCATCATCCCTTTGGATCCCCCAAGTCTGCCCAGAGTGATCCCTGAGCATCACCAGGTGTGGTTTGTAAGCCAAAATTTAAAAAAAAAGAAAGGGTCAAGCCACTATTTTGGGTGGGGGAAAAATCACACCTGACTATGCTCAGGGCTGATTTCTGGTTCTGAACTCTGGGATTACTCCTGGCAGTGCTCAAGGCACCCTATAGAGTGCTGGGGATTGAATTAGGGTCAAGAACATATACCCCTATCTCTCTAGGCCCTGGCTGGATTTCTTGAACTGGAAAACTTTGTTCAGAGACTGGGTTGTCTGATTGTCTGATTTCTTGAACTGGAAAACTTTGTTCAGAGACTGGGTTGTCTGATTGTCCATGGCTCTCATCTAAGCCAGAATTCAGAGACGTATAGCAAGACGCATGATTCACTAAAACTCACCCAGGTAACAACTGAAACTCGGTGATTCTGAAATACCATTGAACTACAATACAGGTAAACCAGCTAGTAAGGCTCTAAGACATTACAGTAGAGACATAATTGATGAAGTATATTAATCTACATGTTTATGGGGTCCTGCAGAGCTCTTACTATCCTGAGATTTTCTTTGCTTTTGCTTTCTAAACCACACCGGATGTTGCTCAGGGATGACTCCTGGCTCTGCACTCAGGGATCGCTCCTGGCAGGATTTGGGGGACCCTATGGATGATGACAGAAATTGAACACAAGTTGGCTTCATGTAGAGCAAACACCCTATCCACTGTATTATTGCTCCAGCCCTGAATGGACCTTTTTCTTTTGTTTTTGTTTTTGTGTTGGCGTCACTACCCAGCAATGCTCAGGGTTGACTCCTAGATCTGCACTTAGGGGTTACGCCTAGCAGTGCTCAGGGGATCCTATGGGATTCTGGGGATCAAACCCGGGTTTGTTACATACAAGGCAAACACCCTCCTCACTATCCTATCGTTCCAATCCTAAACGATCTCCCCATTTTTCTTTTCTTTCTTACTTTCTCTTTCTTTCTTTCTTTCTTTCTTTCTTTCTTTCTTTCTTTCTTTCTTTCTTTCTTTCTTTCTTTCTTTCTTTCTTTCTTTCTTTCTTTCTTTCTTTCTTTCTTTCTTTCTTTCTTTCTTTCTTTCTTTCTTTCTTCTCTCTCTTTCTTTTTCTTTCTTTCTTTCTTTCTTTCTTTCTTTCTTTCTTTCTTTCTTTCTTTCTTTCTTTCTTTCTTTCTTTCTTTCTTTCTTTCTTTCTTTCTTTCTTTCTTTCCTTCCTTCCTTCCTTCCTTCCTTCCTTCCTTCCTTCCTTTCTTTCTTTCTTTCTTTCTTTCTTTCTTTTTCTTTTTTCTTTTTTTTGGTTTTTCGGCCACACCCGTTTGATGCTCAGGGGTTACTCCCGGCTAAGTGCTCAGAAATTGCCCCTGGCTTCGGGAAACCATATGGGACGCTGGGGGATGGAACCGCGGTCCTTCCTTGGCTAGCGCTTGCAAGGCAGACACCTCCTTCCTTGGCTAGCGCTTGCAAGGCAGACACCTTACCTCTAGCGCCACCTTGCCGGCCCTCGGTCTCCCCATTTTTAAGAACTTCTGAAGAGTGAACCAAGTCCCCATGCAATGAGGTGCAGAGACATCAGAAAGGCATTGGTGTGTGTGGGGGTGTCAGAGGCAAGCCCCAGGGTGAAAACAGTACTCACCATTGACGCAGAGGCTGCTCGGGAGCAGAGAGTAGGGACCCAGCTGTGTAGCACCCTGAGTTTGCTGGTTCAATTCCCAGTATAGCTGCTTGCGGTCCAGACTGAAGTCTGGGGAGCCCGACTGGTAGGTGCAGACAATATTGACTCCAGTACTGTTCCCCTTCTTTTCAGGCCTGAGGAGCACGGGGTGAGGCATTGGACACAGGGAGAACAGAGGCAAACCCTTCCCTTTTTGTTTCAGATTTTGGGTCACACCCAGTGATGCTCAGGGCTTTTCAAGGCAAATGCCCTTCCCACTGTACTATCTAAAAATCTAAAAAGTGGGGCTGGAGAGATAGGACAACACCCCAAAACAAAAGCAACCCCCAAACATGGTGATCTAGAACTCGACATTTGCTTTTGTTCATTTTTTTTCCTTCCCCACCTTCCTCCCTGTTGAGATGCGCTTCAGAATTTTGGATCTCACAGTGATTTAACAAAAATATTTTTTGTAATGTAATAAAAAAATTACACAAAATATCCCTGGAACTTTGTATCTCACAGTGGTTTAATTAAAAAAAAAAACTACACACACAGATTGTGTTTTGGTCAGGACCCAACCCCCATTCAGAGTTCACACAGCCATGAGGCTGGAGAGAGAGCACAGCAGTAGGGTGTTTGCCTTGCATGCAGAAGGACGGTGGTTTGAATCCCAGTATCCCATATGGTCCCCCGAGCCTGCTGGAAGCTGAACACAGAGCCAGGAGTAGCCCCTGAGCGCTGCCGGGTGTGACCCCAGAACAAAACAAAACAAAAAACAGAGTTCACACAGCCAAGAGTCAATGCCCAACAGTGATTCATGAGACAGGGAGGGAACAGGGGCAGGAACAAAGGAACAAAATTCCTTTGTAGGAATTTGGGGGACACCATTGCAAAAATGCTACCAGTGGCTGGTGTGACATTATCCCTTGGTGCTCGCTTTGGTTTGGGTATCCAGGCGGGCTGTGGAGTTTGAACCTGGTTCTCAAGCTGTCTGGAGCCCTGATTGCCCTTAAACTGCCAGGGGCCAGGCAGTGATGTCATGACCAGCAACCCCAAGAATTCAAGATCCTGGCCTTCTCCACACTTTACAGGGAAAATAAACACTACTGGACAACAGTAGTTGTGGGGGAGGCTGGAGCAAGAGCACAGTGGAGAGGGCATTTGCCTTGCATGAGGCCCACCTGGGTTTGACCCCTGGCATCCTGTTGGGTTCCCCCAGCACTTTCGGGAGTGATCCCTGAGCACAGATCCAGGAGTAACCCCTGAGCATTGCTGTGTTTGGCAAAAATAAATAAACTGATAAAGGGGGGAGATAGAGCGGTAGCATAGTGGGAAGAGCAATTGCCTAACACGCAGTCAACCTGGGTTCGATCCTTGGCATCTCATAGGGTCTCCTGAGCATCACCAGGAGCGATGCCTGAGCTTGGATGGGTATGGTCCCCAAATAAACAGGGAGGCTGGGTGACTTTCTGAGGGGCTCACAGGCAGCATAAGGGAGAGCCAGGCTCCCACCCCAGGCTCTGTCTCTCTGAACTGAGGCCCAAGGAGCTGTGAGCCACCGAAAGTACACAGTGCAGTTTATGGGGAATGTTTGGGGGTCAAGGAATTCATCTCACCTGAGCCAGGTGAGTCTACAGCCTTCATAGCGGGACCCGATGCTGCTGTTCTTCAACAGGGGGTCCAGCTGAGGGGCAAAGAGAGGTGGGTGAGTAGGGGAGGGGAGAGACCAGCAGATGATGGAGCCTGAGGTGAGAGGTAGGGTCTGGAGTGTGTGGTTTTCTTTTGGGAGGTTCTCACCAGTTTCTGCAAGGATGTTTCGGTGGCATTGAAGATCTCTGAGTTCGAGGCCCCCATGTTCTCCATGTAACGAACGTTGGTGATTGTGAAATTGATGGTGAAGAGCATTAAGGAAGAGATGGCAGCTGTGAAAAGGTGCTTAGTCAGTCCTGGGGGCTGGACAGGAGGGTTGGGAGGTTCCCAAGCCTTTCACTACAGTGAAGTGTTACATTGGGGTCCAGTCAGGTGACACTGTCCCAAAGACTCCTACATGGCCCCCCAACCCTTCCAGGGTTGCTGAAATAGAGTATCTGATTTGTTTCTGTTTGGTCTTGTTTTGCTTGAGGCTACACCTAGCAATGCTCAGTGCTGACTCCTGGCTCTGCACTCAGGCATCTCTCCTGGTGGAGCTTAGGGAATCTTATGGGGAATGGGGTTCTAATCCTGGTGGGCCATACATAAGGCCAGAACCTTCCTCTCTCTACTATCTCTCCAACCCAATACATTTCTTTTACTTTTTGTTTGTTTGTTTTGGGGCCACACAGGCAGTGCTCAGGGGTTACTCCCAACTCTGGACTTAGAAATCACTCCTGGCAGGTTTGGGGACCATATGGGATGCTGGGGATCTAACTCGGTCTGTGCTTGCACCCTACCCACGGTACTATCTCTCTGGCCCCTAACACATTTCTTAAATTATAAAGACACAGTATAATGTTTGAGCCATAGACTGAAGCAATAGAACAGAGGGACTGTCTTGCACACAGGTTCTATTCCCAGCATCCCATAGGGTTCCTTGAGCACAACCAGAGTGATTCTTGAGTGCAGAATCAGAAGTAAGTTCTGAGCATTCTGAGGTATAGCCCCCCCAAACAAACCAAAACTAAAACTAATAAAGACCTACTTTGCGGAATTTGTTCTAGCAAATGAACAGACTTGACATATCCCAATAAATCTTTTTTCTAGCCACCTACACCTTCAAGAATGAGAGAAATGAAAAGGGAGTTTCCAATAGGTAGTTTCCACAGAAGCGTTATTTGAATATGCTAAAGCTAGACTCAGACAGCACCAGAACTCCAAAGGGAAATGGAGAGAAATGTGACAAAACCTTTCACTGGGGAAACATTTTTTTTTTGTTCCTGGGGCTGGGGATTGAATCCAGGGTTCCACAAAGACAAGGCCACCACCCTGTTGCTGAACCACACCTCAAGACATCCCCTACAAAGGAATCATTACTCTTCTATACAGATGGAAGTTCTGACATCTTAAATGGGATGAGTCTTAAAGACATTACAGTAAGTAGAACAGGATGCATATGTGTTTAAACATGTTAGGCTGTGTAAGTCAATACCCATGACATGTGTAGTCTGTAATAGGCAGAGTTACAAGGTGAGAGAGAGAGAGGGAAGGGGAGAGAGGGAGAAAGAGAGAGAGAGAGAGAGAGAGAGAGAGAGAGAGAGAGAGAGTCCACAAGGGTTAAAGCATTTGACATATGGCCAACCTGGGCCCAATCCCTGATTTTGACTAGGAACACAAAAGCAATGTCAGGGTCCACGAATAGTCCCTGAGCACTGCCAGGTGTGGCCCAATTCTTTCTACCAAAATTTTTTGTTTTGGTTTTTAGGCCACACCCAATGGCACAGGAGTTACTCCTAGCTCTGGGCTCAGAAATTACTTCTGGCAGGCTTGGGGGACCATATAGGAATGCTGGGGATAGAAACCATATCAGTCATGTGCACAGCAAATGCCCTACCCACTGTGCTATTGCTCCAGTTTCCCCCAAATAATTTTAGGGGCAAGTAGTGGCTTATTCATTTATGACACTAACCATTATGATTGCCACTTGCACTGATTATTGGATAAAAAATAATGACCAGGCATCTCTGCTTTCCCCACCCACACTTGATGATGACACTAAAGGGCAAAAAAAGGGCAAAGCCTCACTTGTTCCTGGGGTCACGCTCTCGGGAGCATTCGAGGCACTGGTGGTGACCAAGGGGCTTGATCCTGTGGTGACTACATTCGTGGTCTCAGGAGTTGTGAAATCCAGGTCAGGGGTTGGGCTCAATCCTTCCTCTTGACTTTTGGAGGGCGTTGAGCTCTGTGATGGCCCCAAGGTCATAATATCCCTTGTGACAGTCTGGGGCAAATCAGGGGGTCCAGCTGAAGTCCTGGGGAGGCTGGGGCTCCAGGATGTATCTGTGGCAGGCAGTGTCTGGCTGGTGACTGGGGACATGCTGGCAGGGTTGGAGACACCAGGGGAGATGATCAGATCAGGGGGACCCATGCTGCTGGGTGGGAGAGAGGAAGTGGAAGGTGCTGTGGCTATGACGGAGGCAGGGCTGGTGGCTGGTGAGGATGTTTGTGGAGAGAAGCTGGGAGAGACCGGTGGCCCTCTAGGGTAGTCACTAGTCTCTGTGGTGGCTGGAAAGGTGGAAGCAGTTGAGGCTGCTTCCAGAAGACCCTGTGTCTGGGTCTGAGCCTCAGGAACTGAGCTGGTGTCCAGGCTGGACTGGGGGAGCAGCGAGCTGGCCGTGGGTTCTGGGGTAGAAGGAAAAGTGGTGGAAACTGAGACACTGGGGCTCATGTCTGTGTGGTCCGTGGTCTCCAGTTCTCCATGGTCTGCAGTTGGCATTGAAAGCGTTGACCCGATGTATGCCTGGGAACTGGGGGCTTGTGATGCAAACTGAGTGGGAATGGCTGAACTCCCTTCAGTCTCCAGATTGTTGTGGGATGGAAATGGAGAGGTCATGGACATGTTCAGGTTTCCCCCTGTGGCATGCATTGTCCACAATGTACTTTTGAGTTCTTCAGATTCCTTTGTGGAGACCGTCGGGGTTTGAGTGGTTGAAACATCCCCAGTTCCTGCATGGGTCACCCAGGAGGAACTGGTCTCTTCCGTAGGAGTCCAGAAGGGCGTGCTGACCTCTGACCCGGAAGTAGATGAGACCACTGTTCCCCTGGTCAGAGAAGAAAGTGTTGACCTCATCTGGACCCCAGGAGGTGGAGACGAGGCTGGTTGGCCAAGAGATGGGGTCCGAGCCGGAATATCACCACCGATCTCGGTCCTGGCACTAACCATATGTGGCGTCACAGTTTCTGGTCCCTCAGGAGAGGTTGTGGATATTGGAGATGTGAAACTGGCCTCTGTCTCAGGGTTGGTGGGGGAGACAGCAGTGATTTCCACTGTGCTCTGGGGTGTGCTGTGGGTGAGGCCCTCTGGGCTGGTCTTGGCTGCTCTGGTGGGCCCTGAGATTGTTTGATGTGGCTCAGCTGATGAAGTGGAAGTGGCTTCAGACACAGATTGAGCCTCTCTAGGGGCTGCAGAGGGTGTCCAAGACAGGGTGGTGGTACTGACATCAGTCATGGAACCGGAACTCGTGGCCTGTGAACTTTTGGGAGTCACTCGTGTGGCCGGCCTGGCTTCTGTCCCAAAGCTGGACCCTGACTCGGTGGTTGATTGCCTCTGAGACAAGGTGGGGGTTCTTGACTTTGACTCCAAAGCCTCAGTGACCCATAAGACGGTGCTCTCTGGCTCAGGAGGGGACCCCGTGCTAGTTGGAAGCACAAAACCAGTCACCGATGAGGTCGTGGGCTCCTGGGGGGATCTACTAGGCGTGAAAAAGGAGGTGCTGGTCTGAGCTTCAGAATCAGGCACCCATGAGGTTGACATTCCTGGTTCTCTGGGCCGGAGAGTCGTGGCCAGGACAGAAAAACTCGTTTTCACATTAGAAGTGGGGAGAGTCCAGGGGGCACTGTGTGAGACATCAGGGGACCCTGTGGTCATCTCTGTGCTGAAGGTGACATCGGATAAGGTGGTTTCAGCCTGGCTCCCCCTAGCATCTGTGACTCCACTCAGGGTGACGACTGTGGAGTCTGTCAGTGGCACGGCTGTGGGAGCTAGGCTGGTCTCCGCACTGGAACTGGAAGCCAGGGACATTTCCCTGGGGACAGTGACAGCAGCAGTGGATATAGTCAGAGCTGAACTGGATTGGCTGAGCCCTGAGGATGTGGTGGCTGACTCAGCAGGAGAGAGAGTCTGTAGGTACATGGGGGTGACGGTGCTGGTGTCCACCCCAGGACTTGTGACTGGAGAGGTCCGTGTCTTAGCCACATTCGGGGAGACAGGAGTAGACAAAACCATGAATTGGCTGGTTTCTGTCTCTGGGCTGGAGGTCGTGAAAGAGGCCACATCTAACTCTGCATGGGATGATTGGGGGGATGTCCTGGGACCTACAGAGCTGGGCTCAGCAAGAGATGTGGCCAAAGAGATGCTTGAAGAAGGCTCATGTGAAGTTGGGGAAGGCGTCCTGACTTCAGTGCCTGGACTTGCAACAGCTGAGTGTGTGACATCCGAGGACATGTCTGATGTCATGCTGGAGATGATTGTTTCCGTGGTCTGGGAAGATGGGCTCCACGAAGCTGAGGGTTCTGTCCCCTCAGGGGAGATAGTCGATGTGGAGGCTACAGCACTGGTGGCCATTCCACGTCCAGTGATCAGTGACACATCCAACTCTGTCCCTCGGGCTGGGTCAGTCCCAGAGGGGACTGTGGAACCCAGCCCTGCCACCCCAGATGTGGTGATGATGGTGACCTGGGTAGCTTCTGTGGTTGCTGTTTGAACAGTTGAGTCACCCCCTGCTCTGGAATCTGTGCTCTCTGGTGTAACCATAAGCTCTGTAGTGCCACTGGCTGGATGAGGAGTGGGTGTGGAAGAGTTTCCATGGACCTTGGGATGGGTGATGAGGCTCACACTGGTCTCAGCAAGAGGAGTCTGAGTCCAAGAACTTGGGGCTGGAGAGGACACAGTCTCTGATTGTTCATGGGACAAAGATGGGGTTGTCCTGAAGGTCTCCATGAGGGCCTCTGTTCCAGGTCTGGTGAAGAACAAGGCTGTTGTCTCTGCAGTGGGAAAGGGACACCCAGGTTGGTGACAATGTGCAGAGCAAGGAAGAAGTAAAGAAATGGAAGTAGTTTTGTAAACCACATGGCCAAATAAAAATAAGGTAGAATCTCTTCTCTCTACCTTTACCTCTGTAGGTCAAACATAGCTTCATTGTCTATGTCTTAAGAATAATTTCTTTGCATCATAATTATTTTGTCCCTTGACTGTCTCCCCCCAAGTCTTTTCCTTAGTTATAGCTTTGGGGCTTTGGAGCCACACCCAGTACTGCTCAGTGGTTACTCCTGGCTCTGCACGTATTCCTTGCAGTACTCAGAGGGACCCTATGGATGCCGGGGATTGAACCCAGGCCCATCAGGTGCAAGACACATGCCTTCTCTGTTGTACTATCACTCCATCCCTCTTCCAAGTTTTTCCATCCCTCCCCAATCACTCCCCAGTTTCCAGTGACACCCCGAACACAGAAAATTCTTACTAAGCATTGTTAGAATCTCCTGAAAGACTGATTGGGTTAAATTTGTGAATTTGACATATCAACTTGAACTTAAACTCACTTAGCAGGTTATCAAGGGATGAACAGAAGAAATGTGTACTGGAGAAAGAAATAAACTAGAAAATCCAGAGTGAAACTAAAACAAACCTACCTCATGCTTCCCTAAAAGAAAATAGAACTGACTGTTCTTTCTCCCGGGTAGAAAATTAGTCCACCGGGAGGGGGGATCCATGGACCTTGAGCTTATGTGAACATACCGCTGAGAGTGGCTGATGGTGAGGATGCCACGGGAGATGGGACTGACTCAGATGTGCCTCCTTCATGGGTTGTCTTGGTGATCATTTTCTCAGGCCCAACAGTCCCTGCAGGAGATGGGGCAGGGTGTGTGTGGCAGGGGGAGAGAACATAAATCATTTACTATATGCAGAAGGAAAGGAAAAGCACTGTTGACATGAATTCATTCAATTGAACAACTCAACCTTTCTCAAGTCCACCTTAATCTGTGAAGTACAGCCAAGAGGTGTCTAAAATGTGACCATGTTTGTCCACAGACACATCCATCCACTCACAGACTCTTCCAGATCTTCCATCCATCCCTGTGTCTCCCAAATTCTTCCTCTCCACCTTCTACTAGTTCTTGTTCAATGCTCTTTGAACAAATGCTATGCACAACTTCACCATGACATTTGTCCCTTCTCCTTTCTCTTCAAATGTTTGTTCTTTCCTTCAATCCTTCCTTCCTTGATTCTACCTCTCATCCTCCCATCTCTACATAGACTCTCCCAGATTTTCTTCAATTCTTTCCCAAATGCTTCCTCTTCACCTTATACTATTTCTTGTTCGATGCCCTTTGGACAAGTGCCACACATCTTTTGCTACATTGGCATTTGCCCTTTCTTTTTCAAATGTTTGTTCATTCCTTCCTTCCTTCCTTGATACTCCCATATATCCCCACCCCTTATCCTATACTCCCATACTTACTTCCTTCTTTTATTCATCCCTACATCCATTTTACTCTTGCACCTATCCAACCACTTATCCTTTTTTGGGCACATCACACACCATTCGCACATAGAACCTCTGTGATACTACATCCAACCATATCGACAGGGGTGGCTGGCTCAGTTAGTAACTGAAAGCTCCCCGCCAGGCAAGCGTGATCCTGAATTTGTGCCCTGGTATCATGCAGGTGAGTTCGAGTGTGTGGTTTCTGAAGCACAGAGCAAGGTGTGCGTACAGGTGCCACCACTGAAAGTGTTAAGCCCCTAACAAGCAAAGCACCTGCGTTCTGTGTGAACACCACCATGACCTTCAGGGAGTACCATCACACAATGCCCCACCCCTGCGTGTGCAAGCAGGTGTGTGAGCCCAGCAAGCACCACAATCAAGTGTGTGCAAACCTCGTTCAGCGTAGCAACAGTCACAAAGGGAAGGAGAGCATGGAAGCGGGAAATAAAGCACATTTGACAGGAAGTCGAGGCATCTCCCAGTACGCCTTGACCACAAACATGGGATCAAGAAGATGGGAAGGAAGGAGCTTCCTGTTAACCCCAAAGAATGGAAGCAATATGGCTCCTTACTTGCCAATGGGGTGGAATATGGAGGTACCCAAGGAGTGTTGGTCCTGGTTTCCAGATCAGCACGCTCTGTCTTTCCAGTCTTTGGGTTGAGTGATACAGTGGTCTTGATTGTGGATATCCCAGTCTCCACAGTACTGGCCATCACCAGGGTTCCTTCCCCAGAGTGACTCTCTGACGCCACATTGGTTTCCCCAGTAAGTGGAGCAATTGTAAAGTGACTCATGCTGTGGGGAACTGGAGTACTAGAGTCTATGGGCACAAAGGTGGAGGGGGCCACTGGTGAGGCAGATGAAAGCTGACTCCCAAAAACGGTGGTTTGGGGAACATCCACAGAGCCAGACTGCATGGTTGAGAGTGGATTAGCTGAGGAGGCAGCTGAACTAATGCCCGAACCTGGGGTGGTATCAAGGGAGACCACGGTCTCTGTGACCAGCATGTCCATGGAAGGGCTCAAGGAAGGCAATGTCACTGCACTGAGGGGAGCAGTACTTGCAGATATAGACTCGGTGAGCCTGGAGCTTGAGTCGAAGTTGGAGGTGGCAAAAGCAGAGACAGAGGTAGCGTAAGTGATGGCCTCAGTGTCTGGTAGGGATGAAGGTAGGTCTGATGCGGGGATATTCTCTGAAGAGGGGGCATTGGACTCAGGACTTGTGAAAAGATAGGGGGATGAGGGAGATGATGGCAGATATGAGGTGGGCTGGGAGCTCATGGTCATGCGTGGGAAGCTCCATTGAGTGGTCGGATGTGGAAGGGACTTTGTTTCTATTGAAGATGGACCAGAGGAGGTTGGAAGGGAGGTAGAAATAATATTTGTCTGCAATCCAGAAGAAGTATGGGCAGAACTAACAGAGATAGAGGAGTCTGATGGTGTGAGCACAGAAGCCTGAGTCTGGAGACCAGAGTTAGGGGTCCCCTCCAAAGTCACCAGCATCTCTGGACTCACGGAGGTTGAGGGAGGGGAAAGGATGTCCAAGGTAGAGCTCTCAGAGACTGGAGGTGAGTGAGTGTCTGGAGTTAAGTCCAACATCCTGGATGTGGAAGAGCCAGTGGACTCTGCTAGGGCGGAAGTGGTCATGGCAGTTGATTCTATGGTGACAGTAAAGGGCATGGTACCATATTTCGTGGCACTGAAATCTGTGGCATGGAATTTTGTCACATCAAGTTCCAGGGAACTGGATTCTGTGGCTAAATCTGGGTGCACTGTGGTCTCAACTGGACCAGGGCTAGATGTCCACTCCGAGGTGACTTCTGTCCCCAATGTCTCCGTGGCAGTGCCAACAGATTGTCCAGTGGGGATGGCAATGATGTTGGAGTTTGTGCTGGACAGCTGCCATGAACTCGTCTGGTCAGAACTACTCAGGGAGGCCGCTGTCTCAACTTCAGTTTTTGTAGTTTTAGAGAGGCTGGGCATGGACATGGAGAGAGAGGGAGGAGAAGTGACACCCCTCGAGGTGGTTTTGGAGGACTCCAGGTCAGCTGGGAATGAGGAGGGTGCCTGAGGTCCAGTACTGGCAGCCCCTGTTGGGGTCCCAGTCGCAGTTTGTGATGCATCGGTGGTGGCTTCAGAAGCCTCAAGCATTTCAACTGTGCTGTTTATCCAAGTCACATGAGGACTGGTTCCTGGTGCCATGCTCATGTCTGAAGTGTTCAGAGTCTGCTCTGGGATAGGGGTGTTGGATGACATCAAATCGGCAGCAGAGGAAGGGAGAGTCCCAAGGACCTTGGAGGATAGAGGAGAAGAGGAAGCTCCAATAGGGGACGGCACCAGTGAGGATGGAGTGTGAGTCAGCACAGAGGAAGTTTCTGTCCATGAGGTCTCAGGCCCTATGCTCTGGCCACTGGTCATCTCTAAGATGGAAAAACTCTGAGTCACAGCTGAATCTGTCTCTACCCAGTGGGTTGAAGCATCAAAGCTGAGTGTCCCCTGATCTTCAGAGCCAGTGGAACCCACACTGGTGGCAATGGTCATTTCTGGAGGTTCCACCATTTTAGAGGAAGCAGAGAGCCTGGTGGTGAATTCCGTGGGCCAGTCTGTGGACTGAGCCAGGCTAGAGATGGTCATCCTGAGTGTGTTGGCGGGGAGTTCTGAGGACATAGAGATGGTGTCCTTGTGAGCTGTGGTCTCCTGAGAAATGTTGGTGACCCCAGTGCCCCCCAATAGGACTGTTGGTGTGGCCGCAACAGTGGTCATGTCAGAAGAGGCAGAATTGGGGGTAAGGAGAGATGAGACAGAAGTATCTGACTGAGATGCAGAGCTGGTCATGTCCACATGGGTAACAGCTGAGTATTGGGATACATGATTCACCTCACTCTCTGTGGTGTCTTCAGAAGTGTCCGGTATCTCCACTGTGGTGATTCTCAAATTTGGATGAGAAGTGGTTCTGGGACCCATATGAGTGTTTAAAGAGGAAGAGCTACTCCCTGAGAAAGTGGAGGAGGCCATGGCAGGGGAGGTCAAGGCAGGTAAGGATGGCATAAAGGGGGCAATGCTGGTTAGAGCCACTGTGGAGGCCTCCGTCCATGTTCCTGCCTCAGAGACTGAGCTCAGGACAGACGTCACATCTGAGGTTGGAACCTCCTGAGTGACCAGAGAGTCTGTCTTTGCCCAAGGGACTGCTGAAGATGTGTCCAAGTCTGTCTTGGACACATCAGTTATTTTTGTAAGTTCAGCTATGATGGTGGAGCTAGAAAATCCAGTGCTAGATCCTGTAGCAAAATCTGATGACAGTGTGAACTGATCTGGGCCAGGGATCAATGTCATGCCTGAGGAAGTGCCATCTGTCCTGGAGGCCTCAGAGGGAGTCCCTGTGGGGATTTCAGAAAGGACAAGAATTTTCTCTGTGCTAAAGCTAGTCTGCTGGGATGTTGTGGTCTCCTCAGTGCTCCTCAGGAAGGGAGTTGATGGAACTTCTGTCATTCCAGAAGAGTCTGTCAGGGCTGATAAAATGGTGGCTTGTGCTGTGGTGGCAGTTGGGAACTGGAGTGTAGGTTTAAATGGCTCTTGGTCATGCGGAACTGAGACAGGTGGGTTCCTCACCACACTGGTAGGTCCTTCATTGGGAACGAATGCGGTTTCAGAAAGCTGAACTGTCCCCATGTCTGTGGTGACTTGGATGTCAACTGTGGAGCTGCTCACACTTTGTGGTGAGCTGGTTCCCTCTGCCAAGCTTGTGCCCACATTATCTGAGGTCTTTAGTAGTGTTAGGTCAGTGTTCAGAGGTGAGGTCACAGTAGCAGAAGAGGAAGAAGTTCTCTCAGGTAATATGGAGGAGACTGGCAAAGATGAGGCCATGTCATCGGAGGACACTAAGAAGGGCTCAGTGTTAGTGTCTGCCCCAGAGGAAGTCTCCATCCATAACACTCCTTTAGATTCTTCCTTCAGGACAGTAGACATCTCTGAAGCTGTGATAGTCCGTGTACCTGCTAAGTCTTTCTCCGTGTAGGGAACTGTTGTTGGTGTATTTGACCTTTGTGTCCCCTGTGGTGTAGAGTGAGAGGTGTTTGTGGAGGTGGTGACATTCACTCCTGTAGGTTCAACCATGAGGGTGGAGCTAGAGAATCTGGTGCTGGATCCTGTGGCAAACTCTGGTGATAGTGAGGACTGAATTGAGCCAGAAAGCAAGGTTGTCCTGGAGGAGGTGACATCTGTCCTGAGTGCCTCAGATGGAGGCACCGTGGAAAACCCAGAAAGGACAGGGATTGTGCCTGTGTTCAAGCTGGTCTGATGGGAGGTGATGGTCTCTTCCGTGCTTCTCATGGAGAGAGTTGATTCAGTCTCAAGTTCTGTAGATTTTGTCTGGGGGAGGAGTGTGAAAATAGAATTGTGACTTTCAGTAGATGGAGTTACCACTGGAGATGTGACTTTGGAATAAGCTGGGCCAGGGGTGGGATGAGATTCAAGTCCAGAACTGGTGGCAACCATACTGGGTCCAGCTGTGACTTTGGAAACAGGGGTCACTTCATTCTCTGTGATGGCTTCAGAAGACTTTGGTGTCCCAATAGTGGTGGTTCTCCAATTCGTATGTGAAGTGGCTCTAGGTCCCAAGCTGGTGTCTACTAGATCAGTGGTCTCATCTCCCACTGGGGTGTTGAGGGACATCATGCTTGTAGCAGCAGAAAGGTGAGTCTCCGAGACTGAAGAGGAATGTGGGGAAGGGGAGGTCATGACTGATGAGGTAGTGTGGGTGCCCACCACAGAAGGCTCCATTGACACCACTTCAGAAAGCTCAGTCAAGACAGTAGATGTCTCTGGTGGTGTGACACTCTGAGTCCTTGCTGAATCTGTCTCTGTGGAGGGGAGTGTGGTTGTTGTTTGTGACCTACTTATCCCCTGTGGTGTAGAGTGAGAGGGGTTTGTGGAGGTGGTGTCATTCACTCCTGTAGGTTCAACCATGATGGTGGAGCTAGAGAATCTGATGCTGGATCCTGTGGCAAACTCTGGTGATAGTGAGGACTGAATTGAGCCAGAAAGCAAGGTTGTCCTGGAGGAGGTGACGTCTGTCCTGAGTGCCTCAGATGGAGGCACTGTGGAAAGCCCAGAAAGGACAGGGATTGTGTCTGTTTTCAAGCTGGTCTGATGGGAGGTGATGGTCTCTTCCGTGCTTCTCATGGAGAGAGTTGATTCAGTCTCAAGTTCTGTAGATTCTGAAGACTCAGACAATGGTGTGAAGATAAGATTGTGACTTTCAGTAGATGGAGTTACCACTGGAGATGTGACTTTGGAATAAGCTGGACCAGGAGTGGGATGAGATTCAAGTCCAGAACTGGTGGCAACCATACTGGGTCCAGCTGTGACTTTGGAAACAGGGGTCACTTCATTCTCTGTGATGGCTTCAGAAGACTTTGGTGTCCCAATAGTGGTGGTTCTCCAATTTGTACGTGAAGTGGCTCTAGGTCCCAAGCTGGTGTCTACTAGATTAGTGGTCTCATCTCCCACTGGGGTGCTGAGGGACATCAAGCTTGTAGCAGCAGAAAGGCGAGTCTCCGAGACTGAAGAGGAATGTGGGGAAGGGGAGGTCATGGCTGACGAGTAGGTGGTGTGGGTGCCCACCACAGAGGAAAGCTCTATTGACATCACTTCAGATACCTCAGTCAAGACAGTGGATGTCTCTGATGATGCAACATCCTGAGTCCTTGCTGAATATGTCTTTATAAAAGGGAGTGTGGTTGTTGTTTGTGACATACTTTCCCCCTGTGGTGTAGAGTGAGAGGTGTTTGTGGAGGTGGTAACATTCACTCCTGTAGGTTCAACCATGAGGGTGGAGCTAGAGAATCTTGTGCTAGATTCTGTGGCAAACTCTGGTGATAGTGAGGACTGAATTGAGCCAGTAAGCAAGGTTGTCCTGGAGAAAGTGATGTCTGTCCTGAGTGCCTCAGATGGAGGCACTGTGGAAAGCCCAGAAAGGACAGGGATTGTGTCTGTGTTCAAGCTGGTCTGATGGGAGGTGATGGTCTCTTCTGTGCTTCTCATGGAGAGAGTTGATTCAGTCTCAAGTTCTGTAGATTCTGAAGACTCAGACAATGGTGTGAAGATAAGATTGTGACTTTCAGTAGATGGAGTTACCACTGGAGATGTGACTTTGGAGTAAGCTGGGCCAGGGGTGGGATGAGATTCAAGTCCAGAACTAGTGGTGTCCACACTGGTTCCAGCTGTGACTTTGGAAACAGGGGTTACTTCAATCTCTGTGGTGGCTTCAGAAGACTCTGGTGTTTCAGTGGTGGTGGTTCTCCAATTCGTAGGTGAAGTGGTTCTAGGTCCCAAGCTGGTGTCTACTAAATCAGTGATCTCATCTCCCACTGGGGTGTTGAGGGACATCATGCTTGTAGCAGCAGAAAGTCGAGTCCCAGAGACTGAAGAGGGATGTTGGGAAGGGGAGGTCATGACTGATGAGGTAGTGTGGGTGCCCACCACAGAAGGCTCCATTGACACCACTTCAGACAGCTCAGTCAAGACAGTAGATGTCTCCGGTGGTGTGACACCCTGAGTCCTTGCTGAATCTGTCTCTGTGGAGGTGAGTGTGGTTGTTGTTTGTGACCTACTTATCCCCTGTGGTGTAGAGTGAGAGGGGTTTGTGGAGGTGGTGTCATTCACTCCTGTAGGTTCAACCATGAGGGTGGAGCTAGAGAATCTGGTGCTGGATCCTGTGGCAAATTCTGGTGATAGTGAGGACTGAATTGAGCCAGTAAGCAAGGTTGTCCTGGAGGAGGTGATGTCTGTCCTGAGTGCCTCAGATGGAGGCACTGTGGAAAGCCCAGAAAGGACAGGGGTTGTGTCTGTTTTCAAGCTGGTCTGATGGGAGGTGATGGTCTCTTCCGTGCTTCTTATGGAGAGAGTTGATTCAGTCTCAAGTTCAGTAGATTTTGTCCAGGGAAGGAGTGTGAAAATAGAATTGTGACTTTCAGTAGATGGAGTTACCACTGGAGATGTGACTTTGGAATAAGCTGGGCCAGGGGTGGGATGAGATTCAAGTCCAGAACTGGTGGCAACCATACTGGGTCCAGCTGTGACTTTGGAAACAGGGGTCACTTCATTCTCTGTGATGGCTTCAGAAGACTTTGGTGTCCCAATAGTGGTGGTTCTCCAATTTGTACGTGAAGTGGCTCTAGGTCCCAAGCTGGTGTCTACTAGATCAGTGATCTCATCTCCCACTGGGGTGTTGAGGGACATCATGCTTGTAGCAGCAGAAAGGCGAGTCTCCGAGACTAAAGAGGAATGTGGGGAAGGGGAGGTCATGGCTGATGAGTAGGTAGTGTGGGTGCCCACCACAGAGGAAAGCTCCATTGATACCACTTCAGATACCTCAGTCAAGACAGTGGATGTCTCTGATGATGCAACATCCTGAGTCCTTGCTGAATATGTCTTTATGAAAGGGAGTATGGTTGTTGTTTGTGACCTACTTATCCCCTGTGGTGTAGAGTGAGAGGGGTTTGTGGAGGTGGTGTCATTCACTCCTGTAGGTTCAACCATGAGGGTGGAGCTAGAGAATCTTGTGCTAGATTCTGTGGCAAACTCTGGTGATAGTGAGGACTGAATTGAGCCAGTAAGAAAGGTTGTCCTGGAGGAAGTGGCATCTGTCCTGAATGCCTCAGATGGAGGAACCGTGGAAAGCCCAGAAAGGACAGGGATTGTGTCTGTGTTCAAGCTGGTCTGATGGGAGGTGATGGTCTCTTCTGTGCTTCTCATGGAGAGAGTTGATTCAGTCTCAAGTTCTGTAGATTCTGAAGACTCAGACAATGGTGTGAAGATAAGATTGTGACTTTCAGTAGATGGAGTTACCACTGGAGATGTGACTTTGGAGTAAGCCTGGTCAGGTGTGGGATGAGATTCAAGTCCAGAACTGGTGGTGTCCACACTGGTTCCAGCTGTGACTTTGGAATCAGGGGTCACTTCATTCTCTGTGATGGCTTCTGAAGACTCTGGTGTCTCAACAGTGGTGGTTCTCCAATTCTTAGGTGAAGTGGTTCTAGGTTCCAAACTGGTGTCTACTAGATCAGTGGTCTCAAATCTCACTGGGGTGTTAAGAGATATCAAGCTTGTAGCAGCAGAAAGGTGAGTCCCCGAGACTGAAGAGGGATGTGGGAAATGGGAGGTCCTGACTGATGAGGAGGTAGTGCTGGTGCCCACCACAGAAGAAGGCTCCATTGATACCAGTTCAGACAGCTCAGTCAAGACAGTAGATGTCTCTGGTGGTGTGACACCCTGAGTCCTTGCTGAATCTGTCTCTATGAAGGGGATTGTGGTTGGTGTGTCTGACTTATATGTGCTCTGTGAGGTAGAGTCAGTGGAACTGATGGTGGTGGTGGTGGTGATGGTCATTTCTGTAGGTTTCACAATGATGGTAGAACTAGAGAACCTGTTACTGGGTGTTGTGACAAAATCTGGTGACATTGTGAATGAAGCTGGGCCAGGAATATATGTCTTACCAGAGAAGGTGACATCTGTCCTGAGTGCATCAGAGGAAGTCGCTGTGGGAAACCCAGAAAGAATAGGGATTTTCTCTGTGTTAATACTGGTCTTCTGGGAGGCAACAGTTTCCTTAGTGCTACTCAGGGAGGGAGTTGACTTCAATTCAAGCTCCATAGGCTTGGAAGAGCCAGTCAGGTGTGTGGGGACAGAGCTGTGACTTTGGGTGGATGAAGTTACAACAGAAGATGTGACTTTGGAGAAATATGGTAAAGATGAGGAATGAGATTCAGATCCAGAAGTGGGGATCCCCACATTAGTTACATCTGGGTTTTGGGGAACTGGAGTGACTTTGCTCTCTGTGGTAGCATTCGAAGATTCTAGTGTCTCAACTGTGCTTGCCAAACTCGGATGTAAAGTGGTTTTAGGTCCCCTATCCAAGGTGTTTTTCAGATCAGAGGTCAGAGGTGAAGTCATGGTAATGGGAGAGGAAGAACTATTCTGAGATAATGTGGAGAAGTCCAGAGAAGGTGAGGTTCTGTCAGCTAAGGACACTGAGAAGGGTGCAGAGCTGGCATCTGGCCCAGAAGTAGTCTTCATCCATGACTCATCCTCTGACGATGTGCTCATGCTGGAGGTCATCACTGAGAGTGGGGGACTCTTGGTGACATCCGAGTCAGTCTCTGCCTGAGGGGCAGTGGTCACGACAACTGAGCTCACCTTGCCCTGTGAGGCTAGAATAGGGTGGCTTGTGACAGGGTTTATGGTTGTTTCTGTAGATTCCATGGCTGGATGGGCTGAGGGGCTGATATTTGCTCCTGTAGACAACTCAGGCAACACTGTGGATGGGCCTGGAACAGTGGTCATTGTGTGTCTGAAGGAGGTAACGTCTGTTCGAAATATGTCTGTGGTCCTGCTAGTGAATAGGTGAGAGGAGACAATAATAGTGCCACTGTTTGTGGTAGTTTCCTCTTCATGACTGGTCTCCTCAGTGTTCTTCAGGGAGGGAGTTGATTCAGCCTCAAGCTTTGAAGATTCTGAAGAGCCGGGCAGATATGTGGAGACAGGGTTGTGACTTTGTGTGGGTGAAATTATCACAGAAGACGTGACTTTGGAGATATCTGGGAATGATGAAGAATAAGATTCAGATCCAGAATTGGGGGTCCCCACATTGGTGACATCCATGATTTTGGAAATAGGAGTGACCCCAATCTCTGAAGTGACTTCAGAAGACTTTAGTGTTTCAACTGAGCTTCTCCAACTTGGATGTGAAGTAGTTTCAGGTTCCAAAGTCATGTCTCTCCAATCAGTGGTCTCCACCACCACAGGGGTTTTGAGTGACATCAAACTTTGAGCAGAGGAAGGCCGAGTCCCAGGAGCTAAGGAAGTTTGTGAGGAAGGTGACATGACAGATGAGGGGGGCATGTGGGTGCTCACCACAGAGGAAGCTTCTGTCTGTGACACTCCCTCAGACACCTTGCTTAGGACAGTGGATACCACTGAAGGTGTGACACTCTGAGTCCATGCTGAGTCTGTCTCTATGGAGGGGACTGCGGTTGGTATGTCTGTCCTATGTGGCCCCTGTGATGTAGAGTAAGAGGACCCAGTTCTGTTGGTGGCCATCATTTCTGTGTGTTCAGCCATGATAGTGGAGCTAGAGAATCTGGTGCTAGATCTCATAGCAACGTTTGGTGTCAGTGTGGACTGATCTTGGTCAGAAATGGATGTCGTGTTGGACATGACCTCTGTCCCAAGTGCTTCAGATGAAGTATCTGTGAGAAACCCAGAAAGGACAGGGGTTGTCTCTGTGCTCAAGCTGGTCTTCTGGGAGGCCACAGGCTCCTCAGTGCTCCTCACATTGGGAGTTGATGGAACCTCTACTTCTGCCATTCCAGAAGAGTCCACCAGGGCTGAGGAAATGGTGGCTTGTTTTGTGGTGGCAATTAGGAGCAGGGATGTGGATCTGGATGGCTCTTGATCTTGTGTGAATGAGGCTGCTGGTTCCCTTCCAGCACTGGTGGGTCTCTCATTGGGAACAAATGTGGTCTGGGAAAGCTGAACTGGCCCCATATCTGTGGAGGCTTCAGAGGCAACTTGGATATCAACTGTGGGGTTGCTCACACTTGATGTTGAGCTTGTGCCCGGTATCAAGCTCAAGTCAGATGTCAGAGGTGAGGTCACAGTAGCAAGAGAGGAAGTACTACTCTGAGGTAATGAGGCCAGAGGAGGTGAAGTCCTGTCAGCTGAGGGCACTGAGATGGGGGCAGAGCTGATATCTGGTCTAGAGGAAGTCTTCATCCATGACTTATCCGCAGAGCCTGTGCTCATGCTGGAGGTAGTCACTGAGAGTGAAGGACTCTGGGTGACATCTGGGTCAGTCTCTGCCTGTAGGGTAGTGTTCAAGATAACTGAGTTTACTGTGCCCAGTGAGGTCAGGGTAGGGTGGCTTTTGAGAGGGTTGACAGTTGTTTCTGTAGGCTCCATGACTGGGTGTGCTGAAGGGCTGGTATTTGTTCCTGTGGATGTCTCTGGCAAGACTGTGGACAGACCTGAGATGGTGGTGGTTATGCGATGGAAGGTGGTCGCATCTGTCCCAAGGTTCTCTGTGGTCATGCCAGTGGGCAGGTGAAATGAGACAGTGCCAGTGTTTGTGGTAGTTTTCTCTTCATGAGTGGTCTCTTCAATGTTCCTTAGGGAGGAAGTTGGCTCAGTCTCAAGTTCTGTGGACTTGGAAGAGCCAGGCATGGGTGTAGAGACAAAGCTGGAACTTTGGGGTAAAGGGGTTTCCACTGGAGATGAGGCTTTGGAGTAACCTGGGTCAGGTGAGAAATGAAATTTGGATCCGAAACTAGTGCTACCCACATTAATTCCATCCATAATTTTGGAAACAGGAGTGACTTCGCTCTCTGTGGTGGCTTCAGAAGATACTAGCATGTTAACTGTGCTTCTAGAACTTGGATGTGAAGTACTTCCAGGTGCTGAACTCATTCCCACCAGATCCGTGGTCTCTAGCCCCACTGGGGTGTTGAGGGGAAATGAAATGTCAGTAGTGGAAGGGCGAGTCCCAGAGACTGTGGAGGAATGTGGAGAAGGTGAGTTCATGACAGATGAGAGAACCAAGTAAGAAGTACCATGGGTGCTCACCACAGATGAGGGTTCTGTCTGTGACATCCCTTCAGACACCCTGCTCAGAATAGTGGATATCTCTGAAGGTGTGATACCCTGAGTCCCCACTGAATCTGTTTCTGCAGAGGGTACTGTGGTTGGTGTGTCTGATCTATGTGTCCTCTGTGATGTAGAGGAAGGGGAGTCTGTGGAGATGGTGAAGGTCAACCCTGTAGATTCAGCAATAATGGTGGAGCTTGATAACCTGGTGCTGGATCCTGTGGCAACATCTGGTGACCTTGTGGATGGAGTTGGGCCAGGAATGGATGTCCTACCAGAGGAGGTGACTTCTCTTCTGAGTGTCTCAGAAGAAGTTACCATGGGAAGTCCAGAAAGGACAGGGATTGTCTCTGTGCTCAAGTCGGTCTTCTGGAAAGTGACAGTCTCCTCAGTGGTCCTCAGGGACGAAGTTGACTCAGCGATAAGCTCCATAGATTTAGAAGAACTAGGTACAGATGTGGGGACAGGGCTGTGACTTTGGTTGGATGTAGTGATCACTGTAGATGTGACTTTGGAGTAGCCTGGGTCAGGTGACAAATGTGACTCAAATCTTGAACTGGCAGTGTCCACACTGGTTCCATCTGTGATGTTGGAAGCAGGTAAGACCTCTCTTTCTGTGGTGGATTCAGAAGACCCTGGAATTTCCACGGTGGTGATTCTCGAACTTGGATGTGAAGTGACAGCGTGTCCCATGCTTGTGTCTACCAGATTGGTGGTCTCAACCCGCTCAGAGCTGTTGAGTGTCATTGAACTTGCAATAGTGGAAGGATGAGTCTCGGGGACTGTGGAGGGATGCACAGAAGTTGAGGCCTTAGCAGATGAAGGAACCAAGGAGGAGAGAGTGTGTGTACCCATCACAGAGGAAGGTTCTGTCTGCAACAGTCCCTCTGGTACCCCACTTGGGAAAGTAGACATCTTTGAAGGTGTGACATCCTGGGTCCCCACTGAGTCTGTCTCTGTGGAGGAGACAGTGCTGGGTATTTCTGTCTTAAATACTCCCTGCGGTGAAGAATGAAGGGCACCTGTGTGGGTAGTGACTGACATTCCAGGAGGTTCTGCCATGCTGGTGGAGCCAGAGAGCCTGGTGCTGGACCCTGGGTGGGTGTCTGGTGACATTGTGAACTGAGCTGGGCCAGGGGTGGATGTTCTACCAGAGAAGGTGACTTCTGTCCTGAGTGTCTCAGAATGAGTTACCATGGGAAGCCCAGAAAAGACAGGGATTGTCTCTGGATAGAGTCTTGTGTGCTGGGAGACACTAGTTACCTCAGGGTTCATCTTCCATGACATTGTTGTCTCATCCTCAGCTGTGGAAGTTTCCAGGAAACCAAGCTTTGGTGTGGAAATATGAGTGTCCCAATTGGAAAATCGTGTTACCACTGCCGATGTGACTTGGGGTGTCTCCTGGTCAGGTGAAATGGGGATCCTTGATTGCTGTCCAGAATGGCTGGACTCCTCTTTGTTATCATCTGTGGTTTGGGAAAGCTGAACTGTCCACTTATCCATGGTGACTTCAGGAGTGACTTGGATGTCAACTGTCGTGCTGCCCATGCTTTGAGGGAAACCAGTTCCTGATGTCAAGTGTATGCCCACCATGTCTGAGGTCTTCACTAGACCAGAGGTGAGAGGTGAGGTCCCAATCACAGGAGAGGAAGAACCAGTGTCTGATGATGTGGAAGAGACTGGAACAGGTGTGGTCGCATCACCTGAGGGCACTGAGAAAGGGGAAGAATCAGTCTCTCTTATAGATGAAGGCTCAGTCCATGATGTCCCCTCAGAACCCTCTCCCAAGGTAGAGGTCATCTCTGAGGGTCTCAGACTCTCACTCATGAAGGAGTTTGTCTCTCTCCATGGAGAAGCAGAAGACATGTCTGAGGTAAATGTGAGCTGGGACCCTTCGTTGCTAGTGTGGATCATTTCCGTAGACATCCCTTCTACGGTAGGTAAGGCAGAGAATGTGGGAATGAATGATGAGGACATATTGGATGACAGCAGGCCCTGAGCCATGTCAGTGGTGGTTGACCTCTCAGAGGATGTGACTTCTGTTCCGAATGTCTCAGAGGTGGCTCCACTGGGCTGTTGAGATGGGGATATGGTGGTCTTACTGTGTTCCAGGGTCAACTGGGCCATGCTAGTTTCCTCAGTGCTTCTGAGGGAGGAGATTGACTGAATCTCAACATTCGGAGCGTCAGAGGAGGAAGAGGTGAGGGAGGGAAGACCAGAATGCTGGATGGGAAGGGTTGTCACTGGTGCTGTGGCATTGGGTGGCTCCTCATAAGGTAAGATTGGTGTGAAGTGAGTCCGTATAGGTGGTTCCTGCCCAGGACTGCTGGGTTCTTCATTGGGAACAACTGTGGTTTGGGAAAGCTGAACTGTCCCTGGATCTGTGGTGGCTCCAGGATTGACTTGGATACCAACTGTGGACCTTGTCACACCTGTTGGTGCTCTGGTTTCCGGTATCAAGCTTATGCCCACCATATCTGAGGTCTTCACAGGGTCAGAGGTTAGAGGTGAGGTCACAGCACTCAGAGAAGAAGCACTACTCTGAGGTAACGTGGAGATCAGGCTAGGTGAAGTCCAGTCAGATGAGGAGATGGTTTCTGCCCCAGAGGAAGTCTTTATCCATGGCATGTCCTCAGATCCTGTGCTCATGCTAGAGGTTGTCTCTGAAACTCGGGGACTCTTGGTGACATCTAGAGTAGTCTCTGCCAGGGTGGTGGTGGTTGCTGCACCAGGTGCTGTCAGGACAGTGTCTGTGAGAGGAGTGGCGATGGTTTCTGTAGATCCTGTGACTGGATGGACTGTAATCATGGGGTTTGTTTTTGTGGACATCTCAGAGGATACTGTGGATGAACCCGAGACAGCAGTGGTTTTGACGTTGGAGGAGGTGACTTCCATTGTGTATGTGCTTGTGTCAGTGTGTAGGTGAGAGGATACAGTGACCGTGTGGGTATTTGTGGTAGTTTTCTCTTCATGACTGGTCTCCTCTGTGCTCCTCAGGAAAGGAGTTGACTCAGCATCAAGCTTTGAAGATTTTGAAGAGTCAGGCAGGTGTGTGGGGACAGGGCTGTGACTTTGTGTAGGTGAAATTATCACAGAAGATGTGACTTTGGGGATATCTGGGAATGATGAAGAATAAGATTCAGATCCAGAATTGGGGGTCCCCACATTGGTGACATCCATGATTTTGGAAATAGGAGTGACCTCACTCTTTGAAGTGACTTCAGAAGACTTTAATGTTTCAACTGAGCTCCTCCAACTTGGATGTGAAGTGGTTCCAGGTTCCAAAGTCATGTCTCTCCAAACAGTGGTCTCCACCACCACAGGGGTTTTGAGTGACATCAAACTTTGAGCAGAGGAAGGCCGAGTCCCAGGGGTTAAGGAAGTTTGTGAGGAAGGTGACAGGATAGATGAGGGGGGTATGTGGGTGCTCACCACAGAGGAAGGTTCTGTCTGTGACACCCCCTCAGACACCTTGCTCAGGACAGTGGACACTACTGAAGGTGTGACACTCTGAGTCCATGCTGAGTCTGTCTCTGTGGAGGGGACTGTGGTTGGTATGTCTGTCCTATGTGGCCCCTGTGATGTAGAGTGAGAGGACCCAGTTCTGTTGGTGGCCATCATTTCTGTGTGTTCAGCCATGATAGTGGAGCTAGAGAATCTGGTGCTAGATCTCATAGCAACGTTTGGTGTCAGTGTGGACTGATCTTGGTCAGAAATGGATGTTGTGTTGGAGGACATGACCTCTGTCCCAAGTGCTTCAGATGGAGTATCTGTGGGAAACCCAGAAAGGACAGGGGTTGTCTCTGTGCTCAAGCTGGTCTTCTGGGAGGCCACAGTCTCCTCAGTGCTCCTCACATTGGGAGTTGATGGAACCTCTACTTCTGCCATTCCAGAAGAGTCCACCAGGGCTGAGGAAATGGTGGCTTGTTTTGTGGTGGCAATTAGGAGCAGGGATGTGGATCTGGATGGCTCTTGATCTTGTGTGAATGAGGCTGCTGGTTCCCTTCCAGCACTGGTGGGTCTCTCATTGGGAACAAATGTGGTCTGGGAAAGCTGAACTGGCCCCATATCTGTGGAGGCTTCAGAGGCATCTTGGATATCAACTGTGGGGTTGCTCACACTTGATGTTGAGCTTGTGCCTGGTATCAAGCTCAAGTCAGATGTCAGAGGCGAGGTCACAGTAGCAAGAGAGGAAGCACTACTCTGAGGTAATGAGGCCAGAGGAGGTGAAGTCCTGTCAGCTGAGGGCACTGAGATGGGGGCAGAGCTGATATCTGGTCTAGAGGAAGTCTTCATCCATGACTTATCCGCAGAGCCTGTGCTCATGCTGGAGGTAGTCAGTGAGAGTGAAGGACTCTGGGTGACATCTGGGTCAGTCTCTGCCTGTAGGGTAGTGTTCAAGACAACTGAGTTTACTGTGCCCTGTGAGGTCAGGGTAGGGTGGCTTTTGAGAAAGTTGGCAGTTGTTTCTGTAGGTTCCATGACTGGGTGTGCTGAAGGGCTGGTGTTTGTTCCTGTGGATGTCTCTGGTAAGACTGTGGACAGACCTGGGATGGTGGTGGTTATGCGATGGAAGGTGGTGGCATCTGTCCCAAGGTTCTCTGTGGTCATGCCAGTGGGCAGGTGAGATGAGACAGTGCCAGTGTTTGTGGTAGTTTTCTCTTCATGACTGGTCTCCTCAGTTTTTCTCAAGGAGGGAGTTGACTCAGCCTCAAATGCTGTGGATTCAGAAGATCTGGGCCTAGATGTGGGGTTTTGACTGTGACTTTGGGTGGCCAAAGTTATTACAGGAGATGAGATGTTAGAGTCACTTGGGTAATGTAAGGAATGAGATTCAGGTCCAGAATGGGTGGTGTCAATATTGGTTTCATCCATGATTTTGGAAATAGGAGTCACCCCATTCTCTGAAGCATCTTCAGAAGATTTTAATGTCTCAATTGTGCTTCTCCAAACTGGATGTGAAGTGGTTCTGGGTTCCAAACTCATGTCTCCCAGATCAGTGGTCTCAATCTGTACAGGGGTGTTGAGGGACACTGATGTAGCAATAGAGGAAGGGCGAGTCCCAGGGGCTGTGGAAGAAAGTGAGGCCATGAAAGATGGGGGGACCAAGGAGGGACTGTGGGTGCTCACCACAGAGGAAGGTTCTGTCTGTGACACCCCTTCAGATGCCATGCTTAGGACAGTGGACATCTCTGAATTTGTGATACTTTGAGTCTCCACTGAGGTTGTCTCTGTGGAGGAGATTGTGAGTGGAGTGTTTGACTGAAGTTTTCCCTGTGAGGCAGAGTGAGGGAAGTTTGTTTGGGTAGTGATGGTCATTCTTGTAGGTTCCACCATGATAGTGGAACTAGAGAGCCTGGTGCTGGATTCCTGGAGGAAGTCTGGTAGTGGTGTGGACTGAGCTATAACTGGGATGGATGATCTACTGGAGGTGACATCTTTCTTGAGTGCTTCAGATGAAGTTCCCCTGGGAAGACCAGTAAGAACAGTGGATGTCTCTGTGTAAAAGTTGGGGAGCTGGGAGCTGCTGATCTCCTTAGGGCTCATAGTTGACCCATCCTCAGATTTTGCCGTTTCCAGAGGACCAGTAATTGGTGTGGAAACCTCAGTGTCCCAGTCAGAGAAATGAGTCACCACTGCAGATGTAGCTCTGGATGGCCCCTGGTTAGGTGAGACTGGGAACCCTGTTTCCTGTTCAGTACTACTGGATCCCTCCTTGGGAATAGCTGTGGTTTTGGAAAGACTAGCAGTCTCCAGATTTGTTGTGGCTTCAGATGTGACTTGAATGTCAACTGTAGAGCTTGATGGTGAGCTGGTTCCTGCTGCCAAACTTGTGTCCGCCATGTTTGAGGTTTTCAACAGGTCAGAGGTCATAGGTGAAAAAACAAATGTAGGAGATGAAGTGCTACTCTCAGGTAATGTGGAGGAGACCAGAGAAGGTGAGGTTCTGTCAGCTAAAGGCACTGAGAAGGCCACAGTGCTGCTATCTACCCCAGAGGAAGTCTTCATCCATGACACATCCTCAGACCTTGTGCTCATGCTGGAGGTCATCTCTGAGACTGGGATTTTTGGGGTGATATGCATTCCAGTGTATACCTGCTGGCTGGTCAGAATAGCTGAGCTTACCACACCCTGTGATGTTGGGTTCATGGAGTCTGGGATGTGGGTGACGGTGGTTTCTGTAGGTTCTGTGACTGGAAGGGCTGAGGGCCTGGTATTTGTTCCTGTAGACATCTCAGGGGTCACTGTGGATATACTCAAAATCATGGTGGTTTCATCTTTGGCAGGGGTGACTTCTGTCTCAAGTGTCCATGTGGTTGTGTCAGTGGGTAGGTGAGAGGTGATAAGGGTGGTGCTGATATCCGTGGTGGTTTTGTGGTCATAAGGGGTTTCCTCAGTGCTCCTCAGGGAGGGAGTTGACTCAGCCTCAAGTTCTGTGGATTTGGGAGAACCAGGAGTGGGAGTGAGGAGAAGGTTGTGACTTTGGGGTGAAGGAGTTACCATAAGAGATGTGGCTGTGTTATCCAGTCCATGTATCCCCAGTGAGATAGTATGAGGGGAACTTGTGGGGCTGGTGATAGTCATTTCTGTAGGTTCAACAGTAACAGTGGAGCTAGAGAAGTTAGTGCTAAGTCCTGTGGCAAAGTCTGTTAATACTAGAGACTGATCTCGGCCACGATTGGGTGTCATACCCGAGGAGGTGACCTCTGTCTTAAGTGCCTCAGAGGAAGTCACTGTGGGAAGCCCAGAAAGAATATTAGTTTTCTCTGTGTTCATGCTGGTCTTCTTGGAGGTGACAATCTTCTCAGTGTTCTTCACAGAGAGAGTTGACTGAGTCTCAAGCTGTGTAGATTCTGAAGAGCCAGGCAGAAGTGTGGATACAGTACTGTGACTTTGAATTGACCGAGTTATGGCTGAAGATGAGACTTGAGAATAACCTGGATCAGGAGAGGAATAAGAATCAGGTCTAGAACTGGTAGTGCCCACATGGATTCCATCTGGGGTTTTGGAAACAGCAGTGCTCTCCGTGGTGGCTTCCAAAGATTTTAGCATCTCAGTTGAGCTTCTCCAACTTGGAGGTGAACTAGTTTCAAATACCAAGCTTGTGCCCATCATGTCCGAGGTCTTCAACAGGTCAGATGTCAGAGGTGATAGCAACGTAGTCAACTGTGAAGCACTTCTCTGAGGCAATGAGGAGACCAGAGGGGCAGAGGTTCTGTCAGATAAGTGCATTTCTGAAAAGGGAGCAAAGCTAGTGTCTGGCCCAGAGGAAGTCTTCATCCAGGACATGTCCTCAGACCCTGTGTTCATGCTGGAGGTCATCACTGAGAATGGGGGATTTTGTGTGACATCCAGGTCAGTCTCTGCAGGGGTGGTGGTGGTCAATACAACTGAGCTCATTGCACCCCATAATGTTGAGGACGTGGGGTCTGTAAGGGAGGTGATGGTGGTTTCTGTAGGTTCCGTAACTGGATGGGCTGAGGGTCTTTTGTTCGTTTCTGTGGACATCTCTGGGGAAACCATGAACAGACCTGGGTCAATAGTGTTTGTGTGACTGGAAGTGGTGACTTCTGTTCCGATTGTCTCTGAGGTGGTGTCAAAGGGCAAATGAGAAGAGACAGGGCCAGTGATGGTGGTTGTGGTGGTTTTATGGTCATGACTGGTCTCCTCGGAGCTCCTCAAGGAAGAAATTGACTCAGTCTCAAGTTCTGCAGAGTCAGAAGATCCAGGCACGGGTGTGGGGACAGGACTGTGACTTTGGGTGGACAGAGTTATCACAGGAGATGAGACTTCGGAGTCACTTGGGTCAGATGACAAATGCGATTCAGATCCAGAGCTGGTGGTGCCAACATTAGTTCTATCTGTGGTGATAAAAACAGAAATGACCTCACTCTCTGAGGTGGCTTCAGAAGACTTCAGTGTCTCAATTGTGCTTCTCCATATTGGATACGAAGTGATTCTGGATTTCAAATTCATGTCTCTCAGATCAGTGGTCTCAATCTGAACAGGGGTGGTGAGGGACACTGATGTGGCAGTAGAGTAAAAGTGAGTCCCAGGGCCTATGGAGGAATGTGGGTAAGGTGAAGGCACCAAGGAGGAAGGACTGTGGATGCTCACCACAGAGGAAGGTTCTGTCTGCGACACCCCCTCAGATGCCCTGCTCAGGACAGTGAACGTCTCTGAATTTGTGACACTCTGGGTCTCCACTGAAGCTGTCTCTGTGGAGGGGATTGTGGGTGGAGTGTCTGACTGAAGTTTTCCCTGTGAGGCAGAGTGAGAGGACCTTGTTTGGGTGGTGATGGTCATTCCTGTAGGTTCCACCATGATAGTGGAGCTAGAGAGCCTGGTGCTAGATCCCTGGAGGAAGTCTGGTGATGGTGTGGACTGAGCTATGACTGGAATGGATGACCTACTGGAGGTGACATCTGTCTTGAGTCCTTCATACAAAGTCACCATGGGAAGCCCAGAAAGGACAGGGATTGTCTCTGTGCTCAAGCTGATATGTTGGGAGGTGGCAGCCTCCTCAGCATTCCTAAGGGAGAGAGTTGACTCAGTTGCAAGCTTCGTAGATTCAAGAGAACCATGTCCAGTTGTGGAAATAGGGCTGTGACTTTTGGTGGGTGAAGTTTCTACTAAAGATGAGACTTTAGAGACACTTGGGTCAGGTGACAAATGCAATTTAATCCCAGAGCTGGTGGTGCCCACATTGGTTCCATGTGTGATTTTAGAAACAGGGGTGACCTTGCTCTCTGTGGTGGCTTCAGAAGTTTCTAGCGTTTCAATTGTGCTTCCCAAACTTGAATGTGAAGTACTTCCAGGTCCTAAACTTGTATCTACCACATTAGTGGTCTCCACCCGCACATGGGTGCTGAGTGATACTGAACTGGCATTAGTAGAAAGCTGAGTCCCAGAGGCTGTGGAGGGATGTGGGAAAGGTGAGGCTGTGACAGATGAAGACACCAAGGTAGAAGTTGTGTCGGTGTTTACCATAGAGGAAGGTTCTGTATGTGACACTCCCTCAGATGTCTCATTCAATACAGTGGTCACCTCTGAAGGTGCGACATTATGAGTCCCCGCCGAGTCTATCTCTGTGGAGGAGACTGTGGCTGAGGTGTCTGACTCATGTGTCCCACTGGATTCAGGTTTAGGAGAGTCTGTGGAGGTCATTCTTTTAGGTTCTACCATGATGGTGGAGCTAGAAAGTCTGGTGTTGGATCCCAGGGGTATGGCTGGTGAGACTGTGGAATGATCAGGGCCAGAGATTGTCATCCTACCAGGGGAGGTGACATCATTCTTTTGTCCTTTAGATGGCGTTCCAGTGGGATGTTCTGAAATGTCAGTGGCTATCTCTGTGTGGAAGTTGGGATGCTGAGAATTGCTGGTCTCTTCAGGGTTTATCTTCCCTGATGTAGTTGACTCATTTCCAGCTCTTGCTGTTTCCAGAGAATCAGGCCTCAGTGTGGAAATATCAGTGTCCCAGTCAGAAGAATGGGTCACCATCATAGATGTGGCTTTGGGTGGCCCCTCGTCAGGTGAGACTGGGGACTGTGGTTCCTGTCTAGAACTTGTGGCCCCCTCCTTGGGAATATCCATGGTTTGGGAAAGTTGAACTGTCCCTGAATCTGTGGTGTCTTCAGGCATGACTATAATGTCAGCCATGGAGCTGCTTACACTTGGTGGTGACCTGGTTCCAGGTGTTAAGTTTGTGCCCATAGTGTGCAAAGTCTTCACCAGGTCAGAGGTCAGAGGTGAGGTTGCAGTAATAAAAGAGGAAGTGCTACTCTGAGTTAATGTGGAAGAGACCAGGGAAGATGAGTTTTCATCAGCTGAGGGCACCAAAGCAGGGACTATACTAGTATCTACTCCAGAGGAAAGATCTGCCCATGACACTTCCTCAGTTTCCCTGATGATACCTCTGGTTGTTTCTGAGGACAAAAAACCCTGCCTCAGATCCACATCTGTCTGAGCTGTGACTCCTATGGTCAATGTGTCAGAGTTGAGTATCCCCTTTGAGGTGGTGTCAGAGGGGTGTCGTTGGGTGGCAACAGTCATTCCTGTTTGTTCTGCCATGATGGTGGAGCGAGAGAGCCTGGTGCTGGATCCCAGGGTCATGTCTGGTGACCGTGTTGAGTGTACCGGCTCAGGAATCATTGTCCTCTGGGAAGAAGTGACTTCTGTGTGAAACATCGGAGTGGAAAATTCAGAAGTTCCTGTGGGGATCTCAGTGTCTCTGTTGGTGAGCTGGGCTAACCCAGCCATCTCAGTACTGCTGACTGGGGCTGCTGACTGGGTCTCAAACTTTGCTCTTTCTGATGAAGCAGACAAGAGTGTGGGAAGAGCATGTGTAGATGAACCTAGGACTCCAGATGTGGGTTCTGAATGTTGCAGCTCAGCCAAGACCGAGGCCTGGGACTTGGATCCATAGCTGGGGGTCCGCCCATCGGAAGCAGCCATGATTTCAGAACTATGAGGTGCCTCACTTCCTAGGGTGACTTCTGATGTGCTTGGCACCTCCCACGTAGGGCTTCTCAACCAAGGCTGCAATTTGCTCACAAAGGCCACACTCAAGGGAGTGACCCTCTCCGAGGATGGATGACCCCAAGTCTCAGCCTGGTCAGTCTTTGTCCAGGGTGTTGTGTGTGAGCTAAGTATCTCCGGGGGTGCTGAGTCGGATGAACCTGTATGCTGGGTAACAGTCACTTCCGGAGGTTCTATCACATCAGTGGAGCTAGAAAGGTGGATGTTAAGTCCTGTGAGGATGTCTGTCAAGAGCGTGGACTGCGATGGTCCAGAGACAAATGTCTTGCTGGATGAGATGACATCTGTCTTGAATGTATCAGGTGGAGTCTCTGTGAGATGACTCAAAAGGACAGTGACTTTCTCAGAGCCCAGACTGATTTCTGGGGATGTGACACTCTCCTCACTGTTCCTGAGGGAATGTTGTGACTCAAATGTGGGCGTCTGGGCTGAGGAAATCGATGTGGACCTTTGGGGAGAATAAGACTCGGGTATGGCTGTCTCTGATTCAACGGGCACAGAGGGATGCGACTTAGGTCTGTAACTAGTGGTGCTCATGTGGGTCACATCTGTGATCTCAGAGGGATGCGTCTCCTCACTCTGGGGCACGGTGGCCTTTGAAGTGAGTGACATTTTGATGATGGCACTTCTCAAAGTCGGGTGAGAACCGGTGCTGGCAGGATATGTGGTCTCCACGGGATCTGGGGTGATGTGTGACATCGAATAAGCATCAGTGGAAGACATGGAAAAAGTCACCTTAGCTGAGGGCACCGAGAAGGGCAGAAAGTTGGGGTCTTCCCCAGAGGAAGGATCCATCCCTGATGCTTCATCCTCAGACATCAAGGAAAGGACAGTGGATGCCCCTAAGGAGGTGACTCTCTGGGTCTCAGTCAGGTCTGGATCCTCCTGAGGCTCTCTGGGCAGTGTGTCTGACCTGTGTGTCCTCTGGGGTGAAGAGAGAGGGGAATCTGTGGGGGTGACAGTCACTCCTGTTGGTTCTGCCATGATGGTTGAGTTAGACAGCCTAGTGATAGGACCTGGAGGTATGTCTGGTGATACTGTGGACTGAGCTGAGGCAGGGATGGATGTCCTACCATAGGAGGTGACATTGATTCTTTGTGCTTTAGACGGAGTCCTAGAAAGATGTTCCGAAAGGACAGTAGCTGTTTCTGTGTAGAAATAGGAGCGCTGGAAGATGCTGGTCTCCTCAGGGTTCAGCTTTCCTGATGTAATTGACTCATCCTCAACTTTTACTGTTTCCAGAGAACCAGGACTTGGTGTAGAAACATCAGTGTCCCAGTTAGATAAGTGAGTCACTGTCACAGATGAGGTTCTGGGTGGTCCCTGGTCAGGTGAGACAGTGGACCATGTTTTCTGTTCGGCACTTCTGGGTCCCTCCTTGGGAAAGGCTGTGGTTTGAGAAATCTGAACAGTTCTCAGATCTATGGTCGCTTCAGGCATGACTTGTATGTCAACTGTGGAGCTGCTCATACTTGGTGGTGAGCTGGTTCTTGTTGTCAAGCTTGTGTCCACCATGTCTGAGGTCTTCACCAATCCAGAGGTCAGAGGTGAGTTCATGGTAGCAGAAGAAGAGGAAGCACTTCTCTGAGGCAACATGAAGGAGACCGGCGTAGGTGAGGTCCAGTCAGCTGAGGACTGCAGAGACGTGGTGGATTCAGATGACATCTTGGCAATATGAGAAGAATCAGGCCTGGGTGTTGACACTGTGGCATGCCCAGGGATGAATGGTTCTAGGACTGCTGAAGTAGCTGCACGCAGCTCCTGGCCAGGTGAAATGGAGGAAGGAGGTCTGTGAGTGGTTGTTGACCTACTGTTGGTAGCAACCATGACTTTGGAAACCTTGGTTGTCACTAGATCTTTGGTGCTTTCTGGAGTGGTTAGAAGTTGGTGTCTGAAGCTGCTGAGATGTGGAGGTGAACTGGTTCCTGGCCCCAAGCTTGTGTCCACCTTGTCTGAGGAATGTGGGTTCCAAGTGGCAGGAGAACTGGGCACCCCAGAGGATGCAGAGGGGGACCTGGGGGCTGTGGGGTTTGAAGGATGTGAGGGGTTCATGAAGGTTCTGGGAACCACAATGGCCACAGTGGTGAGGTCATGCACTGGTGTGGTCCCTGTGGTCAGTTCAGTGCTAGAGGCCATTGGTGGTGGCAGGGGATCTTTCATCTCTTTGAAGATGGAAGCCACATATGGGTCATTTTGGGGACCCGATCTGGGGACAGAGGTGGCCACGTGTGACCAATTCAGGAGGTTCTTGGAGACAGAGGAGCTGGTCTCATGGGCAATGGGGGTGGTGGTCAGGTGGTCGGACATGGTGGTTGAGATGAGGGGGCTCCCCAGGATGGGGGCAGTTGGATCGATGATGTCCTTGGTCATGGAGACTAAAGGAGAAGAAGGCTGAGCAGGCAACCCTGGAGGTAAAGTGAGGTCCTTTGTCCCTAGGGCAGGGGTAGCCATGGGTGTCCCCATTGCTGCTGACAGAATGTCATTCGACAGAGTGTGCATGTTGGCACTGACACGTGCAGTGGGACTGGCATTGACTTGCCGTCCCGAGCTCAAAGAGAACCATGGGGTCTGGCCCATGGGGACCCCAGGCTGTGCACTCATCGCTGCAGGGGAGACCTGGGAAGTCGGGGTCCCAGCAATCTGCTCCGACCTCTCCAAGGAGGAGTCTCTTAACCCTGAAGACACAACTTCCCGTGACTGGGCCATCTCGCTCACATCAGCAGGGCTCAGCTGCGTCTGTGTTCTGAGCTCGGAGCTCTCAATCCCCATCTGGGTGGCATCTGTGGAGCTCAGAGCATATGTCCAGCTCCCAGGGTCAGGACTGGCCCCAGCTGTGACATCCAGCTTCGTGGAGCTGTGTCTAGGGGTGATGCCAGGGGTCTGAGTCAGGCCCGCGGCACCTCCTTCCTGCGTGGATCCCCAAATCCCCAGGCCCAGAGGCCCATCAGTGGGGGAGGCATCCACCATGGGTGGGCTTTCAGGTGTCATGGTACCCAAAGGTATTTGTGGCAGGTGGCTGTGGCCACGCCCTCTGCCCATGGACCCCATCTCTGTGGGGTTCCCCCCCAAGAACCTGGGGTTGCCGTTGGCCTCTGTGGAGCTCCCTCCTGTCCCGGCCATGTCCAGAGCTGAGTTCCTTGTAGATGTGCCTGTGATCAGAAAGTGGTGTGGTTGGACACAGGCAGATAGGAGAGAAGACGGGGGGACCTAGGGTTGCTCACACGCCTTTGGGGTCCTAGACAGGCACTTTGTCATTTCCTAGGAAGGTCCTGCTTTCTTTGTGACACTTTGTACCCCTGGACAGGACAGCAGGAAATGTACTGACCATTCCTAAGAACTTGGGCTCTCTAAGTTTGTTTTCATTAGGGTGTGCACAGCTGGCAGTGCTCAGGGGTTATTCCTATCTCTGCACTCAAGAATCACTCCAGGCTGGCTCAGGGAACTATATAGGATGTCAGAGATTGAACTCAGGTTGGCTGCATGCAAGGTAAAGCTCTCCCCACTGTGCTATCACTCAGGCCCCAGGACTCTTTGAGTTTTGACTTAAGGGGCCTGAGAAAGCATCAATTTGTGCCTAGCTGGCTGCTGGCTACTTCCAGGGGTCATGGGTGGATGAATGTCTCTTTCTGGCTCTAGATATTGGGGGTCTTGCTGCTCTTGGCTTTTATTGGGGGAGTTCCCTGGCAGTGTTCTGGAGTCCTACAGACCCCTCCCTCTGCAATGTCAACCAAATTTAACCAGTGGGTAAATACAGGGGTTGGAGGGTCAGGTTGCAGGGGGACCTTCAAGGCTGCACCTGCTTTTAATCGGGGCCCTACCCTGAGTCTCAGGCACCTGAACCCCCATCTCCCAGCCTGGAAAGTTGGAGAAGCACCTGGAGCATGGAAGAAACATAGGTTTGCCCACACGTACCCACACTGGATGTCACCGAAGACGTGCCCACTGCAGACCAGGCGCTGTCCCCACGGTTTTGTCCCTCTCTGTGTGTTCTGATGTCGGATGGGACAGACTCTTCAGCGTCTGGAGGAGGAGGAGAAGGAGGAAGAGACACAAACATCAGCTGATTGATCCCTTAATCCGCGCATCCCAGTGGGGGGAAAGGGGCGCTCCTGAGAACAGAGCCAGGAATGGTCTCAAGAATCACTAGGGGGCGCTCATGAACACGGAATCAGGTTTGGTCCTGATCATCACCAGAGGGTGATGCACAGAGCCAGGCTTGGTCCCTGAGCACCTCACCTCGGTGGTCCAAACCTCCCTCCAACTTTTTCCTAGGCTTCCTTCCCTTCCTCCTGCAACATAGGAGCCCTTTCTTTCCCTCTGGAAAAGTCCCCAGGATCTTCTATTTGTCCACACCCAACAGGGCTCAGGGCTTCCTCCAGGCTCTGTACTCAAGAGTACAGGGTAAGTGGCAGGGTAAGTGGGACCTATGGAATTCCAGGGACCGGACCTGAGCTGTCTGGGTGCAAGGCAAACGCTTGTCCTGCCTCCCTGGTTCCTCAGAGCTCACTTTGCATCCTGCATTCTCTTTCCCAAGGAAGGACCATGGCATGGGGCCACCTGACCTTCCTGATCAACTCTGACCATGTTCTTCTAAGAGTGGCCATCCCCACTCCCAAGGTCTCCTGCACAAAGCTGGGTGTCTTTTGCTCTGGGAGCCACCAGCACCCCATGTGGAACACGGAGAGAAGGAGGCCATGGTGTTAAGTGATTGAGTATCCCCAGGTCTCCGCCATGTCTCCTGTAACTGGAAGATACTGGATGCCTGGGAAGGTCCTGGGAAGGTCCTGGGTGTCCTGGGAAGGGGGCAGAGGGAACAAGAGAGAAGGGGGAGGGAGAGGGAAGGAGGGAAGGTGCGAGGGAGAGAGAGAAAGAGATAGAGAGCAATAAAGAATGCACATGAGCAAGAGAACAAGACAGCAAAGAGCGAGAGAGATAAAGAGAATGGAGAGAGAGTGAGAGAGAGAGAGAGAGAGAGAGAGAGATGGTGCTAGGATACCTGTGGATGTTGCCATCGATGCTGAACTATCATTTTTCAGCCAGAAGGAATTTTTGGGTTCAGGAGAGGCGGGTGAGGCTGCCGTGGCCCCCTCAGTACCTGTTAGAGACAGAAGAGTTTGCTGGTCAAATGCACAGGGATAGCCATGGAGCACGGAAAACAAAGATGATTATAAGTTGAGGCATTTGGGCTGGAGCAAGAGCAGGGAATGGCGCTTTTCTTGCCCAGACTTGATCCCCAGCATCCCACAGAGCTATTAGAGCCCCATATATTTAGGAGCATGCATATTCTGGGGAAGCTGAGCCCCAACTTTGCTTAAGTGCTGTGAATAAACCAGACAATTGTTTGTAGGAATTAATGGATCTTTTGTTGTTATAGTTGTTTTTAAGTGACACTGGGCTTACTGCTGGCTCTGTGCTTAGGGATCACTCCTGGGAAATTTGGGGGTTACTATGGGGTGCCAGAGAATCAACTAGGTTGGTTGATCCCAGAATCCCTTAGGGTCCTCCTAGCACCATCAGGAATAATTCCTTAGTGCAGTGTCAGGAGTGACCCCTGAGCATTGCTGGGTGTGGCCTGAAAACATAATTAAGAACAACAACAACAATAATAGCAATACGTTTAATTGCTTGGTTTGGGGCTAGAGAGATGGGACAGGAGTTCAGGCACTGGCCCGCACACAGACAGCCCGGTTTCAATTCCCCAACCACTGCCCCAAGCACTAGGGGGTGTGGCCCAGAGACCAAACCCCAACAAATCCGAATTAGCACATACCCCAGGAAGCTGTAAGCAGAGGCTCAGATACCTGTAGGCCAATATTGATACAAGAATCCCTCCCAGTGGACACAAGGTGGAGACTAAATTAGCCATGAGCAAACAGCTGAAGGAGAAGCTCGGAATGAAGGGGTTGTCATTCGGCCCTAAGGGGTGAAATTCTTTTTTTTTTTAAAGGTTGATAGTATCAATTCAACAATGTTTAATTTCAGATATTATCTAGTTTTCTTGGCAGAATTATCACTAAAGATGAAAAATAATATCATTTGTAAAGTAAAATTATCAATAAAATTTCCTATTATAATTTTAGAGATCAACACGCGTTGTTTGGTTTTTAGGTCACACCAGGCAGCACTCAGGGGTTCCTCCTGGCTCTATGCTCAGAAATTGCTCCTGGCAGGCTCGGGGACCATATAGGATGCCTGGATTCAAACCACCGTCCTTCTGCATGCAAGGCAAACACCTCACCTTCATGCTATCTCTCCAGTCCCTACTTTTTTTTTTTAATATAAATCTTTATTTAAGCACCATAATTACAAGCATGTTCGTAGTTGGGTTTCAGTTATAAACGTAATACCTCCCCTTCACCAGTGTAACTAGTGAATTCCCACCACCAATGCCCTCCTCCCGGCCCCTTCCTGTAGCCCAACAGGCGTTTAAGAGGTGAAATTCTTTTTTTTGGGGGGGGGGCACACCCCGCGGTGCTCAGGGGTTACTCCTAGCTGTCTGCTCAGAAATAGCTCCTGGCAGGCACGGGGGACCATGTGGGTCACCGGGATTCGAGCCAACCACCTTTGGTCCTGGATTGGCTGCTTGTAAGGCAAACACCGCTGTGCTATCTCTCCGGGCCCAAGAGGTGAAATTCTGATGTGAGTGAGAACATACCAGAGGGAAAATGCTACAGTGAGATAAGCCAGAACTCCAAGCATCCATACTGAGGAAAACCACAGAAAACGTTGCTGCTCTCTCTCGAGCTCTCTCTCTCTCCTCCTCTCCCTCTCTCTCTCTCCTCTCCCTCTCTCTCTCCTCTCCCTCTCTCTTCTCTTCTCTCCTCCTTCTTCTCCTCTTCCCTCTCTCCTCTCCTCTTCCCTCTCTCTCATCTCTTCTCTCTCTCACACACACACCCTCTCCCTCTCTCTTCTCTTTTCCTCTCTCCTCTCCTCTCCTCTCCTTTCTCTTCTCTTCTCTCCCTCTCTCCTCTCTTCTCCCTCTCTCTCGTCTCTTCTCTGTCACACACTCTCTCTTCCTCTCTCTCTTCTCTTCTTTCCTCCTTCCTCTCCTCTCCCTCTCTCCTCTTCCCTCTCTCATCTCTTCTCTCTCACACACACACTCCCTCTCCTCTCCCTCTCTTCTCTTCTCTTCTCTTCTCTTCTCTTCTCTTCTCTTCTCTTCTCTTCTCTTCTCTCCTCTCCTTTCTCTTCTCTTCTCTCCCTCTCTCCTCTCTTCTCCCTCTCTCTCGTCTCTTCTCTGTCACACACTCTCTCCTCTCCTTCTCTCTCTTCTCTTCTTTCCTCCTTCCTCTCCTCTCCCTCTCTCCTCATCCCTCTCTCATCTCTTCTCTCTCACACACTCTCACTTTCTCTTTCTCTCTCTCACACACACATACGCTCACTCTCTCCTCTCCTCTCCCTTGTCTCCTCTCTCTCTCTCTCTCTCTCTCTCTCTCTCTCTCTCTCTCTCTCTCACACACACACACACACACACACAGAGCTCCTGGCCCTCTGTTGCCATCTAGTGGTCAGATTCGGGCCTGGGACACCCCCCCACTTCAAGGTCCCCCCCAAAAACAAATACTTAAGTCCCAAAGATGCTGTGAAATCCCGTCATTATCCCCCCAGATTCCCCCAAAAGGCAAATCACCCCCTTCTCCAGAAATCCTCTCCAAGGAAGCCTCTGGTCTGCTCTCTAAGCACCTCAAACCAATGTTTGTTTTGTTTTGTTTTGGGGGGGTGCATGTCTAGCCACCCCACCATTCTCCTTTGTGGAGACAGAGACAGACACAGAACAGGTTGGTTGGTTTGTGGTTTGGGGGCTCATACACGGCAGGACTCAAGGATCACTCAGCAGTCCTCCTGGCGGACCAGATGGGTTGCTGGGGATCGAACCTGGATAAGCTACATGCAAGACAAGTGACTTCTCCATTTTGCTCCTGCTCTAGTTCCCTAGTGCACTTTTTCTTACTTTTTAAAATTTTCATTTTATTTATTTATTTATTTTGGTTTTTGGGTCACACCCAGAAGCACTCAGGAGATTATTCCTGATTCTATGCTCAGAAATCGTTCCTGGCAGGCTTGGGGGACTAATGGGATGATGGGATTTGAACCGCAGTCCTGCATGCAAGGCAAACGCCTTACCTCCATGCTATCTCTCAGGGCCCCTTCATTTTATTTTTGAATAAATAAGATTTTTTTTTGTTTTTGGGCCACACCCAGTGACCCTCAGGGGTTTCTGTGCTTAGAAATCGCTCCTGGCTAGGGGTCTGGGGGATCAAACCGCGATCTGTCCTAGGCTAGCACGGGCAAGATACCTTACCGCTTGCGCCACCACTCCAGCCCCATGAATAAATAAGATTTTTAACTGAATCACCATGAGATACACAGCTACAAAGTTGTTCCTGATTAAGTTTCGGTCATACCATGTCCAACACGCTTCGATAAGGGCACATTTCCAGCCACCAATACCCCCAGTTTCCCTCTTGCCCTCCCCCCTGCCTGCCTCTGTGATAGATTCTCTCTTTCCCCGACTACTCTCTCTCTCCCCCCCATCTTTTTCCTTTTAGATACTGGCTTGTAATATTGTTACAGAAGGGGGACCATGCCTATCACTTGGTTTTTGGGCCACACCCAGTGACGCTCAGGGGTTACTCCTGGCTATGCACTCAGAAACCACTCCTGGCTTGGGGTATCATATGGGACCCTGGGGGATCAAATCGCAACCTGTTCTAGGCTAGCATACAAGGCAGACGCCTTACCGCTTGCACCACCACTTCAGCCCCCAGAGTCATTTTCTTAGGTCCTCTTTATCACTGGGATAGGTGTCTAGACCTCATGGTGTTAAGTTAGGGGAGTCTTTGGGACTAGTAGAACCCAAGGTTCATTCAAACCCTGTACTCCAGATCCTTACATACTCTCCCTGGCCCCACACCATTTCCTTTTGTTTTTTTGGGGAGTCATACCTGGCAATTCCCAGGCACTACTCCCAGCTCAGTGCTCAGGGGTGGTTCCTGGCTCAGTGCTCAGGGGGGGTCTCCAAAATGCCAGGGATCAAATCCAGGCTTCCCACATGCAAACCCTGTGCTCCAGCCCTATCAAGCCAGCACACTTTGGAGAAATGGGGCGAGGGCTCAGAGAGAGGAGGCGTGTATACCAAGGACACACAGCCCGAGGTGTTGGCTGCTGACCCCCCTGCTTGACCCCTCCAAACAGTTCTTGTCCACTGACTTCAGTCCTATGTGAGGCCACTTGGGGTTCATTGAGTGCCCGATCCTAGGGAGGGCACTGCCGAACAAAGGGGCCCCTCATGCCCAGTGAGCTGAGAGCAGGATGACACCTTGAGCCTCAGCCTCACCTTACTTGCATCTCTATAGCCAGGAGCCCCCTAACCAGCACCGGGGGAGGGGGAGGAGGACTCCACCCCAAACACTCGCACCATGGACGCTATTGTGCGGATGCTTCTCAGAGACTCAGAACAACCGCAAAGCTCCACCCGGGGCCTGAAGCCAGCTGGGGTGACTCAGGACTGGGGTTAAGGTACCCAGTGCCCCCTGCCCCCAGTTGCCTGGAGCCCTGCGAGCCAGACTCAGCCTCTTCTGCATTCTCAGTCTCTGATCCCTACTCAGGACAGAGCACCAGGACTCAAGCCTGCTCAGACACCCCAAGAAGGCTTTGGTCTCAAGTTCCAGGGGTGAGAGACGGGGTAGCTTGGAGCCCCCCCATCAAGAACCATAGGGGGTTCCCCAGCCCAGGATGAGGGCATTGGGGGCCTCTCCAGCCAGTGAAGGAAGGATCAAGCCCTTTGAGGTGCCCCCAACCCCACCTGCTGGCTGGCAGCAAGGGAACTTTTGTCAGAAGCTGGGACCCCGCCTGGTTCCCTCTGTGGGCCCCCCCACATCCCCGCCCAAGTGCTTACCTGGCCAACAGGTGAGGATGAAGCAGATGGTCAAAGCTAGCAGGTGCCTGTGGCCGGGGCCGCCTCGGGGTACGGGGTGGCCCCCGCCCATCTCCTCCCGCTGCGTGCGAGTGCGAGAACGCGTGTGGGAGCATGCAGGTGTGTTTGTGGGTGCGTATGTGTGTGCAGGTGTGTGTCCCCCAGAGTCACAGAGCCCGCCCCCCCTGGCCCCATGGCAGGGAGGACACGCCTTGTCCCAGCTTCCAGGACCCGCCCTGGGGGGTAACCATGGGGCCACCTCAGGGTCAAAGCAGCTATAGACCAGACGTCACTGCTCAGGATCTGGATCAACACCTACTCGTCATCCCCCCACTGTGAGGATGGGTGGGGGGGCTGGTGCGCCCCCAACCAGAGAAGGGCCTCCCCAACCTCAGCACCCCTGGGACCACGCACAGGGGCTCCAGGAAAGGGACCCAAAGACTGGAGGATTCCAGCTCCTGCCAAGTCCTCCCTGGTCTCAGGAGCTGGCGGCACCAGGGGCGGCTTTGAGGGTTCTGGAATGTGGGGGAGTAAGGGAGGTGTCGGTCTACGGGTGCTCCCTGACTGCAGGGGGGTGGGGAGGCCCCTCTTCTCCCTTTACACAGGAGCTCCCTCCACCAGCTTTCTCTAAGCCCCTCACAGAGACAGAGGGTCCAGGGGTGACTGTCCCCCTTTTCTATAACCCAGGGCTCAACATTATTCAGGGGGCCCCGAGCCTCCCCCCACAGTGTTCCTTTGTCATCCAGACTGATTCTCTCTCTCTCTCTCTCTCTCTCTCTCTCTCTCTCTCTCTCTCTCTCTCTCTCTCTCTCTCTCTCAGAGCGCCCTACCTACCATCCTATCTCTCTGGCCCCCTGGACCTTCTTTTTTTTTGGGGGGGGGCACACCCGGCAGTGCTCAGGGGTTACTCCTGGCTGTGTGCTCAGAAATAGCTCCTGGCAGGCACGGGGGACCATATGGGACACCGGGATTCGAACCACCTTTGGTCCTGGATCGGCTGCTTGCAAGGCAAACACCACTGTGCTATCTCTCCGGGGCACCCCCTGGACCTTCTAACTGCTCAACTTTGTCTCTGTCATTCACCGTCATCTAACTCAGCAGGCTACAGGCCAGAAGGCAAAGGAGATGCCAGATTCAGATTGGAGGAATGCTTAAAGAGGGCTTCGAGGAGGAGATGCCTCCCCTCCAAAAAAGACTTGAGAAATAAAGGTATGGATGGGGCCCAAGGGAGGTGAAGAAAGGAGACAAGAGGCCTTTAGTTTGATCTCTATTAACTCCACATGTGATTAACATGATCCAGTTCTTTGGGGTTTTTTTTTTTTGGGGGGTGCGGGAATTCCTGCTGCCACCACAGATTGATGCATCTCTGGGGCTGCATAGCTGAGGGCACATGAATCCCGGAATCAAAGATATGTAAACCCTATTGGCCGTGTGTGTGTATGTGTGTGTGTGTGTGTGTGTGTGTGTGTGTGTGTGTGTGAGAGAGAGAGAGAGAGAGAGAGAGACAGAGAGAGACAGAGAGAGACAGAGAGAGACAGACAGAGAGAGAGAGAGAGAGAGAGAGAGAGAGAGAGAGAGAGAGAGAGAGAGAGAGAGAGAGAGAGAGAGAACTGTGGAAATCTGGGTTCACGCAGCAGCCAAGTGTGGGCATGTGAGTGAGCCTGGAGGGGCTCAAAATGTGGTCCCAGTGTCCTGCCCTAGGGTTCTGGGGCCTCCCTAGCATCATCTGGAAATGCCCTCTCCCCATCTAAAAAAAATGGACCATAGCGATAGGACAGTGGGAAGGATGCTGGCCTTGCAGGCAGCCGACCCAGGTTTGATCCCCAGCATTCCCTGAGCACTGCCAGGAGCATAGAGCCAGGAGTAACCCCTGAGCACTGCCGGGTATGGCTCCAAACTCAAAAATAAATAAATTTTCAAAGATGAGAGTGATCACGAAGGCTGGAGGCACAGGGAGAGGGTAGGAAGGGGGTTCAGTCTAGCCTTTGTCCACACAACGCCCTCCCCCAATCCCTCTCTAAAACACCCCTCCTTCTCTTAATAAAATCAGCACAAAGCCCAGAGCAATAGCACAACAGAGAGGGTGCTGGCCTTGCATGTGGCCAACCTGGGTTCGATCTCAAACACCCCTGAAGTCTTCCCAGCCCCACCAAGAGTGATCTGTGAGCACAGAGCCAGGAGTCAGCCCTGAGCACTGCTAGGTGTGGCTCAAACAGTCAAAACAAAACAAAACAAAACAAAACAAAAACTGGGTTTTGATTCTCCAGGGAAAAGGAACTCTTTTCCTATTTCCTCTCACTGTTATTGGGGGGGGGGGATACCATAGCCTGGAGAAAACAGCTTTCTAGGGGGCTATTACACCCTCAAAAAAGGACCTCCCTTTCCATACATCACTGGGCACCTTTTAGTCTTCTTTCTATTTATTTGTTTATTTATTTATTTATTTATTTATTTATTTATTTATTTATTTATTTATTTATTTATTTATTTATTTATTTATTTATTTATTTTTGGTTTAGGAACCACACCTAGTGGCTTTCAGGATTCTCTCCTGGAATCACTCCTGGTGTGTTTGGAGGACCCTATGGGATGCTGGGGATCAAACCCGGGTTGGCCTTGTGCAAAAAAATGCCCTCCCCACTGTGCTATTACTCTAGCCCCTCCCTCCCTCCCTCCCTTCCTCCCTTCCTTCCTTCCTTCCTTCCTTCCTTCCTTCCTTCCTTCCTTCCTTCCTTCCTTCCTCTCTCCCTACCTCCTTCCTTTTCTTTCTGTCACTTTCTTTTCTTACTTCCTTTCTTTTTCTTTCTTTCTCCATTTTCTTTCCTTTCTTTTACTCTTTTTCTTTCTTTTTTCTCTCCTTCCTTTTTCTCATTTTTCTTTCTTTCATTCCACTTTCTTTTTCTCTTTTATTTTTTTCTTCTCTTTTCCCTTTTCTTTCTTCTTTCACTTTCTTTTTCTCTTTTTCTCATTTTTACTCTCCTTTCACTCTTCTCTCTCATTTTTCTTTCTTTTTCATTTTTCTTTCTTTCACTATTTTCTCTTTATTTTTCTTTCTTCCTTCCTTCTTTCCCTTTCTTTCTTCTCTTTATTTCTTTCTTCCTTCCTTCCTTCCTTCCTTTCTTCTTTCTTTCTTTCTTTCTTTCTTTCTTTCTTTCTTTCTTTCTTTCTTTCTTTCTTTCTTCTTTCTTTCTTTTCATTTTTCATTCTTTTCTTGATGGTGTCAAGATGTCGCTCTTGATGGTACCAGGAGACAGGACCAGGCAGTGCTGGGAATCGAGCCCAGGTCTCCCATATCCAGTCTGCTGAGCTATCTCCAGCCCCCCTTTTTCCTTCATAGACAAGCTGCTCCCAACTTTATCTAGCACCCCCTGAGCCTTTCCCGGGGGACCCCAGCTCCTCCCGCCCAGTCTCCCTCCACCCATCCCTCCGAGTGACCTTTCAAAAATGCAGCTCAGGCTGGCCCGCCCGGGCTGGAATTCCTCAGAGCTTCCTCACCTCCTTCAGGGTGAGTGTGAACTCCTCGGTCCTGGGGGCCCCTGCCTTGCTTCAGAGGTGCAGAAAGATGGCTCTCAGGGCTTCAGGACACACCTAAGTGCCTTCCTGGAAGGTTCTAGTAGCCACAAGCACCATAGAGAAAGTTGCAGAGGGAAAACACTTGCCTTGCACACAACTGATCCAGGTTCGATACCTGGTCTCCACTCTGTCCCTCCAGGAGTGAGCTCTGAAAAACCTCAGGAGTGCCCCCCTCCAGTAATATTTGCATTTATTCAGAGAGAAAATGAGCAAAGCAGAGGGTTAGAATTGACCTGGAACTCACAGCACCAAAGGACACAGCCCTGGTGCCCTGCCTGGCCCGTGCTGCTGGCTACGCAAAGCGGGATCAAGATCAGCCTTTGTTTCCTCCATCCCTCACACAGGTCTTGGGCCACCGGCCAGCTGCCTAGAGGGCGTCCCTCCTGATCACGGAAGGGTCCTGCCTGTCCCTGGGCTGCACCTGTGTCAGAAACTTGCTAACACAGTGCTAATCTCAATGTCCACACAGAAGCTGGGCAGGGCTGCAGAGGTGTTGAGGGATGCAGGAGACCAGGCCAAGGGTTGGTTGTCCCGCCCAGTGGAAAACGGTTATTGGGAGGCAGGAAGGGGGGCTTTGAGAGTCTCTAGCAAATGGCATATTTGGTTGGTTTGGGGGCTACCAGCAGTGCTCCAGGCTTCCTCCTGGCTCTGTGTTCAGGAATGCCAAAGAACGAGCCTTGGTTGGCTACATGCAAGACAAGTCCTGTGCTATGTCTCCAGCAACCACCTCCAAAGTGTTTTAATTTTTTGTTTGTTTGTTTTTTTATTTTTGCCACACCCAGTAGCATTCAGGGGTTACTTCTGGCTCTGTGCTCATGTGTGTTATTCCCCCATTCCCATTCCCCCAGCTCTGGCAGGCTGGAGGACCCTATGGGATGCCAGGAATTGAAACTAAGGCAGGTACGTGCAAGGCAAATGCCTTCCCCACTGTGCTATCACTCTGGCAATTTCTTTTGTTAAACATTCAAAGTTGTGTACCCTACATGGGTTATCTCAGAAATTTCGGGAAGAAGGGCTAAAGAGAGTGGACAGAAGGTAAGGCACTTGCCCTGCATGCAGTCAACCCAGGTTTGATCCCAGGCATCCCAAAAGGTCCCCCTGACTCCCTCCAGGAATGATACCTGAGTGCAGAGCCAGGAGGAAGTCTTGAGCATTGCTGGGAGGAACCCCAAAACAAAGAAGTTTGATTCATCCCTGACCCCCATAATTAAGACAATGCCTGAGCACCATTTCCCCTCACACAGGAACCTCGACTTACAGAGTGACCCCCCAACAAACATAAATACCCCAATTCACAGAGTGCAAATTATGGGGGGACAGAGGGGATAATCATAGAGCCAGGAGTAAGCTCTGAGCATTACTGGGTATGGGCCCCAAAATAAATTAATAAATTTTGGGGCCACAGCAGCAGCACTCAGGCATTACTCCTGACTTTGCATTCAAAAATTACTGCTGTAATCTATATTTAAGGTTTTAAGTGTTTTTTTTTTTTCAGTTTTTGGGCCACACCCAGTGGTGCTCAGGAGTTACTCCTGGTTTTGTGCTCAGAAATCACTCCTGGCAGGCTTGGGGAACCATATGGAATGCTAGGGATCGAACCTGGGTCCATCCCTGGTCAGCTGCATGCAAGGCAAACATCCTACTATCACTCTGACCCAATATTTCAGATTTTTAACTTTTATATGAACTATCCACTATTATTAGTTTACTTGACTTATTATGAATTGTATACTAAATGAGCAAGCAAAGCAGATACTGAAAATCAGTAGCATATACTTCAATAATCTATTCTCTGTTTTTGAGTTAAATTCAGGCCCTTGAAACATTTTGTTTGGGGAAAGGTCTCTCTTTTAAATGATCAAATATTGTATTTCCCATGAATATAACTATAATCTGCAAAGCAATGATCAACTAAATGTAGATTTATCAAAATGTCCAATAGTATTATCAAACTATTAATAAGTATAGAAACAAAAGATAAAGATGAATAGGACAGGACCATGTTTTCTAAGTGCAAATATTTCTTCTTTGCCAAGATCTGAGAAGAGGACAATGTCTTTCATTTCAGGAGATATCACATATTTGTTTTCTATAAAATTCACAATTTGAGAAGAACTTAAGGAATATGGCACCTAGTATTCATATTTATTTTAAATTTGAAATAATTTCTGTATAGGTTTTCTTACATTTTGTTTTGTTTTGTTTGTTTCTGTTTTGTGGCTATATCCAGAAGTGCTCAGGGGTTCCTTCTAGCTCTGCTCCAAAAATCACTCCTGGAAGTGCTCAGGGGCCATATATGAGATAGGAGGTACTGAGGATTAAATGTCTGTGGGTCACAGGTGGGTTATAAAATAATTTATTTTAAAAAAAATGAAGTGTAGGGGGCCAGAGTGATAGCACAGGGGAGGGAGTTTACTTTGTATGCAGCTGAAGCAGGATGGACCCAAATTCAATCCTGGGCATCCCATATAATCCTTAGAGCTTGCCAGGAGCGATTTCTGAGTGCAGAGCCAGGAGAAACCCCTGAGTGCCACTGGGTGTGGTCCAAATTCCCCCCCCCCCAAAAAAAAACAAGAAGCGTAGGGGCTGAAGAGTTAATCTAGTGGGGAGGATGTTTGCCTTCTATGAGGCTGATCAGGTTCAATCCTCAGCATCCTATATGGTCCCAAGTATCAATAGGAAGCTATTCCTGAGCACAAAGCCAGGAGTAACTCCTGAGTATCACCAGGTGTGGTCCAACCCCCCCAAGAGAATATAAATAAATAAATAAATAAATAAATAAATAAATAAATAAAATGCAATGTAAGGGGGCATAAAGGCACTTGCCTTACCAATGGCCAACTTGGGTTCAATTCCCAGCATGTCCTAGCATCCCCTGAGCACTGACAGGAGTAAGACCTGAGCACCACTGGGTGGAACCTAAAACCCAAAAGAAGGGCAAGAGAGACAGACAGACAGACAGACAGACGGATGGACACCCAGAGACAGAGTACAGCAGGTGGGGCATTTACCTGACTGGGAAGACCCAGGTTCTATCCCCAGCATCACATAGGGTTCCTCAAACCCTACTAGGTGTGATGCTGGAACACAGAACCAGGAGTCAGCCCTGAGCACCACCAAATGTGGCCCCCCAGATCATATACACCTGAGAGCTGAATTTCTGACTCTGACACTGTCGATACTTTAGGGGCATTGTTTTTTGAGAGGAAGTGGGGGCAAAACCAGTGAACCCTGACACCAAACCACATAGAGTCCCCTGAGCACACATCCAGGAGTCATCACTGAGTACCAATAAGTGAAGTCCCCAAATCTCCAACCTCAAAAAAATGAGGATCTTGCCCTGCCTTTTTCATGCACCCCCCAAGAATATAATACTGATAATTTATCATACAAAATCAAATGCCTTAAAAAGCCCATAAATCAAGGCTGAAGGTTGAGCAAGGGTCTAGAAGGACAAAGGAAGGGGGGGAGAGTGAAGTTGAGTTCTTTCTGTCTCTCTCTTTGTCTCTCTGTCTCTCTGTCTCTCTCTCTGTCTCTCTGTCTCTCTCTCTCTCTCTCTCTCTCTCTCTCTCTCTCTCTCTCTCTCTCTCTCTCTCTCTCCATTCAGGCTGTTCGGTGTGGGTATCATTTTGGCTCAGGGCCCCTGTAAAGGGAGAATTGTAATCCGCTTAAACGTGCCATTGTCGGACTGAATAATCAGACACAGGGCCAAATAGTTCCCATCTCTGCTGAGGGGTTTCACTGTGAGGCTGGAGTTTCGTGTTGGGCATGAAGAACTTTTTGCTTCCACAGTTTGAGCCAGGCCCTTTTAAAAAGCCAGAAAAACATCCCAGATCCTGAGCTATCTCTGGGAGGGGGTCATCTTTCCCTTTCCTTCTCTCTCTCTCTCTCTCTCTCTCTCTCTCTCTCTCTCTCTCTCTCTCTCTCTCTCTCTCTCTCTCTCTCTCTCTCTCTCTCTCTCTCTTTCAGAAATGATTCCCTCCTTAGGCAGCACTCAGGGTAACATACACTGTGCCAAGGGGTACAAGGCATTTGCCTAACCCCTGCACCATCTTTCAGGCCCCTCTGCTCTCTTCCTCCATAATTTCTTCAACAAGGACCCAGAGGAATAGCACAGTGGGGAAAAATGCTTGCCTTGCATACAGACCAACCCAGGTTCAATTCCCAGCATATCCCATGATCTCCCCACCCCACCCTCCAACTCCCCAGGAGTGGTCCCTGAGCTCAGAGCTAAGAGTCAGCCGTGAGCACCACAGGAGGTGGTCCCCAAATAGAATCTGGTCAGCTTCTGGGAAAAATTTTAATTGGAACATCCCTAAATGCCAGTTTTGAAATGCCAGTGTGGTTTGGCAAAGCCTTTGGCCTATTGCCTGCTACAGAAGCAGGGAAGGAAAAGGCTTAATATTATGACTTCTAGCTAAGAATTGTCATCATCGCAGGTGCCCGAGCCACGCAGCCGACCCGGGTTCAACCCCCAGCATCCCTTAGGGTCCCCTGAGCACCCTCCGGGAGGAAGTCCTGGGTGAGTGCAGAACCCAAGCCTCGCCCTTTCCCGTTAGGGCAGCAAAGGCGTCCTAGGGCGGTTTTCCGTTACCTGGGAAACTGGGCGGCACCGTGCAGGGGTGAGGCGTAGGGGGGGCGTGGGAAAAGGCTAGGGAGCAGGGGGAAGGGTGCAGGTGTGCGAGGAAGCAAAGGGGCCTCGTACCCCACTTCCCGATCTGTCTCCACCCCAACCCTGCCTCGGGTCACTGCAAATCACATTCCTGAGAGTCTCTGGGCGGGTCTGGAGGGGGGAATTCTTCATTTGACCCTTTTTCTTTCTTTTTCTTTTCTTATCTGACTTCATTCTTGGGAAATTTAGGCTTTCTTGATATTTTTATAGCTCACACGTTTCATTTCGATTTTAATTTTCTTTTCTTACTTTATTTCCATTTTTGGATTCTCATTGTATTTGGTTTATTTTTATCATAGTTGATTCTTTTTATTTTGTTTTATTTTAAAACATGTATTTACTTATTTAGGTTTTGGAGTCACACCTAGTGGTTCTCAGGGGTCATTCCTGGCTCTGTGTTCAGAAACCGCTCCTGGCAGGCTCGGATGACCATATGGGACTGGGAGTTGAACCCCAATCCAGCCACATGGAAGGCAAATGCCCTACCGCTATGCTATTACTCCGGCCCCTTTATTTTGTTTTTATTATTATTATTATTATTATTATTATTATTATTGGGTTTTTTTAGGGGGGGGCACACCCAGCAGTACTTAGGGCTTACTTCTGGCTCTGTGCTCAGCCAGCATGTCCTAGCATCTCCAGAATTTGGGAGTCACCCTCTGGGATACCAGGACTTAAACTCTAGTCAGACGCATGCAAGGCAAGGACCCTCTCTGCTGCACTCTCTCTCCAGCCTTTTATTTCATTTTTATTTTTAAATTTTGCTTAGTTTTTATTTTCTCCTAGTTTATCTTTTTAGTCTTGCTTTATTCATTCTTGCATTTTTTTTAAAGGAAGGAGAGAAATCTCCCAGCAGTGCTCAGGGCTGACTTCTGGCTCTGGCTCCCTTTGGGGGTCAAGGGGTACCCTATGGGATGCCCGGATGGAACCTGAGTTGGTCACATGCAAAGCAAGCAACCTGTGTCTCTGGCCCAAAGCATCCCACTTTTTGACCAATAAAATTAGTATCACAAGTTTGAGACAGTGAAATAAGGTCATACTGAGAAGAGGGGCTTCTACTGGGGGTCTTTGGAAGGGATGGGGAAAGAGCTTTGGTTCAACTCCTCCAGTTTTTAGGAGTATATGAAACTATTTCCCTGCCGCCACAAACCCCCACCTCTCTATACCTACTGGTCACATTACCCCCCTAAACAATCCGTCTCCCCAACTACAGGACATACACAAATCCAAGCCAGCCCCTTTTCTGTCGGCAGAGGATTACGTGGGATGACTCACAGCAAATCATGAGTCACTGAAACAACATCCTGCAAAAAGAGCAGCCAGAATTGCAAGGATTCACAGAATCACTAAAAACAGCTCAACTTTTGTTTGGTCGAGAAGCCATAAGACAGCATGGAGGGTGTTTGCCTTGCACGCAGCTGACCTAGGTTCGATCCCTGGCATCCTCTGTGATCCCCTGAGCCCCTCCAGGAGTGATCTCTGAGTGCAGAACCAGGGGAGTCAGCCCTGAACATTGTTGGGTGTGGCCCCCAACCCCTCTCTACACACATACACACATTAAACCCCCCAATGGAGCAACCATTGACGTATTTCTGGAGTGAATAAATTCCTTGTTGGGGTGGGAATGCGATTTCCGGTACAGTAGGAAAGATTTTGCAAGCAGGAGATTCAGGGTTGATCTAGCACCACCTAAATAGCCTTGGGAGTGGCTTTTGAGCACTACATTGGGAGTAGTCCAGCCCCCCTTTAAAAAAAGAAAGAAACGAAACAGGAAGAATCTATTTCACACCCTGACTCAAAGCCTAAGGCATTTCACCAGCCAGGATCAGAGCAATGGCACAGTGAGGAGGGTTTTTGTCTTGCAGGCAGCCAACCTGGGTTCGACCCCTAGCATCCCAGAGCATCCCCCTAGCCCCATCAGGATTGATTATTGAGCACGGAACCAGGGGTAACCCCTGAGCACTGCCAGGTGTGTCCCCGAAACCAAAATAAAAAAATGCTCTGAGCAAAAATTTTAGTTTCCTGTTCTGTACAATGAAAACAATCACGAAATGATTTCTCGGGAGACTCTTGGAAGCAGGGACCGGGGAGAGCACAGTCAGAAGAGCACTGGCCTTGCACGAGGCCCCCCAAACACCATTAGGTGTGATTCCTTCCAGAGCACAGAGCTAGGAACCACCCCTGAATTGGATTCAGATTTGGGGCTTGGGTGGCCACATCCAGTGGTGTTGGGGGGGGTAATACTCTCAGCTCAGTGCTCCAGAGTCACTCCTGACAGTATTCAGGGGGGATTTGTGTGGATCTGGGGACCCACACAAGGACTCCCTGGATGCAGATTCAGCTCCCTGACCTACAGACATGTCTTTTCAGAACAAATGACACCAAGCCCTCGGGGATTCCCGCCTCATCTATGCTCCCTTCTGCAGTCCTCCCTTCCCACCTACTCTTCAGTTTGGTTCCTCTCCCCTCTCTGCCTTCACTTAATCCCCCTGGGGGGTGGGGGTTCTGCATTCCAGCCATGCCAGGTGTGGCAGGTCAAAGACACCACTTGAAAGGGTTTGGGGGGTGTGGGGTTGAGGGGAGTAATAGCATGGGGGGGGGGTGTTTACCTTGCACAAGGCCAACCAGGGTTCAATTCCCAGCACCCCATAGCCAGGAGCCTGGAGTGATTCTTGAGTACAGAGGTAGTGTAGCCCCCCAATCCAAAATAGATCAATAAAAGGGAGTGAGTTCTCATAGGTAGCAGCAAGGTAAAAGAATTTGATTAAGGGCCAGAATGATAGCACAGTGGTAGAGCATTTGCTGTGCAAGCAGACAACCTGGGTTCGATCCTTGGCATCCCATTGGGTCCCCCAGAGCACTGTCAAGAGTGATTCCTGACTTAGAGTCAACAGGAAGCCCTGAATGCCTTTAGGTGTGGACTCCCCCCCCCCCCCACCAAAGCCATAACCCAAAACAGAACACACTGTCCCCGCAGGTGGGACTGCTGTTGTCCGTGGCCCCGAGGGTTGCTGGGTGTGATGAGATGGAGGCAGAGAGGGAGAGACAGAGACAGGGATAGAAATAGAGAGTCAGAGAGAGAGAGAATCAGAGACAGACAGAGACAGAAGGACAAGTTCAGAGACAAAGACAGAGAGTCAGAGACAGAGATATAGAGAAGCAGACAGAGACAAAGAATGAAATGTGGGGCCAGAGATGACCCAAGAGGTTGAACTCAGGTTCTGCACACATAAGGCCCGGGTTCTACGGTACTTTCTTGGGGAACAATCCCTGCACATGGCTGGGTGTGGCCTCTCACCAAACACGAGAGTACTTATTGAAAACCAAACCAGCTCAAGCCGTTTCTGTCTTCACCCCCTGAAGGCCCCGTGACCTTTAGCATCGGTGACAAAGCAGAAAAAATGGTCTCTGAGTTTCGGGCTGGCCCTTGCGTGGATTCCAAGACGCAGGTGTGCCAGGGAGGGACCCCATCTCCTGCAGCCACGCACCCCACCAAGTGACGCTATTTGGCACCAGGGACACTATTTGCCAGAATCTTCTCAAGTTGAAGGACCTATGGGCCACGTACTGTTGAACCAAGGGAGGGTTCAACGACTCCAAGAGTCAGCACCTAAATATTTCAGAGCAATCATCATCCATCAGCTGTGCTGGCTGTTGTCTAACCCGCAGACTCACTGGATCTCTAACAACCTTGGAAATTTACAATTATGGGGGCTGTTATGGCAAAAACAGAACCCCGAGCCTGAGCTATGCAAACAAATAATTTGCTGTTTGGGTGATAACTAAGTTACTAAGTAAGTTAGGCTTGATGTGCGATTGGCAACCATATTTTTTATTATTTTATTTTATGTGTTACTATTTTATTTACTATTATTATGTTATTCATTGATTATTGTTATTTATTTATTATTTTATTTACTTCATTTATTATTTTGTTTATTTAGTAATTATTTTATTTATTTTTATTATTTACTTATTTCCTTTATTTTATTTTTTACTTATTTCATTTGCTTTTATTATTTTATCTATTTCATTTGTTTTTTCACTTATTTTTCTTATTTTATCTATTTCATTTATTTTCCTTATTTTATTTTTTATACTTATTTTTATTATCTTATCCATTTCATTTACTTTTATTTATTTATCGTATTATTGTTTTATTTATTTATTGTTTTGTTTTCTTTCTTTCTTTTTTTTTTCAGTTTTGGGAAGCCACACCTGGCTGTGCTCAGGGATAACTCCTGGCTCAGCACTCAAGAATTTCTCCCAGTGAGGCTTGGAGGGGGCACCCCGTGGGGTATTGGGGATGGAAGTTGGGTTGACCAGGTGTGAGGCAAGTGCCTTCCCTGCAGGACTCTATTCAACCCCACAAATAAAAATGAGGTAAAGAGAAATCAATCCAAGTGGCCAATATGAGCTCAGGCTTTGCAAAGTCCAGAGGAGACCGGTGTTCAGTTTCTGGCACCTATAGAGTGATTGGAAGTGGCCCCCAAGCACTGCCTAGCATCCACCCCAAACCAAAACAAATGTAAAAAAAAAAAAGAGGGGGGAGTGAACTCTTATAGGTAGCAGCAAGGTCTAAATATAATGATTTATATTTATATTTATATGATAATATGTTATATTATGTCAGAGAGATAGCACAGTGGGTAGAGCATTTGCTGTGCAAGCGGACGACCTGGCTTCAATCTTCGTCACCCCATAGGGTCCCAGAGAGCACTGCCAGGAGTGATCTGTGAGCACAGAGCCAGGAGGCAGCCCTGAGCGCCGCTAGGTGTGACCCACTCAAAGGCATAACCCAAAACAGAATATCGCAGTTCACACTGTTCCTGCAGGTGGGGCTGGTGGTGTCCACTGCAATGAGCTATTTCTGCAGAATCTGGAACAAGAATATGCTCCCCCTGCCTGGGTCTCATCTGTCTGATCTGGCAGCCCAGGAGAAAGTGCCTCCTTCTTCTCGCCCCTTCTTCCCTCCCAGTGCCCCTGCATCCTCCACTGAAACTTTGAGCCTAGCTTCTGCTGAGAGGCTCCAGGATGTGGGGGGCCCTCTGGGGACCTCTGAAGAGCCTTTAACCCTGCACCATTAGCTTCATGCACCACATTGAAGAGAGGTCAGGGGACACCTCTGGATGCATTGAACACAATGCACCACAACCCACGGCACCACAACGTACCACATCTCAATGCACCATAGCATAAGACCATGCACTGCACCAGAATGCAACACAATAAATGCTTCTTATCACAACAGACTGCAAGAAACCGCAATGCACCACAACGTCCCACAATGCAACAACACACGGTCTGCACCACGAACGCACCAAGAGCCACATCGCCAGGCAATGTCCTGCTAGCATTGGGGATGCGAATTGCCCCCCCTCTTCTTTCAGGGCACTGGGGTCAAATGCAGTTTGAAGTCTCCTACAACATGCAGTTTTTTCTCCAGGAGCAGCAGTGGGGTGCACACAGGTTCTTGGGAACCTCAGGGGTGCCTTTGCAAGATGAAGGCCCCTGCCTTGTCTTCCCTCCTTTTGCTCCGCACCACCCCAATGCACTGTCTAGCCAAGTGCATAGAATCTTCCAAATGGACTCTGAACACCAACCATTATCAGTTTATTTTTTGCAGAGGAGTTGCTGAGACTTGGAGGTCACCAAGGATCACTCTTGGGGTGGCAGCGATAGGACAGCAGGGAGGGCACTGGCCTGGCATGTAGACAACCCAGGTTCCATCTCTGGCTTCCCACAGGGTCTCATGAGCACCACCGGTAGTGATTCCTGAGTGCAGAGCCAGGAGTCAACCATGAGCACAGAGCCAGGAGTCAGCCCTGAGCACTGTCTGGTGTGGCCCCAAATTAAATAGAAAAATAGAGAGCCAGGGCCGGAGGGATAGCACAGCGGTAGGGCATTTGCCTTGCAAATGCTTCCCAGACTGACCTGGGAAGGACCTGGTTCGATTCCAGGCATCCCATGTGGTCCCCCAGCTTGCCAGGGGCGATTTCTGAGTGCAGAGCCAGGAGTAACCCCTGGGCACCACTAGGTGTGGCCCCCAAACCAATAAAGCAATAAATAAATAAAGTTAAAAAAAAAAAAGAAAAGAAAAACAGTGAAGTTCAGTTGTTAAGATTCAACCAAGGGTCCTTCTTCAGCTCATTCAGCACTGGGGCTCACCCAGGTTGGGGGTTCAGCCTCAATCCTGTCTACAAAGGTCCTCAGTTCATGCTGTAGTGGGGGGTCCACTCAGGACTGGGGGTGTAAACCCAGGTCAGAATTTACTGGAGTCCTGAATGCACTGTTTTGGGGTGCAGCATAGAATGAGACTCAAGAGCCAACTTAGGCAAAGCATTTGAGTTGCACACAGCCAATCCAGGTTCGACCCCTGGCATCTTTAGGGTCCCCCAAGGTCCGCAGGGTATAGCTTAAAAACCAAAAAAATAACTGAATTCAGGAATCTTGCCAATAGTACATGGGGGGGTTGCTTTGCAAATGTCCAACCAGGATTCAATGCCTGGCACCCCATAGGTCCCCCAAGCACTGCCAGAAGTGATCCCTGAGCACAGAGCTGAGTCAGCCCTGAGCACCACTCACTGAATGTGGTCCCAACTCCCCACACACCAAAAAAGCGAAATGTAATGTCATTCCAAGAGAAGGCTAGTGGAGGGAAGTGGCTTGGAAGAAGAGGTGACAACTGTCGGGACCCTTTCCCTGCTCTCCACACCAGGGTGGACCCACTTACCAAGATGAAACAGGTACCACCAGGCCAGAACCACCAGCAGGCACCACCGGCCTCCAGGGGGGCCCTGCCATGAGCCGGCCATTCAAGACATCAGGAAGATGTGGGGTGTCCCTCAGCCCTGGCTCCACACGCATATCCGGGGCCCCTGCCCCCAGGCTAAGCATCAGATGTCTGAAATCCAGCCCGGACCAGGAACATGGCCCCATGAACCTAATCCTGGAGGTGGGCCACGAAGATGCCACTCACCAGTTCCCAGGTCCTGACTGGCTCCCAGTCCTGACTGACTTCCTGAGTGTCACTCAAGAAATTCAGAACGAATAGGCAGCGGTGGGGTCTCAGGCTGAGTTGGGGAGACCTCAATGCCCAGTGGGGTCTCCAAAATAGCAGCTGGGAGGGACATTCATGGTAGCTGGATTTTCTTGAAAATTCTTCATTAAGATAAAAAATTGTTGGGGCTGGAAAGATGGCACGTGGTGGGGTGTTTGCCTTGCATGCTGCCCACCCGGGAGGGACCCCATTCAAGTCCCAGCATCCCTATGGTCCTCCAGCCTGCCAGGGGCGATTTCTGAGTGCAGAGCCTGGAATAACCCCTGAACACTGCTGGGTGTGGCCCAACAACCAACCAATCAATATTTTTTTTAAATTAAAAAAATGTTGGGTTCCCCAAAGATAGCACAGTGGGTAGGGCATTTGCCTTGCACACAGTCAACACGGTTTGATTCCTGGCATCTCATAATGTCCCCGGAGCCCTAAGGGTGCCGGGAATTGAACCCGGGTTGGCTGCATGCAAGGTTGGGTCCTCCCTGCTGTGCTATCTGGCCCCTGAGACAGAAGAAATTCTAGTGTGAAATTTTTCCTCTTTTTCTCTCCTCTCTTTTTCTTTTCTTTTCTACCCTTCTCTATTTTCTTCTTTTCTCTCCTTTTTAAAACCAAATGTTCCCTATACTCCAAAAATGTGGGGGATGTGGGCTCCTGCCCAGTCACCCCAGTTCTTGGCCTCCCTCTCTGTGGGGTGGCGGTCCCGCCCAGGAGTGGCATTAGTAATTGAGAAGTCCCATTGTCCTTCAGCTGCACCCTATTGTCTGGGAGTCTGAGACCAGGGGCCAGCCTTGGGTGTAGGAGGAGGTTGGGCCTAGGTTCCTGCAGTACTGAGATGTGGGGGGTCACCCCCCCTGCTGGAACCTCATGCCACTGTCTTACACACAGGTTCTCTCTCTCTCTCTCTCTCTCTCTCTCTCTCTCTCTCTCTCTCTCTCTCTCTCTCTCTCTCTCTCACACACACACACACACACACACCAGCTTCCCAGTAAGCCTCTGTAGCAAACAGGAGGGATTCCAAGAGAGGGGGTCAATGCCAGGGTCGAAACACAAACTCAGCCCACAGCTTGCTGTGTGGCACCCAGCCAGTTCCCCATCCTCTCTGAGCCTTCCTGGAAGGAAGAGAATACAGAGGTATAAAGTGATGAAAAGCCCCCCACGCCACCCCATCCCCTCCACTATGTCACAGCAGGAAGGCCTTTGCCTTGTAGTAGCCAATCAGGGTTTGATTCCCAGCATCCCCTAGGGTCCCCCGAGCATGCTGGAAGTGATTTCTGAGCACAGAATCAGAAGTAACCCCTGGCCCCAAAACAATAATCCAAACAAAGTGGTGGGGAGGGCCTGGCATACCCTAGGCCATATTCTTTATTAGTAGTAGTAGTATTAGTATTATTTATTATTATTTGTTAGGTTCAGGGTTACTCCTGGCTCTGCTCAGAAATCACCCCTGGCAGTATTCAGGGGACCCTGTGGGGTGTCAGGGATCAAACCCAGGTTGGCCCTGTACAAGGCAAGTGCCTCACCTGCTATGCTATGGCTCCAGCCCCCAGACGTTATGGCTGGGAGTGAGTTTCCGTGTTTCTTAGCGGAGGAATATGAGAAACAACCTTTCCTGGCCCAGGTCATGGGGAGATGAATGTATTCACAGGGCAGCAAAAAAAGGAGGGCTGGCATAGCTTATTCTGCACAGAAGAAAAATGCCTCCTGGGCACAGGCCAGCGTTGGTATTTCCTTTCCAAGAGCTCGTCCTGCCCATTGCCTGGATTTCTACTGTTGCTCTGTGACTTCAGGCTGGTTAATAGACTTCTCTGATCCTCAGCTTCCTCTCTACCTGTTAGAAATAACTTGTTATCGTGGAAGTCAGTTTAAGGAGGGCGGGAGAGATAGCACAGAGGTTATAGTGCTGGCTTTGCAGGGTAGCCAGCCCCTTCATCTCTTTGAGTTTCCAGCAACCAATGGGGTTTTTGAGCACCCTCAGGAGAGATTTTTGAGCAAGGAGGCAGGAGTCAGTCCTAAGCAGAGTCAGGAGTCAGCTCTGAGCACTGCCAGATGTGACCCAAGGCTGTGTCCCCACCAAAAAAAGAAAGTTTAAGGCACCTGACTTAACTTACAGCTGTGCTTGGACAGAGAGGGGGGGGGGAGGGAGAGAGGGAGAAAGGGAGGGGGGGAGAGGGAGAGAGAGAGAGGAAGAGGGAGAGGGAGAGGGAGAGGGAGAGAGGGAGAGAGAGGGAGAGAGAGGGAGAGAGGGAGGGGGAGAGAGAGAGGGAGAGAGAGAGAGAGAGAGAGAGAGAGAGAGAGAGAGAGAGAGAGAGAGAGAGAGAGAGAGAGAGAGAGAGAGAGAGACTCTAAATGTGTCTATTGCCCCCATGTGTTCTTATCTGAAACTGCACACTCCACCCCACCCAGCCTCTGGGACAATTTCTTTTTCTTTTTTTTTTTAAAGCAGTTTATTTATTTATTTATTTATTGGTTTTTGGGCCAGAAATCGCTCTTGGCAAGCTCAGGGGGACTATATGGGATGCCAGGAATCAAACTGGTTCAATTCCAGGTTGGCCACATGCAAGGCAAACGCCTTATCACTGTGCTATCTCTCTGGCCCCTCCAAGACAGTTTCTTAAATTTTATTAATTTATTTATTTTTTGGATTGGCCCCACATCCCACATAGTGCTCAAGGGCTGAGCTCCTCCTGGCTCAGGAGACCCTATGATCAAACCCTGTTGGCCAGGCCACGGACAAGGCAAGTTCCTCCATCCACCTCCACCCCCCCCCAGACAGCATGAAAACACTGAAAGTGACTCACTCTTTCGGAGGCAATTAAGACTAATTCAAGAAGTCACAGACATGGTTATTGGAAAGAAATGACACAGTGACTTTGAAAAACAAAACAAAACAGGTCACACACAATTGAAGAGCAAGAGCAAGCAGACCCGCGTGGACATCATAGCAAAAGTTCTGGTGTCTTTCCACATCAGGGGCCCCTTATACTTCTGCATCACAAAAATCTCTCTGCAGGCCTTGAGAACAATCAGCCCCAGACACAGGCCTGGTTTTCTGGTTTTCTGATCTTCCAGGGAAATGTCAGAGCCACGAGTCTAGAAAAGGGAGCACTTGAGACAGAGCCTTGGCTGTCATATTTCTATGGCGAGTGGGTGCATCTGAGTTTCCTTTAGAATTTTGGGGTGCACTTTCAGTGAATGGGGGTCACCCCCTTTTGACCTGAGACCCGTCCAGCCTACATGCATTTCTCCTACTTTTCCTAACCCCATCCCCACCCACCAGGCTGTCTCTACCGGAAAGGCTAGAAGAAGGGAGAAGGGTTTTCTTCTTCTCCCCAGACTCCCTGGAAATGCTGACTAGAGTTAAATAAACTCCAGGCTCTCAGGAGAAATGCCATCCCCTGTGATTGGTCCTCCAGCTCCTCATTTTCTCCTTTCTCTAAGTCCTACTGCGTAACTGTAAACTTCTCACACCCCAGTTTGCCTGCTGCTACATTTTGTTTGGTTTCTCCCTGATGTATGTGGGCTCAGCCAGACCATCTATGCATGGCACCCAGAGGGTAGTTCTTCCAGGAAACCTGCCTGGATATCTCCTGCTCAGTCTTCATTCAGCTATTCTGACTCTCTCCCAAATGCTCCCAGCAAGTTAACTACCATCAAAGTTTTACCATCTTCCATACATGGTAGAATTCAGTCTCTTTAGCTTCCCCCAGAATAATGCGGGGTGTTCACTGGATTCAGAACTGGGGTAAATGCAACCTGGTGTGAATTACATTTATCTTTTCTAGTTTGGATCCTAACCCTATGGTATCTACCTCCATTCTACATATTTTTTGTTTGTTTTGTTTTGGGGCCACATCCGACAGCACTCAGAGGTTACTCCTGGCTCTGCACTCAGAAAATACTCCTAGCAGGCTCAGAAAATCATGTAGGATGCCAGGGATTAAAGTCAGGTTCACTATTTGCAAAGCAAACACCCTCCCCACTATCCAATCACTCTGGTCCCCTACATCCAACTTTAAAAAATAAAACAAGACAGCCCTCCACAAAGGGCTCAGTAACCCCTGACAACCCATCATGAGAGAGAAGGACAGCTCAACCCAATGCTTCCTTTGCAACAGGTACTGTCAAAATCCCCGGGGGTCCCTTTTCTACACCACACAATACATTTTCCAAGATCCAAGATTCCAGAATTTCCAAGACCCTTCTCCATATTTACCCACCACTAGAAGGGTAGTGATGGTCAAGACATAACGGTGACCTTGCGGTACACAAGTTTCTTCAGGGCCCCCTTCATGTCCCTGTTCCTGAGGCTGTAGATGAAGGGGTTCAGCAGGGGGGTGACAGCCGTGTACATCACAGCCGATGCCTTCTCCTTCACAGCTGTACGCACAGATGAAGGGCACAGGTAGACCCCGATGGTGGTGCCATAGAACAGGGCGACCACAGACAGGTGCGAGCTGCAGGTGGAGAAAGCCTTGCGTCGCCCACCCGCTGAGGGCACTTTGAGGATAGCAACCAAGATATGGGCATACGAGGCCAGGATGCAGACGAAGGGCGAGGCGATGACCAGGGCAGCCACGAATAGCACGAAGGCCTGGTTGACCGAGGTGTCAGAGCAAGCCAACCGCAGCATTGGGGTGAGGTCACAAAAATAGTGTGGGAGTTCCAGGCTGCCACAGAAGACCAGGCGGGTCATGAGAAGGATGTGGGTGAGGGAGAGGAGCCCTGAGAAGAACCAGGGCCCCCCCACCAGCAGCCCACAGAGGCTTGGGCTCATGCGTGTGGTGTAGTGCAGAGGGTGACAGATGGCCACGTAGCGGTCATAGGCCATGACGGCGATCAGGACGCTGTCCACGATGCCGAAGAAGTGGAAGAAGAACATCTGGGTGAGGCAGGCGACGTACGAGATGGCCTTGCTGCCCGCCCTTAGGTTGTCCAGCATCTTGGGCACTGTGTTGGTGGCTAGGCACAAGTCCACCAGGGACAGGTTGGCCAGGAAGAAGTACATAGGCGTATGCAGGTGCGGGTCAGAGCTGATGGCCACAAGGATGAGCAGGTTGCCTATGGCTGTGACTAGGTACATGAGGAGGAAGAGCACGAAGAGGAGAGTCTCATGCTCCGGGTTCTCGGTGAGTCCCAGCAGGATGAACTCCAGAGCACTGCTGGCATTTGCGGGCTGCCTGGGCATCGCCTCACTGTGGGGGAAGAGAGAGAAAGGACATGAAAGCAAATGAGAAGAACATTCTAGAAATTAATATGAAGGACTCTGTGGATCACAATTTTTTTCAATAAAACAAAATTTAAAATAATTCTGGAAGCTCAGAAGAAAATGGCTGGACCACCACTCATCTGGGTGGTGCATCAGGACAATAATATTTTATTTGGTTGTTTTCTTTTTTTTTTTTTTTTTTTTTTTTTGGTTTTTGGGTCACACCTGGCAGTGCTCAGGGGTTATTCCTGGCTCCAGGCTCAGAAATTGCTCCTGGCAGGCACAGGGGACCATATGGGGCGCCGGGATTCGAACCGATGACCTCCTGCATGAAAGGCAAACGCCTTACCTCCATGCTATCTCTCCGGCCCCAGTATTTGGTTGTTTTCTAGTTGAATGACTTTATTTTAATCAACACGGCTACAAAAGTATTTGTCATAGCATTGATTTCACAGAACAACACACATACACACACAGAGGTAAAAGTTGTTCTGATAGAGTTGCAGTCATACCATGTCCAACACCCTTCAACAGGGCATATTTGCCATAACCAGTGTCCTCAGTTTTCCTCCTGTCCTCCCCACCCCTTTCTCTGGCTAGATGATTTTCTTTTGTCTGTCTGTCTGTCTGTCTCTCTCTGCCTGTTTGTCTCTCTCTGTATCATTCTCTCTTTTCTTTTTTCAAAATAATCACTACAAAGAAGATATAGGGCTTTTTTGTGTTTTTTTTTTTGGGGGGGGGTGTCAAATCCAGCAGCGCTCAGGGGTTCCTCCTGGCTCTATGCTCAGAAATCACTTCTGGCAGGCTGGGAGGACCACAGGGGATGCTGGGATTCAAACTACCATCCTTCTACATGCAAGGCAAATGCCCTATCTCCATGCTATCTCTCCGGCTCCTGTATCATTCTCTTATTTTCACTCCCCACCCCACTTTAAACACTGTGGTTTGCAGTACTATAACTGAGGGGTATCGTGCCTATCACTTTCCTTCCCTTCAGCGCCCAGTTCTAGAACAATGGTTCTTGGTATGTGCTCATGATTGAGCCATGGTGTCACATGTCCAAGATGGGGGTCCCTGATGCTTCAATGATCTTCTAATTTGGGGAGTTAGAGGGTTTTGAGGGGTACATCCAGTCATGCTCAGAGTCCTTCCAGTTCTGTGCTCAGTCGTCACTCCTGGTATTGTATGTGGGAAGTCATGCAGAGCCAGGGAGAAAATTCTGGGCTCTGTTTGGGGAAGGGTAGTTGGGGATACACCTCGACATGGTCGAAGGACTCGAGAAGATCTGTGCTCCGGGGACCCTCTGGTGATGAGGTTTGAACCTGGAACTCTCAAATGCTGAGACTCTGCTCCTGTCTTCCAGCATCTCTGTCCCCACCTCCTGTGGGACCTGACTGAATATTTGGACAGTTTCTCACTTTTCTCTGTCCTGCATTTTTCTCTCCCTTCGTCTCTTCCCCCAGTTGACTTGGCACTTCTGGTTGGTGTTAGCCCCATGCCAGGCAGTGCTCAAGGCTTCCTCCTGGCTCTGTTCAGGGACCACTTGTGACAGGTTCAGAGGGACTTCATAGAGTGCCTGGGAAGGGGAATTTTACCTGCTGAGCTCTCGCTCTCCATCCCCTGGTATAGATTTTTAAATTTTTGGTTTTGGGGTCATACCTGGCAGTGCTCAGGGGCTAGTCCTGGCTCTGTGCTCAGGAATCACTCGTGGCAGGCTTGGGGGACCTTGTAGGATGCTGGGGATTAACCCAAGTAAGCTGCATGCAAAGCGAACACCCCGCTGTTCTATCGCTTCAGCCCTTTCATAGATATTTTTTTATTGCACTGAACATTACTGGCATTTCTGCAGTCCCATAACCTGCATTTGCACTCTTTCTTCTCTTCCTCCTTGGGGAAGCCTCTGTGCATGATCACCCCAATGCAGGCTTCCCAGTTTTAATATTACACTCAATTTAGTCCTGATCATGAACCATAAAATGTTATTTTACATTCAACGTCTGTAGTGGAACCAAATGGTCCGTGTCAGTGGCAATGACCTGCTTCTTCATTTTTTTTAATTATCTTTATTTAAACACCGTGATTACAAATATAATTGTACTTGTATGATTACAGTCATATAAAGAACACCCCCCTTCACCAGTGCAGGATTCCCACCACCAATTTCCCAGATCTACCCACTCCCCACCCCCACACACACACCTGTACTCGAGACAGGCTTTCTTTTTCTCTCATTCATTCACATTATTATGATAGTTTTCAGTGTAGTTATTTCTCTAACTGCACTTATCATTCTATGTGGTGAGCTTCATGTCATTAGCTGCACCTACATGGGAGGATGGGGGGAAGTAAGGGTTGGGACGGAGGCAGTAAAATATTAGAAATGAGCTTTGTAGGGCAGTATCAAGAATGACCTGCTTCTTAATTTGCCTTTTTGGGACACTACTCAAAGGTGCTCAGAAGTCACTCCTGGCAATCCTTGGAGACCTTATGGGATGCCAGTGACAGAACTTGAGTGTGCTGTGTTCAAGACCAATACTTCCCCTGCTGTACTATTGCTCTTGACTCTGAATTTGTTTTTGGACATTAGAATGAACCCATCCAGTCTGTGCTGTTCATCTGAGGTACAGCAGAGCTTCCTGCCTGAGTGCTCCAGCAGCTGACTCTGACTCTCTCTCTCTCTCTCTCTCTCTCTCTCTCTCTCTCTCTCTCTCTCTCTCTCTCTCTCTCTCTCTCTCTCTCCTCTAAATAACAAAGAGCTGGACTAGTACCTCCTTTGCCTATCTACATGTGGAGATATTTATGAATGCAGACACAGTAACAAATTCTTAAAAGTATAGGATTATGGGGCCGAAGAGATAGCATGGAGGTAAGGCGTTTGCCTTGCGTGCAGAAGGTCGGTGCTTGGAATCCCGGCATCCCTTACGGTCCCCCGAGCCTGCCAGGAGCAATTTCTGAGCATAGAACCAGGAGAAACCCCTGAGTGCTGCTGGGTGTGACCGCCCCCCCAAAAAAAGTATAGGATTAAATTAAGCATAGGAAGACTTAGAAGGGAGCAAAAAGAAGAAAGCAGAATGAAAGCAGAAGAATAACTTCACATAGATAGGGTAACACACACACACACACAAACACACACACACATATAAAGATGGGCTCACACATGTTTTTTCACTCGAGTAAAATGACCTGGAGCAATAGCACAGAAGGGAAGGTTTTTGCATTGCACAGAGCCAACTTAGTTTTGATCCCCGACATGCCATAGGGGTCCCCCGAACACCACCACAAGAGTAATTCCTGAGTACAGAAGTCAGGAGTACTTCCAGGGGTAGCTTCAAAACCAAAATTAAATGAATATGGAAAAATGAAATGAGCCTGATCTGATAAAGCACCACTTCAATCTTGACTGTTTATCTCAGCATGTCAGGGGTGGTTATTCTTTCAAACATGCATTCTAGGGCCAGAGTAATAGCACAAAGGGGAGATGCTTGATTTGCACAAAGCTGAACCCAAGTTCAATCCCCATAGGGTCCCCCAAACCCTGCTAGGAGAATCCTTGAGCACCTTCCAAGCCCCCCATCCAACACAACTCATCAGCACTACACTATTGTAAACACAGACCTGAACCCAGATCATTGAGTTGGCTTGTTTGTTTGTTTGTTTGGGGGCCACACCCAGCACACTCAGAGGTTAGTCCTGGCTTTGCACTGAGATATTACTCTTGGCAGGTACTGGGGACTATATGGGATGGCGGGAATCAAACTCTGGTTCATCCCGGCTGCGTGCAAGGCAAACCCCTACCTCTATGCTATCGCCCCTAGAGCTGTGCTATCCAATAATTGAATATTTTTTTAATATAGGGGCTGGATCGGTATCACAGTAGAGAGGGCACTTGCCTTGCACACAACTGATGTGGGCTCGATTCCCAGAACTCCATAGGGTGTCCAAGCACTTCCAGGAGTGATCCGAGAGTGCAGAGCCAGGAGAAAACCCTGAGCAGTGCCAGGTGTGCTATCCACCCACCCCCAAATAAATACAAAAACAAACAAAATCAAAGCAAATTTTAAATAGTTTGCTGAGAGGACAATGTCGGGGTAGGAAGGGACCCCAAGACATGAGGAGTTGACACCTTCACACCTCCAAAGTGACAGGGGTCCTCAGAGAACAATGACCAAGAATGTAACCAGGATCTGCAGCACTGGGACGAAACCTGAGGACCGTGCCTGTCAAGGAGGCAGACTGGAGGGCTGGAGAGATCCGGGTCCTCACTGGGAGGAGGTGACACTGCTGGTGGGATTGGAGCTGGGACATTGGATGTCTGAAACTCAACCATGAACTTTTCAAATCACAGTGCCTTCATGGAAAAATCAACATCAAGGAGTCAGAGCAAAAGGACAGCAAGGAAGGAATTTGCTGTGCAAAGGGCCCACCTGTTTTCTATCCCCAGCACCCCCAAAGGATCCCCCAAGCATGACCAGGAGTGATTTCTGAGTGGAGAACCAGGAGTAAGCCCTGAGCATGCCTGAGTGTGCCCCCCCCCCAAAAAAAAAAACCCAAGCAAACAAAAATGAACACCAAAGGGCTAGAAGGCTAAGTCAGCAGGTCAAGCATTTGTTTGATCTTCGGCTTCCCAGGGTCCCCCAAAACAGTGCCAGAAGTGCTCCCTAAGCACAGAGCCAGATGTCAGCCTTTAGCAACATCAGGTATGACCCAAAAATAAATTAAAAAAAAAACAACAACAGGAAGAATAAAAGTTAAAAATGAACAATAAAAAAGTGTTGCCCAGGACAGATACACAGACAGGTGGACAGACAGACAAAAGATGTATTTGGATATCACTCACCTTAGCCTCCCCTGCACAGAGAAGGGACACGTGGCTTTTCTGTCCTCAACAACAAGAGGGGTGTCTCCTCTTCACCTGGCGGGTCTCCCTGGTGCTCAGTTACTGGTCTGGATGTGGTAGTCCCACCAGCTAAGGACAGACAGACAAATGGAGAAGCTCACAGATGCCCATCGCTGAGCCCAGCTCAGCCGGGGTCCCCCTAACTGAGACATTGTGCACAGAGCCGGTCATGCCAAGCCCTAAATCTGTAGGTCCCTGGGGTACAGTGTCCCAAGACCCTCATTACATCGGCCTGGAACCCGGGCCCTGAGCGGCAGCGGGAATCCTCGCCGGCCCAGCACCTGGTCTCAGGTTGCCTCTGACCCACTCCTGGTCCTGATTACATCAGATTCACTCTGGCACCCACAGCCCAGAAGTTGGCTCAGTACCAGGCGTTTGGATGAGTGACAGCCAATGATGGAGCCAGTTACTTGGTTTTTGTTAGTTTGTTTTAGGGCCACTCATGGCAGTGCTATGGTCTGAGCCTGGCTGTGCTCAGGGCCCACTTCTGGTGGTGTTCAGGAAACCATCTGTGGTGTCAGGGATTGAACCCGGGTCAGCCCAGTACAAGGCAAATGCCCTCCCTGCTGTTCTATCACTGAGGTTCCCCGGATTCCTTTTATGATGTGAATCCTTGGGTGATGTGGGCAGAGAGAGTGGAATTCTAAACACAACGAAGATAGTTATATGAAAAAAAGATTTCTCTAAATCTAAGTTACTGATTTACCCAAAATTTATATACATGAGTCAGAACAAGAGCACAGCGGGGGAGGGCACTTGCCTTGCAGGAGAACAAACAGGGATTGATCCCCACATTTCAGAGGGTTCCCCTAACACCGCCAGGAGAGATCTCTGAGCACAGAGAAAGGAGTCGGCCCTGCATTTCACCGGTGTGACCAAAACTAAAATCTAAAAGGTAAAAACTTTCCAAAAATACAAATATGCAAACGCATTTCTTATGAATGTCTTTGGCTGTCTTTTGAGGTTCCCTCGAGGAGGTCACCCGAAAACTGGGGTTAAGAAGGGAACTTGCGGGCCCGGAGAGATAGCACAGCAGCGTTTGCCTTGCAAGCAGCCAATCCAGGACCAAAGGTGGTTGGTTCGAAACCCGGTGTCCCATATGGTCCCCAGTGCCTGCCAGGAGTTATTTCTGAGCAGATAGCCAGGAGTAACCCCTGAGCACCACCGGGTGTGACCCAACCCCCCCCAAAAATAAACAAACAAACAAACAAAAAAAAAAAAAAGAAGGGAACTTGCAGGGAGGGGGTTGGAACCCGGAACTCCCATGCAATGCCGAGCTTTTGCCCCAAGTCTTGTCAGAGCCAAAGCGCCTTCCCTCCTGCTGTCCTGTGTCCTGCTCTGGGGGGACCCTGTGAGGTTTTCAGGGCCAAGGGAGGGGAGAGGAAGGGAGAGATAGAAAAGAAGAGTCTGCAAGGCCTGCAGAGAAGGAACAACATTCCTCAGAGGGCAGAAAAGAAACCAGAAAAGGGGCTCAGGGAGAGCAGGGCCTGAGGGGGCAGCAGGGCCCCGGGTGCTTTTCTGAGACCACACAGGCCTCCCAGGGCACAACTCACACCACACACACCTCGGAACATAAACCTCACATGCCTCACACCACACACATCCATGTGCTCGCTCACACCACGCACACACTCCTGCACACATGTATATATAAATACCTCAAATAAATACACACACCTCACACCCCTCCACACAGCCTCAGTCCTGGGTGTAGCCAGCAGAGCACCCCTGAGGGCAGGGGTCTCAAACTCGCGGCCCGCGGGCCGTTTGCGGCCCTCTGTACAACATTTTGTGGCCCGCGGCCGACCTGCAAATATTGCAGTATTCGCGATTATTCGCTTATTGAATAATCGCAATAAAAATCGCATTAGTAAGAAAAAAAAATCGCATTAAACATTCGCATACCCCGAGCAGTTAGTTCCATTCGGGGTATGCAAATGTTTAGTGTGATTTTTTGCGATTTTTTTCTTATTAATGCGATTTTTTATTGCGAATATTCGGTAAGTGAAATCCCTTATGCAGCCCTGCCTCACCCCGACTTTGCCTCCTGCGGCCCCCAGGTCAATTGAGTTTGAGACCCCTGCCTTAAGGGTCAGACAATATGGTACCCTCAAGGTCACGTTCTGCCTCTCTGCGAGACAGTCCCCACTTGGTGGGAGCAGTTTGGCTGTGGACTTGGGGTTTCCTGGGGTGCCATTGCTGGTGGTGGTGGATGCAAGGGTGAGAAGCAACCTGGGGGTGTTGTGGGGTCTGCCCAGGGTCCAGGAGAGGTCAGGAAGCGGTTTCTGCGTGTCTGCTGCCCCTTCCTGTCATGATCCAGGACTGCAGCCGCCCATGTCCAGTAAGCCTGTGTCCAGCCAGGTCGGGGCTCTCAGTCCCTCCCTGAGGCTCCAGGAGCTCAAGGGTTCTCATGGGGGAAGTCGGGGCGACGGGGGTGGGGTTGGGGAGAGATTTGCTGTGTCCTGAAGCCTCTGATGGCTTCAGTCCCCAGCATCCCCCAAGCCCTGCCTTGTCACCTTTGTGCTTCTGAAACTTACTTCCCACCCAGGTACTAGATGCAATGAAAGCCATGGTCTATGTAGTCTTATAGTTTTCCTGTACCCCCCCAAAAGCCCTTGGTCCAGGAATATAGCTTAAGGGATAGGGTTAGGTCCTGGCATGCTTAAGACCCCCCACCATATTCCCCAAGCAAATAAAATAAAGCAGAAATGCAAAAGCAACATACTTTTCTGCTATGTGTTCTGAGTCCCCTCAGAAATCCCTGCTCTCCCTCTCTTTGGATCTCTTGGACACACACTCTCTCTCTCTCAGAAAAAAATCCGAGAGAGAGAGGTGGGTCTTGGTCTTTCAGTAGCAAAGAACTCGGATCTACTCAGATGCACTGTGCAAACATTTCTCTCTCAACCCTGGTCAAGAAGTTAAGAGTTGCTTTTCTAAGATTCAGACGATTTTGCAGCCAATATATTTAAGAGGAATATCAGCCAATATATTCCCCACTGCCACCCCCAGCTATCTAATTCTTATAATTTTATCCCACACTCCCACCATGTGGGACTGGGGGTCCTCAGAGAAATTCTTCAAAACTTCGAGGTCCTTCCAAGTCAGGTGTTGGGGCCAATGTTCAGAACAGCTTTGTCCCTCAAATCTTTCTAGGGAACTTTTGGGGTCATATGAGTGACATTCCTTCCCCACCTCTCATCTTGCCCCCCCTTACTTACACTGTCTTTCCTAGTGCTTAGAACAACAAAGGACAGTGAGTCAGGGCTGGGGAAATATTTGTTGAATGAATATGTGAGTGAAGGAAAGAAAGCATCTATTGATGTCAACAATCATCCTTGAAGATGATGGCATGATATAATAAATAGATACTGATAGATAAGTTGATTGGTTGATACAAGTAGCCCTTAGTCACAAGGGCTATAAACAAAAAGTCTCCTTGGACTTACCTACATTTTTTTTTCCAAATTTTTTGCACTTTAGGGGATTATCCAGGTCTCATGCATGCAAGTCATGAGTTTTCCCATTGAGCTACATTTCTGGCTCTGTGACTTTTATTTCTTCCCTCCCCTATTTCAGTACTGCACTGTGGAATATTACACTAAAATGAAAATGAGTTGGTTTGTAATGTAAAGAAATTACAACATAATGCAAAGAACATACAGATTCATGTTCCATGACAAACACACATCACAGCAGACTATGCAGACAATTTACTTAAAGCCCCAAAGTTGCAGAAACTCAATGAGAAATGATAGATGAGTAAATAGTAAAATACATTCTCTCTCCTTTTCTCTTTCAGTCATTCTCGTTCACGCACACCATGGCACAAACTCCAAGACTTGTTTCATTAATACCAAATGAGGTCAAGATTTTTAACTGACATATTCTTCCAGGAATTTTATTAGTAGAAGGTAACTTTCCTGGTACTGTATATTGGGGACACATAGGAGGGGTTGAATAAGTGCTTAGTTTGAACTGGATGTAGAGAAAGAAAAACCAACGTTCTGTGAGTTCCCATTGGGATTATTTCACCAGTCTGAGAATCCTAACCCTCTCCCAACTGGCCTTGTCAGACCCTGAATGAAGTAAGAAAAAGAGAATTTTCCAGGTGAGGCAAGCTTAGTTGAGTTTTCACTTGAATTGAACTGATTTAGAGAAAGTCCCTACCAGGCTCAATGAACTCTGGGGTAGAAACAAGAAACCATATTACGTGTGTGTGTGTGTGTGTGTGTGTGTGTGTGTGTGTGTGTGTGTGTGTGTGCGCGCGCGTGCCACAGCTGATGGTTTTCAGAGCTCATTCCTAGAAATTCTCAAAGAACCCTAAGGGTTGCTGGGAATCAAACCAGGGTCAATCAGTTGTAAGGCAAATATACCTTTCCTGCTGTACTCTTGCTCCAGCCCCTATTTTTTAGTTTTTTAATATTTGTTTTGTACTTTATAGCATCAAATCCAGTTATTCCTCAATTTAAAATATGGGTAACATTCACCAGATTCCCTACCAGAAGTAGAGTCTTTCTCATCTAGAACCACTCAGGGATAGAGGGATGGTGGTTCCACTCAGAAAAGTCCTCCCCACTCTCCTAGTTCAATTCTCTCGGAAGACAAGTGCTGAATGCAAGTGGGGATTCAAAGCAACCTAGTGAAGATCTGCCAGTTTCTTAGCACCTTTGAAAATCTCTGGTTCTTCAAAAGAGACAAAATAAAGTCGCTGTTAACCTCATTACAGTTGTACAGGCATCAGGCTGAGACTGCCAGCGGTGAAATTTGGGTTAAGGAAAGAAGGTGGGCTGTGACAAACAACATGCTTCCTTCCATGGACAAGAGGAGGATTCAGACCAGCGTCTCCATCTCTCTTGCCCATTTTGCTTGTTTGTTTGTTTGCTATGTTTTTGGAACACGCTCAGAGATACTCAAGGTTTACTCATGGCTCTGCACTCAGGGATCAAGCCTGGCAGGGCAAGGGGGACCCTATGGAAATATGGGCATTGAACCCAGGTCAAATGCATGGAAGGCAAGTGTTCTACCCAGGTTCTATCACTCCAGCCCTTTTATTTTTGTGTTGCTTTGTTTTGAGGGGGTCAAACCCAACTGTTCTTAGGGGTTAATCTTGACACTTTGCTCAGGAATCAAATCTGGCAATAACTGTGGGATTATATGGGATGCCAGGGATTGAACCCAAGTCAGCTGCTTGCAAAGCAAATTCCCTTCCCACTGTGCTATTGCTCCATGCCTACATCCTCTACTCTTGTCTAGAGATTCATGGTGTGCTCGTTGTGATTTTTCTCTCTGAGTTGATTTCTAAAGCTGCTTTGTGGTGGTGCCTCTTTCTCTTCATCTATGCCCCAAATCTCCTTCCTCCACAAGGCTCCTAACCTTGACCTTGAGGATTGCATTAAGACTTTCCAAAGATCTGATTAGTTGAAGGTGTCTGGGAAGCACCAACTCCACCTACTCACCAACAGATGCCTGGAAGTCAAAGAAACTGCCTGGTCCTTGGGAGAAAAGCCCAACTCTTGGGTTATTGCAAATGTTTGACTTAACCTGACACAACCTATCCCAAATCAGTGCAACTTTCATACTGCCAAGGCATCCCTCTCCGTCTCTTGAATTCTCCTCAATTTGCATACTGTTTATTCTGATTCAAGACCCTCCACTTTTTTATCATTAATATTGGCCTTTAAAAACACCATTCTCTTACGCATTGTCAGGGAGCTTTCCTTTTCAGACCCACTTCTAGCATTCTGACCCTCTCCCACCTTTCCCCTCACATTAAATACCATCAAAATATTACCATCTCCCACATACCTTGGGATCCGGTCTCTTCTGCTGCCCTAGAATAATGCAGAGTGCTAATTGGATTAAGAATTAGACTAAATGCCACCTGAAGTGGGTTATACCTGTCTTCCTAGGAGAGAGCAGGAGACAGCCACCACAAAGAACTCCCCCTAATCATAATGACATTGACAGCTCATCCCAACTCTTTCGTTCCAACAGCTATTGTCAAAACTGCCAGTAATGCGATGCTCTTTGATACCCAAGATCCATCTCCCATTCACCCACTTTTAGGAGACAGCACTGGTCAGGATGTGGAGGTGACCTTGCGGTTCACTAGTTTCTTCAGGGCCCCCTTCATGTCCCTGTTCCTGAGGCTGTAGATGAAAGGGTTCAGCAGGGGGGTGACAGCCGTGTACATCACAGCCGATGCCTTCTCCTTCACAGCTGTACGCACAGATGAAGGGCACAGGTAGACCCCGATGGTGGTGCCATAGAACAGGGCGACCACAGACAGGTGCGAGCTGCAGGTGGAGAAGGCCTTGCGTCGCCCACCCGCTGAGGGCACCTTGAGAATGGCTCCCAAGATGCGGGCGTATGAGGCCAGGATGCAGACGAAGGGCGAGGCGATGACCAGGGCGGCCACAAACAGCACGAAAGCCTGGTTGACCGAGGTGTCGGAGCAAGCCAACCGCAGCATCGGGGTGAGGTCGCAGAAATAGTGTGGGAGCTCCAGGCTGCCACAAAAGACCAGGCGGGTCATGAGAAGGATGTGGGTGAGGGAGAGGAGCCCCGAGAAGAACCAGGGCCCCCCCACCAGCAATCCGCAGAGGCGTGGGCTCATGCGTGTGGTGTAGTGCAGAGGGTGGCAGATGGCCACAAAGCGGTCATAGGCCATGACAGCAATCAGGACGCTGTCCACGATGCCGAAGAAGTGGAAGAAGAACATCTGGGTGAGGCAGGCGACGTATGAGATGGCCTTGCTCCCCGCCCTCAGGTTGGCTAGCATCTTGGGCACCGTGTTGGTGGCCAGGCAGAAGTCCACCAGGGACAGGTTGGCCAGGAAGAAGTACATGGGCGTGTGCAGGTGCGGGTCAAAGCTGATGGCCATGAGAATGAGCAGGTTGCCTATGGCTGTGACTAGGTACATGAGGAGGAAGAGCACAAAGAGAAGCGTCTCATGTTCTGGATTCTCAGTGAGTCCAAGCAGGATAAACTCAAGTGCACTGCTGGTGTTTCTTGGCTCCATGAGCTAAATTTCTTGAACTTATCAATAGAGAAGATTCTGGAAAGATGAAATAATATCACAGTGGAAAAATGCCTCTTCTGTACTTACATGGCACCATTATCTGTATGTTCTACATCTTCAGTCTTTGATAAAAAATATTTGCAGTAATCTATGTGTCTGTTGGTTTCTGGTTGCTTTCCTGAACATTCCAACTCTCAGGTAGATGTTTAGAAAACTTAGTACCTGTGAACCAAGTCTTCTGACACTAGTCAAATTTTTCTAGAAAGAGAAAATAGAGACATCCATACCCAAGAGTCATTGCTCATGCAAGAATGGGTTGATGTTTACATGGACACATCTTGACATGATTGCATTTCATCACCAATTATTGAAGATACTAAAACCATGTTTTGGTTTGTTTGGGGACCCATAGACTGTTGTGTTCAGTATTTATTTCTGGCTCTGGTGGGATTCAGAGGACTATACCAGAGGCTGGGGATCCACCACAGGTCAACCTTGTGCAAGGCAAGCATCTTCCCTATTGCACTATTTATCTTTCCAGCCCCCCAACCCAGAGTTTTCTTCTAAATAAAAGTGGCAGTGTGAAGTGATGGGATATTTATGGGTCATTCAAAATCCTTGCTCAACTATTATAAGTCAAGTATAAATTTTATCCTCTTGAATGATTTGGAACAAATTATTCCCCCTCCAGATTTCCTGACCAGAGGAAGTGAGATATCACAGAAAAAATGACAGAAAGATAATTCATCTCCTGATATGGTATTCCCCAACGTTTGAGAGAATCACGTAAAACCTTAAAAAAGGGCTGTGAAGGCTGAAGAAATGGCTCTGAGGTTGGAGTTTATGCTTTGCATGTAGGATTCCCAGGTCTGATTCCCAGTGCTGCTGACAGTGACTCTTGGGCATTATTGTGAGTACCTCTTCTCCAAAAGAACAAAAACAACAAGCAAGATGCAAATCTACCCAAGTCCAAAGCTCAGGGTGATGGTGCTAAGTCCTGCTACCACGTCCATACTTTTCTCCCCTTTCTGAAATCCCCTAGTCGCTCCTCCCCTCAAATTCCACCTCTACAGATTTCCACCTTTCCTAAGGCTGGTTTTTTTTTTTTCTCCAGATTTTCACTCCAGCAGAGAAGGCTCTCTGTCGCTCTGAGTATATAAAAAGTTTTGGAGCTGGTGATATTACAGCCAGCAAGTAGGGCATTTGTTCTGCATGTGGCTGACCCAGGCTCAATCCCTGGCATCTCATAGAGACTGCCAAGCATCACAAGGAGTAATTCCTGATCAACAAACCAGGAGTAACTCCTGAGCATTGCAGAGTGTGACCCAAAACAAAATAACAACAACAACAACAACAAAAAGATGAAGTATTTTTTTCAATTCCAAGAAGGATTCCTGCCCCCTTCTTCATTCAAAGGCTCCCCCAAATCAGTGGCTTTGTCTTTTTTATTCCCTAAACTGCTGTCTGCCTCACTCCATGTCCTTCTATAGAACTTGGGAAAAGTTGATATCTTGGAAACCAGGAGACCCAGGTGTTCTCTTAATCATCTTGGGGGTGAGACTTTACATCAGAAACTTGGGCTCTCTGCTCCTGGATGGATCAGGAAGACTACAAGGATGTTGTGGCTCAAGGATGCAAATACCTTGTATGGGATGTATGGAAGCTTGATGGTGTTGAACAGCTTCCTGAAGACTCAGGAGAGTACAGACAGGTGGATCGACTCAACACAGATCATTCATGTGGTTCACATGGCATATTGCTGACTTTGGAAAACACTTGGTAGCATCCCAGAGGCAGGGCTAGGCTGATCCGGAGGGCTGAGAGGTCCATTGAACCCAGATCTGAAAAGAAAATGAGAGATTGAGCCAGAAAGATGCTCCCAGGGGCTAGGAGAAAACTGAGAACAAGCATTATCCATTCTTACAATCTCCCCGTGCATTCTCTCTCTTTCAGCCTCTGTTTCTCTGTCTCAATCTTTCCCCTTTCCTCTCTCCTCTCTTCCCTTCTCTCTTTCACTTCTTCTTCATGTTCCTCCTTCCTGTCTCTCTTCCTCCTCCTTCTCTTCTCCCTCTCTCTCCTTTTCTCTCGCCACCTTCCCAGCACCCCTAGACTGCATGTCTAGTTACTGGGCTATCTTTCCTTTTCCCCAAGTCCCTTGATGAAGTTTGATCTCCCTGAAGTCTGAGCTTGGCTCACTCACTTTTCTCCCTGATTCTGAACAATAGTCACATTGGCTCCACATTTAGGAAAGAGCAAGAAGGCAAGCTTAGCTCTAGGGAGAGAGGAAAGTCTCCTAAAGGCAAAGATTGGAGTCCCAGTGACCTAAAGAAGAAAAATAGAGCTGGAAAAATAAATGGGAGGAACTGAGGGAATATTTACTAGTTCTGGGCCAATCAGAATCCAATCCCCTAAGCTCCTTGTTAGAGAAATGGGGCCATGTCACTTCTATTCCCCAAATAATTCTGTTACCTCTGAGGGCTGGGACATTGCAGGGGGTGTCTAGATGGATTATTCTACATCTTTAAGAGGAAATTAGGGACAAGATATTGTTTTTCATTCCCCTCCCTCTGAGTACCTTCTTTTTTTCTGGTCCCTTGACAAAAAGAACTCTACATCTTTTCTTACTTTCTTTTGAGAAGGAGTACCCTACCATTTCTAACAATTCTTGACCAGCTGGGCTAGTTGTTCAGTGTTAGGGTTCAAAGATGCTGGGCTGATCAGGTCCAGGGATAACTGGGGTGAACCCAGCACTAAACCCATCAATTCTTTCAAGGAATGTGCTCTCACTCATGCCTTATACTATCACTGCAACTCACGAAAGTGTACATAAGGTTCTGTCTTAGTCCAACCAGAGCCAAGAGAATGCAATGGGGGCAGCTTCCCCCAGGCAGCTGCTTTCCTGTGCTATCTCACTTCTTTGGGCAAGTGGTCACGCTCTCCAAATTACAGATCTCAAGACTATTTTAGTTGGACTCCAAAACCTGTCCTAAGTGTTCAGGGAAGAAAGACAAGGGGTGAGATTGCAACAACAAAATCTTTCCCAAGATTTGAAAAAAGTTCTTGTCCTAGAGTCTGTCCTTTGCCCTAATCAAACAGGAAACCCTATTGGGGCTATTTTTAAGACCTGGAAAAATTGAAGTTTGGGAGGAAGCCAGGAGTAAGATGGACACTTATCATAATAAATTGAGAACTGAAGGATTGAAGTGATTGTAAAAAAGAAGGGTGTTTAGCTTGCACATAGCCAACCTGGATTTGATCCCCAACTGTCCATATGGGTCACCTGAGCATTGACAGGAGTGATCCCGGAATCAGGACCAAGAGAGAGCCCTGAGCACTGTCGGGTGTGAACCAAAAACAAATAAAAAAAATAGAGAGAGAGCTGAAGTCAATATTGGAAACCAGAAAAATGTGTCTGGGCAAGGTTGGCTAAAGATGAAAGGACTGCCTTCCTAGTCACATCTTCAAGGATTACAGTGAATTTTATGCCATCAAAAATTACTATTTGTGGGGCCAAAGCTGTACAGTAGGGAGGGTGCTTGCCTTGCACACAGCCAACTCGGGTTCGATCCCCAGCATCCCAGAGCCCTACCAAGAGTAATTCTTGAGTGAAGAGCCCTGAGCATCGCCCATTGTGGCAAAAACAAGGAAAAAAATGGAAAATAAATCATTGGACAGTTGCATTGACATGAATAAAACTAGATATTAATGCTGAGTTGAAGTTAGTCAGAAATAAATTAACAGTTACAGAATGATCTCTCCTAGGAGTGAATTAAAGATACACAACAAGGAAGCAACAAAGGGCAAAGGGCAACACCATGGGAGAATTGAGTCACACAACTGAGTTGGAATGGGGATCTTGAAAAAAGAGGGACATTTGGGGGGGGGTCCTTAGGGAAGGGCAGTGGACACACTGGTGATAAATGTAGTGTTGCAATTATGTGTGAGAGAAACATTATTCCACTCCAGGACCTCATTCTATTAAAGAAAAGTTTTATTATTTACATCATGGGCCTCAGGGAAACAGCTCATGAGGGACTATATTGATTTTCCTAGCACCTTCCTAAAATCTGTGTTCCCCTCTTTGCTTTTTCTGTAATAACTTCCTGTTGTCAGTGTGCTGGCAAGATGGCAGCCTGGAGGACATGTGTTTGCCTTCTTTCCTCCTGTATCTGCCATCTTTCCTCCCATGTCCACCATCTTTCTTCCCATGTCCACTGTTGCAAGTCAGCCCCTGAAGAGGTTGACTGATGGTGGGATGGAGAATGAGGCCCTTTTCTTCCAGCTCGGAGCACGCGTCTGCCACCCTGTCTAGCCGACGGTTCTGAGGTGAAACGGCGGGTAAACAGCTTGCAGTCAGGCTCGTGGAAACATTAGCTTTATTCGGTGGACAAGACTGAAGTCTAAAGACTCAGCCTCAGTTCCAGCAAAAAAGCCCCGGCCTTCCACAGACCCTTGTTTTTATCCCCAGAGTCAGGTACCACCCAATGGTGGGATCAGATACCAACCAATGGTGGAAGCAGAATCAGGTACTACCCTAGGGTGGGGGCAGAATGTCAGGTCATACCCTAGGGTAGGGCACAATCACCAATCAGTTTAGGGTGAGTACCATAGTAATCCCCTAAAATATTTACATACACAACAGTCCACCATCTTTTCTCCCACATCCCCCATCTTTCCTCAAGCATCTGTCATCTTTTCTCCTGTGTCTGGTCCTCCTGCACCACCACCCCAAAAAAAAAAAAACCCTCTTCGTCATCCAATCCTTGCATCTCTCTCTTCCTTGGCTCCTCAAGCAATAGTAGAACTGGACTTTCATTGGGGGACAAGTTGGTCATCTCTGAGACACCCAACTCTTCTCTCAGGGAAAAGATGTCATTTCATACATGTTAAGTCCCCTCACTTCTTTTCTTTCTGCGAATGCTCTAAGTCCCTTGACATGAACTTATGTTCCTCATTCAGCCGATCTAAAGAAATCATTTGAGGAAGAAGCCACTGGGGTAATGGAACGACAAATTCTTTCTAGCTGCTTCCTGCAGCTAGAAATCTAATAGGGGACAGTTGTGGAGTTCAGAGATTTTCACTTTCTATTTTCATCTATCTATCTACGTGGCAAATATTCTCTGTAAAAATTTTTTCTTTGTCTTTTTCTGTCTGTCTAAATCTTTTTTCTCTACATAATAAATCTCTTTTACTAATTTTATTTCTAAATCTTTTTTTCTATATAATAAACCTCTTGCTCATTTTATGTCTTTTTCTCTTTTTCTTACTTATTTCTCTAAATTTTTTTCTTATTTTTCTCTCTAAACCTCTTTTTCTCGATTTCTCTCTTTTAGTCACTTTCTCTTTAATTCATTTCTCTCTCATATTTCTTTATTTCTCTCTTCATTTATTTTTCTCTCTTTTCAACATGTATCTTTTTACTTACATCTTTTTCTTTTTTAAATCTTTGCAGAATCCAGGATCCAATTGTGTTCCCCTGGTCAATGTGCCATCTGTAGAAGACTAGCATCTAACAACTCAGCAAATCCTTGAACAATAACTTCAGTAACACCCTATATGAGCTATATATCATAGCAAGCAATATAAAGTGAATCGTTTTATGCCTAATAAGGGGCAAGCTGAGAGAGTGGGTGGGCAACGTAGGACATTGGTGGAGGAAAGGTCTCACTGGTGGTGGGATTGGTGTTGAATACTGGAATATTGAATATTGAAAAGGCTGTATTATGAACAACTTTGCTAGTTGTTGTGTTGAAATAAAGTTTCAAACAGGGCCAAAAAAATCATTTGAAGTACCCTGATTGATTTATTTGTTTGAGCTCAGGGATTACTCCTGAAGAGCTCAAGGGACCCTCTTGATGCCTGAGATCAAACCAAGTTAGCCATATGCAAGGCAAGTATCCTACCCACTGGCTGCACTACCACTCTGGCCCCAAAGCATTTATAATACAGTTTATTATAATATATTATTATATATTATATTATATATAATATATAATATATTATTATATATATATTATTATATATCAGGTGCACAAAATTCTGACATCAAGACCCTATATCAGAGTGCCCTCTCTGTCATATCTCAGGGTCCCCCCACCTACACTTACAACCCCTCTTGCCCTTGGTAAGCTCAGTTCTGTGACCTGTTCTCAGGTTCTTTGCCTGTGCTATCTTTATCCCCTTATTATGTTTTTCATTATGCACATATGAGAGAGTATATCTGTCTATATCTGTCCCCCTCCTGACTCCACTCAGCATGACAGTTCCATCCAATTCCATCCATGTAGGGTCAAGTTGCATGACTTTATCATTTCTTAAAGCCAAGTCATATCCCAGTGTGGAAATAAAGCATTGTTTCTTTCTCTGGTCATCTGTTCTGGGACACTCAGATTGCTTTCAGGTTTGAGCTATTGTAAAGAATGCTGCTATGAACACAGGAGCACAAAATTCTTTTTGAGGTAATGTTGGGAGAAACCTACTTCATAATTTAAAGCCATATCCTGTCTCCATGTGTTGGTGGTATGTGATTAACTTGATTCTTCTTTTGCTAAACCCAGCACTCATAAGTTTGCTCATTAGACCAGTTTGAGAACACCCATGGGGTGGGTTCTTTTCTTTTGACTCTTTCCTACCTGCCCTTTCTTCTTTAATTCATTCATACAACAGTGCTTGGTCCTGGCTGTCTTCAAGAACTTCCTGTATTGCCTTGGAAAATCCCAATGCAAGAGATTCCTATTGGACCAATTAAATGAAAATCTCCAGTGGTTTAATCTAGGTAGAAACATTTTTAATTCCCCAAAGATTCTGTTCTTCCACCAACATGAAGAATCAATGTAATCACAGCTACTGGAACTTAAAAAAAAAAAGACACAATGACTGTGATTCCCAAGGTAACAGTGAACTCCAACTCATTCCCAAGGTACTGAGTTTCAGTTCCTGGTTTATTTTAATTGGTGTATCTCACAGTAGCCACTTTCAGCCCTCAAGTTTCTTTTGGCATCAGTCAAGAGAAAAAAGAATGGAAAGAAAAATGGGAGGAGGGGCTGGAGTGATAACACAGTGGGTAGAGTGTTTGCCTTGCACATGGCCAACCTGGGACCAACCTGGGTTTAATCCCTAGCATCCCATATAGCCCCCCAAGCCTTCCAGGAGCAATTTCTGAGCACAGAGCCAGGGATAACCCCTGAGCACCATTGGGTGTTGCCCAAAATTTTCCAAAAAGTGAAAGAAGGAGGAGGAGAAAGAGGAGGAGGTGAAGGTGGAAGAGAGGAGGAGAGAGGAGGAAAGAGAAAGAAGAACAAGAAGGAGGAGAAGAAAAGTAAGAGGAGGAGGAGAAGGAAGAGAAAAGAAGGAGGAGGAGGAGATGATGAAGAAGGAGGAGAAGGAGGAGAAGGTGGAGGAGGAGGAGGAGGAGGAGGAGGAGAAAGAAGAAGAAGAAGAAGAAGAAGAAGAAGAAGAAGAAGAAGAAGAAGAAGAAGAAGAAGAAGAAGAAGAAGAAGAAGAAGAAGAAAAGAGGAGGAGAAAGAGGAGAAGTTGATACCCATCATTTTTAAAAAGAACAAAAGGCATTTTTTGGTATTACACTGATAATTCTATCAGCTCTCATAAAACAATCTTATGATCATCAGACCCCCTAAAAGGATGCTGAACAGAAACAAAGAAAAACAAAAGGAGTTTATGTGGTTCACCTACAAGGGAAAATGATCCAAAGGGTGGCCCAAGGGTGGGATTTTGCTTCTGATTCTTTTTTTTTTTTTTTTTTTTTGGTTTTTGGGCCACACCCGGTAGTGCTCAGGGGTTACTCCTGGCTGTCTGCTCAGAAATAGCTCCTGGCAGGCACGGGGGACCATATGGGACACCAGGATTTGAACCAACCACCTTTGGTCCTGGATCGGCTGCTTGCAAGGCAAACGCCGCTGTGCTATCTCTCCAGGCCCTTGCTTCTGATTCTTAAAAGCTCCAGTGCTGAGTAATTAAAATCACACAGATGTGTCTACTACTTGACCTTCACCACATAACATCCAATTTTAAAAGTTTAGGTTTGGGGGCTGAACAATAGTACAATGGGTAGGGCACTTGTTTTGTATGTGGCTGGCCACGGTTCAATCCCCAGAAGCTCATAGGGTCCTCCCAAATTACTGCCAGGAGTGATTCCTGAGCATAGAGGCAGGTGTCAGCCCTGAGCATCACCAGATGTTCCCCAAACCAAATAAAACAGACAAAAATAGAACCAAGGAAATTCAGGGTGAGGATTAAAAGTGGGGAAAACTGGAGGAAAACTAGGGACATTGGTATTGAAAACTTTGCATTGGGGGCCAGGAAGGTGGCGCTAGAGGTAAGGTGTCTGCCCTGCAAGCGCTAGCATAGGACGGACCTCGGTTCGATCCCCCGGCGTCCCATATGGTCCCCCCAAGCCAGGGGCGATTTCTGAGCACATAGCCAGGAGTAACCCCTGAGCGTCAAACGGGTGTGGCTCAAAAACCAAAAAAAAAAAAAAAAAAAAAAAACTGCATTGGTGAAGGATGTTGGACACTAAATGACTGAAATTCAATCTTGAACAACTTTGTAACTGAAAGAAAAATTATGAATACTATTTCAAACCACTATGTTTAAATAAATATTAAAATTTTTTAGAGTGTTGCTTTGGACAAGGAAGGTCCAGGGTCATTTCCTAGCATCCTGGGGTCCCTAAACAGCCATAAGTGTGTCCTCCACAAAAAGTGTCAAAGGGAGAATTGGGAGGATGAACTAGTCTCTCCATCTCTCTTTCCCTCCTTCCCTCCATCTCTTTGATGCTGATTCCATATAATTGAAGAGTCTGCATGGGTAAAGCATAGATGATTATCTATATAACAGGTATATAAAAATCTTTATTTTTATAATATTCGGATATATACCCTGTGCGCTAGAACAGAGACTATGAAGATTCTCCTGTGTCTATCTCTAACCTCATCCTTTCCTCGAACTGTTTTTATTTTGTTTTATTTATTTTCTTTTATCTCTTATACTTCCTGTTCACCCAAGACATTTTTTAACTTTTGTTTGGGGGCCACACCTGGTGGCTCTGTGCTCAGGAGTCACTCCTGATGGGGTTCAAGGGATTCTATGAAATGCCAGGAATAGAACCCAGATTTGCCATGTGCAGGGCCTTTTTCCTTTTCTCCTTCTTTTTCCTCTTCCTTTCTTCTTTCCTTCCTATTTCTTACCTCCTTCCTCCATTCTTTCTATTTTTCCTTCCTTCCTTCCTCCCTCTCTCCCTTCCTTCCTTCCTCCCTCCCTCCCTTCCTTCCTTCCTTCCTCCCATCCTTCCTTCCTTCCTTCCTCCCATCCTTCCTTCCTTCCTTCCTCCCATCCTTCCTTCCTTCCTCCCATCCTTCCTTCCTTCCTCCCATCTTTCCTTCCTTCCTTCCTTCCTTCCTTCCTTCCTACCTTCCTTCCTTCCTTCCTTCCTTCCCAATTTTATTTATTTTTTACTCATTGGTGCATAGGGACTACTTCAGCTTCACGTTGAGAATCACTCCCAGAAGTGCTCTGAGTCGGAGACTGAATGTACTATTATCATGTGTAAAGCCTATGCTCCAGCCCTTTGAGCCTTCCTTCTGGCCCCTTTTACAATTTATTAAAATGTTATTCAACTTAAAAACTTGCACACAGTACCACATTGAATGAATTTTGTAAATCTATACCCAATTGATCATTTGTATTTCCACACTAAAAATTAAATTCAGATGCCATCGTCATAAATTTTATTTATTTAGGGTTTGGGGCCACACCCAGCCACACTCAGGGGTTACTCTTGGCTCTGTGCTCAGAAATCACTTCTGACAGATGGATTAAAACGACAGTGAAGGAACAGAACTTCTAGAACCACAAAGAAAGATTTCATCATAAGCTCCATTCCTTGACCTGTACAGATACCAAGATCTCTAGATACAGAGGTCTGATTTTATCACCCAGGACGGAGCAGACCACAAAGGCACCGAGGGGAAAGTAAATAAACACGCAAGGAGTCTATAGTTATTCCCATGACAGTATTCTTCAAAGGTGGAGAAACCCTGTATCTCTTAGGCCAAGGGAATTCCCTTTCTAATGTCCCCAATATTTACTGTGCCTATGCAGGGAGAAAAAACAGCACAAAATAATATTTTTATATATTTATCTATTTATTTATATTTTTCTTTCTTTGTTTTGGTTTGAATATTGAAGTTGTTGTTTCCATTTTTTTTATTTTTGCACTCTGTTATGTTTTTATTTCAGGACCGTGGTTATTATGTGGTGCTTGTCTTTATTGCTGTAGTGCTCACTGGATTTTTTATTTGATATTTCCTTTTGTATTGTTGTGGTGTTTCACTTCCTTTTCCCCTTTCTTCTCTCAAACTGAGGTTGAGAGCCTCTAAGAAGGACTCCACCCATTTTGGGCTTATTTGATTTTTACCCCATTTTATTTCTTTTCTTTACTTCAAACAAAACCACTTAACTTGAACTGTCTAGCTCTGCCTCTCAAATAGAGGGGGAAAAATGGAGGGTACCATGACCAAACAGTTGTATGATCACTAAGTAGTAAGCTAGACACAATGGGGACAACTTATACTAGCAGCCCGGGGGTTGAGGGTGGGGGATATGGAATGCAAGATGGAAATGGGGGGTGGAGGGAGGACAACTTTGGTGATGGGAATTCCCCTGAATCAATGTTAACATGTACCTAAAATATTACTGTGAAAGATATATAAGCCACTTTGGTCAAAATAAAAATTATGAAAAAAAAAAAAGAAATCACTTCTGACAGGCTCAGGGGACCATGTGGGATGTCGGAAATCATCTTGTCTTGGTCTGTCCTGGGTCAGCCACTTGCAAGGCAAATGCCTTACCACTGTGCTATTGCTTCAGCCCCATCCATCATCATAAACTGAAGAGCAATGTCTTTGAAATCATTGAAATAAACCCCAAGGATCATTGGAGCAGCCATGCATGTGTGTGAGTAGGAACCATGATGTGCAGATGATCATAGATGGGGCAGAGCAATGTGGGGGGGGGGTTCCCTTTGCTAATCAGGGCAGGGACCAGGCATCCTGAAAAGTTTTTTCTAGAATATTTTTCTCTTTAAGATTTGTTGGGGGCTGGGCGGTGGCGCTGGAGGTAAGGTGCCTGCGCTAGCCTAGGACGGACCACGGTTCGATCCCCCGGCGTCCCATATGGTCCCCCAAGAAGCCAGGAGCAACTTCTGAGCGCATAGCCAGGAGTAACCCCTGAGCATCACAGGGTGTGGCCCAAAAACCAAAAAAAAAAATTTGTTGCACCTGGGGATTTTCCTCACACTGATGTGTTTGTTGAGACGCCAAGTATGGATCCCATGGGAAATAGAAACGAGGAATAATCTGCTTATGAGAACCTCACCCAGTGGACTGGGTCACATTAACCAACTGTCTCCTGATTCCTTCCAGACATGATGGTTCCTTTCCAGCAAGAGCTCTGGACCCCATTGGCTCTTTCTGCCCTTTCTGCACCTGAATCATCTCTCTTCCATACCCAGCTGTCATGTCCAGCTTCCCTCCACAGTGATGTCCGCCAGGTAACACTAGACCTTGGTTAGTGTTTTGAAAATGAAGAGAAGGTGGGATGGGGCTGATATGCAGAAGGGAGAACCATGTACTGGATCAGCACCTGAGATCCATGGGCTCCCTCTATCACCTGTTCTTGCTGACAAGAGCCTGTGGAATCTTGCACTCACATGGCTCCACAGCTAATCTTCTCATTCATATTATAACCCCCAAATGTAAAAAACTCATTGTCCTCTGGAGCCGAGATTGCCCCTTCTCAGACACAATATTCTCTCCCTTTAAATTTGGAACCCCGGGTGTCACCAGGATGAGTGATTGCACGTTTCTATTTTTTTCATCCCCTCCAAGCCTGTCTATACATTGCTGTTTAGAAGTTATTTTCTGTTCTCCTTGGGGAGTGGGAGGACTCTGGGGATAAAGTGAAGAGAAGGTGATGGTTGCTTTCCTAGTAAGCCTGTAAGATGGCCAGGTTTTATAATAAAGGGACATAGTGGAAGGGAAAGAATAAAAAGAAAAAGATCCAAACTCTGCCTTTCACTCATTCAAGGATGACAAAATCCTGTTGCATATTTTTTTTGCATCTTCTTCGTGACCTAACAGAATGAAATGCCTCTTTAAAATAGCCTTTTTGTTTGATTTACGGTCTTATGCAATCCTGACTGGGAGCTATTGCCAACTCAGTGTGTGGGAACCACTGTTGATGGTGCTTAGAAGAGTTTGAGTTAATATTGGTTGAGTTCAGAGCTTCATTTTTACACAGCATGCATTCCTCTGCCTTTGAGCATTCTGGGTATCTTTATTTCTTTTAATTATTTATTGGGGTTGGGAGTATGATACCCAGCAAGTCTCACTACTTTCTCCTGGCTCTTTACTCAGGAATCAACTCCTGCCAATGCTCAGGGACCATATGAGATGCTGGGGATCAAACCCAAGTTGGTCACTTGTAAAGAAAATGCAAGTACCTGCTGTTCTATCACTCCAGCTCTATTTCTTTTTGTTTATTTGTTTGTTTTTGTTTTGGGGTTACACCTGGCGATGCTCAGGGGTTACTCCTGGTTCTGAGCTCAGAAATCACTCCTGGCAGGCTCATGAGACCATATGAGATTCGAGGATTGAACCCGGGTCCATCCCAGGTCACCATGTATAAGGCAAATGCCCTACCGTTCTGCTAACTCTCCAGCCCCATTTCAATTCTATTTCTAAAGTTTTTTTTTTTTAACAACCCAATCTTTCCCTTAGACCTCACTTAAATATTATTTAACCATAGAAGGCTCTAGGTTGGTCAGGGAAGCAAAGGGAGGCACCATCTACTCTTTTCCTAAACACTGTCCTTCTAGCAATGAAAGAAATCATATGCTTCCTTCCAGCACTATGTGCTTTGGTGAGTAGCCCAATTGTGGCACCAAGAAACACGCACCCAAAAGCCATTGTCCCCATTTCCAGTCCATGAGTCGAGCACTGCTTTAATCATCCTGTGAGCCATCCTGATAGCTCACTTACTATCAGGGATAGAGTGATAGAGACTCTTTCTTCTGCCTCCTTTCTCCTCCATTAAAATAGCTGCATCTTTTGAGGAGAAGCAGAAGGAAAAACTTTTAAGTCCAGACCAAGTGTTTCACAATTTCACTTTCTAGAGAAAACTATAGTTAAAGTTTCAGAGAGTTACTCTGAATTTTGTCTCTTCTACAACTTGACTTCTTATGGGTTTCTAATACTTTTTGGGTTGAAGGGGAGAGCTTGTCACCTCTGTGCTTCTAGAACACAAGACACCCTCCCCTACCACCACTGAAATCCCAGCGCCATCCCACTTTGAACTTGGATTGTCTTCTGAGTTCCTGTCAAACAATAATCATCTAGAACTATTGTAGTCTATTGTCTAAAAAGCTATGCTTTCTAGTTCTCTTCTTTCTCTTATGTTATTAATGGAAAAAATTTAGTAATGTACCATTTCTCTCAGAAGTAGAAATCCCCCAAAAGGCCACAACACAGAGGTAAAGAATCTTACGTAGGCAATTGCCTTGTTTTTCTTTGCACTAATGAGTAATAACGAATGATCCCCCCACCCCAGGGAGTCTCAGACACTCCTTCGGATAAACAATATGTTGTGAGTTTTGCTCAGATCTTGGATGGGTACCATGACCCCTCAGTATAACAATTTCATAGTTAAGGTGGACATTATGGGCAAGGAAGGAAAAAGGTCTCATAAACCCCTTTGAGCAAATGTGATGGGTTCTGATGGATGATTTGGAAATGCTACTTAGATTCTTGCTAGTGACTGAATATGAATGGGCAAAGGATGCATCTTGGTCATCAACTGTCCAAAATTCAACTTACTCTTGTTTTCAAATAGTGGATTCTGTATCCAAGATATGCTTTTACCTTCCTTAAGTGTTCCAGGGGTTATGATCTTACCCCTCAGAAATTTGCCAGACTCTACAGATAAGTCTGAGGCAGACAAATAGGAATTATATTTCATCTTGGCTATTTTTTTTTAAGAAAACAGACGTCGTCTTCTTGGTTCTCAAAGGGAAAAAATTTAAAAAGTGTATCTCACAAGGAGAGTGGATATAAGAGGTGGGGGTGAGGTGGCCAAGAAGATGATTCTAGTGGGCCTTGCCCAACTCCAATCCTTGGTTTGTCATGAACACCACTAGCTGTAATCCCTCCCCTAACAGTCAAGAGAATGAAAGAGAAATGATGAAATAAGTAGAGAAGGGGTCGGAGAGATAGCATGGAGGTAAGGGGTTTGCCTTGCATGCAGAAGGACAGTGGTTCAAATCCCGGCATCCCATATGGTCCCCTGAGCCTGCCAGGAGTGATTTCTGAGCATAGAGCCAGGACTGACCCCCAAAAAAAGGAAAGAAGTAGAAAAAAAAAAGATTTGGGGATTCATTTGCTTCCATGAATACATAAGCCTCTCTCTTTCTCATCAAAATGTCTGGCATTTCAGTTGCAGGACTGATCAAATTTACCAGAAAAAGGATGGTTTAAGTTCATTTTTTAATTAAATCACCATGAGATACAGAGTTAAAAAGTTGTTGATCTAGTTGAGTTTTAATTGTGCAATGTTCCAACACCCAACCCTTCTTCACCAGTGTTCATGTCCTGATATCAATTTTCCTAGTTACTCTCCCATTATCCCACCAACACCCCCAGCTTGCCCCATAGAAGACACTTGTCCTCTCTCACTCTTTTCTTTCCCCCTTTTTTTCTTTTTAGGCATCATGGTTTGCAATCCTGTTACTTCCTTTAAATTCCCAATTCTTGTCCACAGTGATGATTTCCAGCTATTGTTGCCATAGAGGTCCCTTCTCTGTCTTCACTGAAAGTCCCACCCAATATTTCTATTGTCTTTGGGTACTAGTATGAGAATAATTCCAGGAAAAGATTTTCTCAAACATAGATGGTCAGTCTCTCTACATGAATTATTTCTAATTCCTAGCTTGTTGCTAGTGTACCTCAAGGGAAGATTTACTTTAGGACATTCACCCCATCTTTTTCCTTCTATGCCTCAGCAACATGGAACCCGGAAACCAAACAGATGTTCATCGGGGCTTCATTCTTCTGGGCTTGTCAGATGATCCAGACCTTCAGTCTCTACTCTTCTGCTTGTTTCTGATCATGTACCTAGTCACCATCCTAGGGAACCTGCTCATCATCCTGGCTGTCATCTCAGATTCCCACCTACACACCCCCATGTACTTCTTCCTTTCCCAACTCTCCTTCACTGACATCTGCATCAGCACCTGCACGGTCCCCAAGATGCTTCTGAACATTCAGACTCGAACTCGGAGCATCACATACGTGAGCTGTCTGGCCCAGATTGGCTCTGTCTTGACATTGGGCGCATTTGAGAATTTCCTCTTGGCTGCCATGGCTTATGACCGCTATGTGGCCATCTGCCACCCATTGCGGTATGCGGCCATCATGAACCCCCGGCTCTGTGGGCTGCTGGTTGGGGTATCTCTGATCCTGAGTCTTGGGGACGCCTTGCTCCACACGCTGATGGTGCTGCCCCTGGCCTTCTGCTCAGACCGGGACATCCCTCACTTCTTTTGTGAATTCTCCCAGGTTATCAAGTTGGCCTGTTCTGACACCCTCAGCAATAATATCTTGTTCTATCTCATGACTTGCATCTTTGGTGGCATTCCTGTGTCTGGCATCCTTTTCTCTTATACTCAGATTATCTCATCTGTGTTGAAAATCCCATCAGCTGGGGGCAAGTTGAAAGTGTTCGCTACGTGTGGGCCTCACATTTTAGTGGTTTTCTTGTTCTATGGGACAGCGTTTGGGGTATACATTACTTCTTCAGTTATTGATTCTCCTGGGAAGACGGCCGTGGCTTCCGTGATGTACATTATAGTGCCTCAAATGATGAACCCCTTCATTTACAGCCTGAGAAACAAGGACATGAAAGGAGCCTTGAGGAAGCTCGCCAGTAGAACTGTTTCATGAAATGTCATTTAGTATTTGGTTTCTAGAGTAAGGCAAAGCACTGGGAATAGAGGTGAGGTCAAATAGTGTAAATGAGTTATCACCAAATAACTCCTCTCCTCTTTCTTTTTCTCCTCTTCCTCCTTCTTCTTTTCCTCCTCCTCCTCCTCCATCTTCCCCTCCTCCTTTCTTCTACATTCTTCTTTTTGCTGTTCTCATAACCCTAGGATCTTACACACATAAAGCATGTACTCACGGGCCCGGAGAGATAGCACAGCGGCGTCTGCCTTGCAAGCAGCCGATCCAGGACCAAAGGTGGTTGGTTCGAATCCGGGTGTCCCATAGGGTCCCCCGTGCCTTCCAGGAGCTATTTCTGAGCAGACAGCCAGGAGGAACCCCTGAGCACCGCCGGGTGTGGCCCAAAAACCAAAAAAAAAAAAAAAAAAAGCATGTACTCACGCCTTTGATTGAACCACATTGCAGTCCTCCTCCTCATTCTTCTAAAATGGCTAGATCACTTGAAAACTCAATTACAAGTTAATTTTAGCGTGAGGTTGGAACCCCAACATTACTTTCGTTGAATTACATGGTACTGGACCTTCTTGTTTCAGTCTCAAATGCATTTTCATGGCTCATGTTCCAGAGCAGTAAAGCCTAAAGCCAAGCTTATGGTTTTATTGATCTTATCAATTTTACTGTGAGTGTTAGTGCTCAGAAGGTAGAAAATGCAGATAACTGTTGACACGAGTCCTTACTAGGCATTTATAAGTCTAACTTCTACCAGGTTGCATCATAGAGCCAAGACTGGCAGTTCTCTGACGGATTTTCAGTATTGTTGTAAACTTGCCCATTTTTAATACTTCTAATAATTAATCTGCTTCTTCAGCAATGTTTCTTCTAAAGATAATTGACATCTACCATCATCAATTTATTATATCTGAAATCTGTACACTTCGTTGATCTCACCTCATCCCCAAAGATAGAAAAACCAACTCTCGGGGCCGGGCGGTGGCGCTGGAGGTAAGGTGCCTGCCTTGCCTGCGCTAGCCTAGGACGGACCGCGGTTCGATCCCCCGGCGTCCCATATGGTCCCCCAAGCCAGGAGCGACTTCTGAGCGCATAGCCAGGAGTAACCCCTGAGCGTCACCGGGTGTGGCCCAAAAACCAAAAAAAAAAAAAAAAAAAAGGAAAACCAACTCTCCCAGTTCATATGCTTGATGATGATATCTCTGTATGTGCTGATTATATTGGCTCTGAAAATCATCTACCTGGTCTATTAATGAATAAATGAATCCCACCCTATTTTTCCTATGTGTTCATATTCCATAACGAAAGGGGGCACATGTTACTTCCTTGGTATTAGGGTATTTGTTGAAGGTGAGTCTATCCAAAAGTATTTGGGAAGAGTCTGAACTTGTTGACTTGAATCTTTCTGAATAAACATGATTGGTGGCATCTGGGGAAAGGACAAAGCTGCAAAATGAGGGTGACTGGAGTTGCATTCAGATTGATCCTGGTATTTAGGGGCCAGTATTTTTTTTCAGTCTATTGAAGAAAAATTGTATATAACTTTGGGGTTAGAACATATTGATTCAATTTCTTTCAACTGTGTCAATGGTAACCAGATTAAAATGACTAAAATCTCCTGGCTAAACTGTCACTGAATCATGATTGACTTTTGTGCTGGGAATATTTAAGATGAGTTGTCTTTTCAATATGCAAGAATAGAACATAGTATTATTAGCTAGATCATTTTTATATATAATTACTTTATTTAAACACTGTGATTAAAAAGATTGTTCATGATTGAGTCATAGAATATACACTACCCTTCACCAGTATACATTTCCCATGACCAGTGTCCCTGGGATGGTGACCAGGTACAAAGTCAGGAACAGGCAGAAGAACATCTGGATCATCTGGTAATCCTAGTAGGATAAACATAGGCATTTCTGTCTGGTTCCGGAGTTTCAAGGTATGAATGGATCTGATTGAAAAAGCAGAATCAGAAATGAGAGACACGAGTCCTTTCCATATAAAGCGTCTGCTGGTACCTTGTAAGATAAGAAACATTCAATGTTAGCTGGAAACAATCTCTGGACAAAATCTGGATGCTGAAAGGAGGTGGAGTATACACAGGATCCCTTTCAGTGACAATATTAGAAACCACAAGGTCTCAAAGTAAAAGTGAATGAGAGAGAATGTCTGCTACAGAGGCACGTAGGGGTAAGAGGGAAACTGAGGACACTGATAGTGGAAAATGCGCACTATTGAAGGGTGGTAGACATTGTATGACTAAAACTCAATCACAAACAACTTTGTAAGTGTATGTCTCACAGTAATTCCATTTTCTAAAATTATATTTAAAAAAATTATGTCTTTTGGGGCCGGGTAGGTGGCGCTGGAGGTAAGGTGTCTGCCTTGCAAGCGCTAGCCAAGGAAGGACCGCAGTTCGATCCCCCGGTGTCCCATATGGTCCCCCCAAGCCAGGGGCAATTTCTGAGCACATAGCCAGGAGTAACCCCTGAGCATCAAACGGGTGTGGCCCAAAAACCAAAAAAAAAATTATGTCTTTTCTTGGCATCCTCCAGACTTTTCAATCAACAGGATTAAATCCAGACACTTCTCTGTTCTCGTTGTAGCTATTTTATTGCAATAAATAATCTGGAGTGTGTATTCCCCCCTCACCCTATATTTTGTACCATCTCAGACCTTTCATTCCCAGGGGAACCACTGTAGCAACTTGAAAAATATATCTGACTTTTACTCACTAGAAATAATCACAGTAGTCCATCAACATGTGTATTGTTTTACATTTTGAAATTCTGGTATAAATCAAGCCCCTGCTTCTTTGCTTGGCAGACACTTGGGGGCCTCCCCAGGCATCCCCTGACGGCTTGCCTCGGCTGAGGTGAGTGTTTGGGGGCCGGAGTTGCAGATCAGGCTGACTGCTGGACCCCTAGGCCCGGCAGACATTTTGGGACCTCCCCCAGCCTGCATCAACCTGGGAACTTTGACCTGATTCAGCATTAATCTCTTCAAGGCGTGTCTCGCTGGGGCTGTGAGTTTTCTGTTGGAGTTGTGGATTGTGCTGGTTTCTTTGCTTGGCAGACACTTGGGGGCCTCCCCAGGCATCCCCTGACGGCTTGCCTCGGCTGAGGTGAGTGTTTGGGGGCCGGAGTTGCAGATCAGGCTGACTGCTGGACCCCTAGGCCCGGCAGACATTTTGGGACCTCCCCCAGCCTGCATCAACCTGGGAACTTTGACCTGATTCAGCATTAATCTCTTCAAGGCGTGTCTCGCTGGGGCTGTGAGTTTTCTGTTGGAGTTGTGGATTGTGCTGGTTTCTTTGCTTGGCAGACACTTGGGGGCCTCCCCAGGCATCCCCTGACGGCTTGCCTCGGCTGAGGTGAGTGTTTGGGGGCCGGAGTTGCAGATCAGGCTGACTGCTGGACCCCTAGGCCCGGCAGACATTTTGGGACCTCCCCCAGCCTGCATCAACCTGGGAACTTTGACCTGATTCAGCATTAATCTCTTCAAGGCGTGTCTCGCTGGGGCTGTGAGTTTTCTGTTGGAGTTGTGGATTGTGCTGGTTTCTTTGCTTGGCAGACACTTGGGGGCCTCCCCAGGCATCCCCTGACGGCTTGCCTCGGCTGAGGTGAGTGTTTGGGGGCCGGAGTTGCAGATCAGGCTGACTGCTGGACCCCTAGGCCCGGCAGACATTTTGGGACCTCCCCCAGCCTGCATCAACCTGGGAACTTTGACCTGATTCAGCATTAATCTCTTCAAGGCGTGTCTCGCTGGGGCTGTGAGTTTTCTATTGGAGTTGTGGATTGTGCTGGTTTCTTTGCTTGGCAGACACTTGGGGGCCTCCCCAGGCATCCCCTGACGGCTTGCCTCGGCTGAGGTGAGTGTTTGGGGGCCGGAGTTGCAGATCAGGCTGACTGCTGGACCCCTAGGCCCGGCAGACATTTTGGGACCTCCCCCAGCCTGCATCAACCTGGGAACTTTGACCTGATTCAGCATTAATCTCTTCAAGGCGTGTCTCGCTGGGGCTGTGAGTTTTCTGTTGGAGTTGTGGATTGTGCTGGTTTCTTTGCTTGGCAGACACTTGGGGGCCTCCCCAGGCATCCCCTGACGGCTTGCCTCGGCTGAGGTGAGTGTTTGGGGGCCGGAGTTGCAGATCAGGCTGACTGCTGGACCCCTAGGCCCGGCAGACATTTTGGGACCTCCCCCAGCCTGCATCAACCTGGGAACTTTGACCTGATTCAGCATTAATCTCTTCAAGGCGTGTCTCGCTGGGGCTGTGAGTTTTCTGTTGGAGTTGTGGATTGTGCTGGTTTCTTTGCTTGGCAGACACTTGGGGGCCTCCCCAGGCATCCCCTGACGGCTTGCCTCGGCTGAGGTGAGTGTTTGGGGGCCGGAGCGCGGCCGCTCCGCTGCGCTTCGCGGCCGCGCACTCCACCTCGCCAATGAGTACCACCACAACACGTAGAAAAACCCACAGCGTAAGCGAGACAATGGGGAGACTACGCAGACCAACTTCAACCATAGAGAATGAAGATGGAAACTCTGATGACCCAACAACGACCAACTACCTAAGCAGTCTTTCAGAAATGGAGTTTAGAGACGAAATATGGAGGTTGCTATCAGATATCAAAGAAAGTATAAATCAGAGCACTAATAAAAATCAAGAGAATATGAAGACAGAAATCAGAAAACTCCAAACTGAAATATCAGATCAGATAACAGGTCTGAAAAACTCAATAGACGAATTGAAGAACATAATGGATGAGTTTTCCAACAGGTTAACAGCAGCTGAGGATAGAATTAGTGCTTTAGAAGATGAGATGCATAACAACTTTACACAGCAGAAGAGATTAGAAAAAAACCTCAAATCAAATGATCAGACAATGGAAAATTTACTCAAAGAATATGAGAAGATGAAAATAGAAGTCTTTGATAAGCTCAACAGAAACAACTTCAGAATCATTGGAGTTCCAGAGACCCAAGAAGAAAATCTTCAGGAAGAATCAATGGTTAAGAACATCATCACAGAGAAACTACCAGAGCTAAAGAAAACATGTGACCAAATCCTGCATGCCCGAAGAGTACCAGCTAAAAAAGACCCCAGTAGAAACACCCCAAGACACATCCTAGTCACCATGATGAAACCCACCGATAGAGATAGAATACTGCAAGCAGCAAGATCGAAAAGGGAAATTACATTCCACGGAGCATCCTTGAAATTTACAGCAGACCTGTCACCAGAAACACTCAAGGCCAGAAGGCAGTGGTGGGACGTAGTGGCAAAACTCAATGAAATAAATGCTTCGCCAAGAATATTGCACCCAGCAAAACTAAGTTTCAGGTTTGACGGATGTATACACGGCTTCACAGATAAACAACAGCTCAAAATCTTTGCAGACTCAAAACCAGCCTTAAAAGAAAAACTGAAAGATCTACTCTAAAAACAAGACAGAACAAAAAACACACCAAACTTCTACACAAAGATGGCAATAAATCCCATGACAATTATTTCTCTCAATGTCAATGGACTAAATGCACCAGTTAAGAGGCACAGAGTGGCGAAATGGATCAAAAAACTGAAGCCAACCTTCTGCTGTCTACAAGAAACACACCTGAATAGTCAGAATAAACATAGACTCAAAATCAAAGGCTGGAGGAAAATCATTCAAGCAAACAACACCCTTAAAAAAGCGGGGGTGGCCATACTAATATCAGATGACACAAACTTTATACTCAGAAAAATTGTAAGGGACAAAGATGGATATTATGTACTAATCAAGGGATTTGTACAGCAAGAAGAAATCACTCTCCTAAACATATACGCACCGAATGAGGGTCCAGCAAAGTATTTAATACAATTGTTGACAAATCTGAAGAAGGATATCAATAATAACACAATAATTGTGGGAGACCTCAACACAGGCTTGTCAACACTTGATAGGTCAACCAAATGGAAACCCAACAAAAATATACTAGACCTGCAAAAAGAAATGGATGAAAGAGGCCTAGTAGATATATATAGGGCACTCTATCCTCAGAAACCTGGATACACATTCTTTTCCAATGTACATGGATCATTCTCCAGGATAGATCATGTGCTGGCACATAAAACATACCTCCATAAAATAAAAAAGATAGACATTTTGCAGGCTGCCTTTGCTGACCACAAGGCTCTGAAGTTAGATGTGAACTGCAAAGGGACACAGAAGAAAAAATTTAACACCTGGAAGTTAAACAGCCTCATACTCAATAACCAGTGGGTCCGAGATGAAATCAAGGAGGAAATCAAAAGGTTCCTGGAAACAAATGACAATAAAGACACAAACTATCAGAACTTATGGGACACAGCAAAAGCAGTACTGAGAGGAAAATTTATAGCTTTGCAAGCACACATCAGGAAGGAAGAAGGAGCTTACCTGAGTAGCTTAATGACACAGCTAATAGAACTAGAAAGTGCTCAACAAAAGGACCCAAAAATAGGGAGACAGAAGGAAATAACAAAGCTGAGAGCAGAAATCAACGAAGTGGAAACCCAAAAAACAATCCGAAAGATCAACGAAAGCAGAAGTTGGTTCTTTGAAAAAATAAACAAGATTGATAGACCATTGGCAAAACTCACAAAGCAAAAGAAAGAGAGAAACTTGATAACGCGTATTAGAAATGAGAAGGGGGAGATCACTACAGATACTGCAGAGATTCAAAGGGTATTCAGAGAATACTTTGAGAAACTCTATGCCACTAAATATGAGAACCTGGAAGAAATGGATAAATTTCTGAACTCATATAACCTTCCACGGTTGAATAAAGAAGAGGTAGCATATCTAAACACCCCCATCACTATTGAGGAAATTAAAACTGTAATCAAAAATTTACCCAAAAACAAAAGCCCAGGCCCTGATGGATTCACGAATGAATTCTTTCAAACCTTTCAAGAGGAACTACTACCAATTCTGGCCAGGCTCTTTTATGAAATCGAAAAAACAGGAATACTTCCAAATAGCTTTTATGAAGCCAACATCACCTTAATACCAAAACCTGATAGAGATGCTGCCAAAAAAGAAAATTACAGACCAATATCCCTGATGAACACAGATGCAAAGATCCTCAACAAAATCCTGGCGAACAGGATCCAGTGCCTCATCAAGAAGATCATTCACTTTGATCAAGTAGGTTTCATCCCAGGAATGCAAGGATGGTTTAACATCCGTAAATCTATTAATATAATACACAACATAAACAACAACAAAAATAAAAATCACATGGTCATATCAATAGATGCAGAAAAAGCATTTGATAAGGTTCAACACCCATTCTTGATTAAAACTCTCAGCAAGATAGGAATAAAAGGAACCTTTCTCAATATAGTCAAAGCCATCTACCAGAAGCCAGTGGCAAATATTATCCTCAATGGAGAAAAACTAAAATCCTTTCCTCTAAATTCTGGTACAAGACAAGGCTGTCCTCTCTCACCACTCCTATTCAACATAGCACTGGAAGTACTTGCTATAGCGATTAGGCAAGAAAAAGATATCAAGGGAATTCAGATAGGAAAGGAAGAAGTCAAGCTCTCACTGTTTGCAGATGACATGATACTCTACTTAGAAAACCCTAAAGACTCTACCAAAAAGCTTCTAGAAATAATAGATTTGTATAGCAAAGTGGCAGGATACAAAATTAACACACAAAAATCAATGGCCTTTTTATACACGAATAATGATAGGGAAGAAATGGACATTAAGAGAACAATCCCATTCACATTAGTTCCACACAAACTCAAATATCTTGGAGTCAACCTGACTAAAGATGTGAAGGATCTATACAAAGAAAACTACAAAACACTGCTCCAAGAAATAAGAGAGGACACGCGGAAATGGAAACACATACCATGCTCATGGATTGGCAGGATCAACATCATTAAAATGGCAATACTTCCAAAAGCATTGTACAGATTTAACGCGATTCCTCTAAAGATACCCATGACATTTTTCAAAGAAGTGGATCAAATACTTCTGAAATTCATCTGGAACAACAAACAACCTCGAATAGCTAAAGCACTCCTTGGGAAAAGGAATATGGGAGGCATTACTTTCCCCAATTTTAAGTTGTATTACAAAGCAACAGTTATAAAAACAGCATGGTATTGGAATAAAAACAGACCCTCAGATCAGTGGAATAGGCTTGAGTACTCAGAGAAGGTTCCTCAGACATATAACCACCTTGTTTTTGATAAAGGAGCAAAAAATCCTAAATGGAGCAGGGAAAGCCTATTCAACAAGTGGTGTTGGCACAACTGGTTAACCACTTGCAAAAAAGCGAACTCAGACCCCCAGCTAACACCATATACAAAGGTAAAATCCAAATGGATTAAAGACCTTGATATCAGAACTGAAACTATAAGGTATATAGAACAACATGTAGGTGAAACACTCCAGGACATTGAGACTAAAGGCATCTTTAAGGAGGAGACAGCACTTTCCAAGCAAGTGGAAGCAGAGATAAACAGATGGGACTATATTAAGCTGAAAAGCTTCTGCATCTCAAAGGAAATAGCGCCCAGAATACAAAGGCCACCCACTGAGTGGGAGAAATTATTCACCCAATACACATCAGATAAAGGGCTAATATCCAAAATTTACAAGGTACTGACAGAGCTATACAAGAAAAAAACAACTAACCCCATCAAAAAATGGGGAGAAGAAATGAACAGACACTTTGAAAAAGAAGAAAGGCAAATGGCCAAAAGGCACATGAAAAGATGTTCAACATCACTAATCGTCAGGGAGATGCAAATCAAAACTACTATGAGGTACCACCTCACGCCACTGAGATTGGCACACATCACAAGAAAGGAAAACAAGCAGTGCTGGCGGGGATGTGGAGAGAAAGGAACTCTTTTTCACTGCTGGTGGGAATGCCGTCTAGTACAACCTTTATGGAAAGCGATATGGAGATTCCTTCACAAACTGGAAATTGAGCTTCCATACGATCCAGCTATACCACTCCTAGGAATATACCCAAGAAACACAAATATACAATACAAAAAACCCTTCCTTACTCCTATATTCATTGCAGCGCTATTTACAATAGCCAGACTCTGGAAACAACCAAGATGCCCTTCAACAGATGAGTGGCTGAAGAAACTGTGGTACATATACACAATGGAATACTATGCAGCCATCAGGAGAGATGAAGTCATGAAATTTTCCAATACATGGATGTACATGGAATCTATTATGCTGAGTGAAGTAAGTCAGAGGGAGAGAGAAAGACGCAGAATGGTTTCACTCATCTATGGGCTTTAAGAAAAATGAAGGACATTTTTAACAATATCTCAGAGACAAGAGAGATGAGGGCTGGTAGGTGCAGCTCAGGACATGCAGCTCATCACATAGAGTGATAAGTGCAGTTGCAGAGATGACTACACTGAAAACTATCATAAAATGTGAATGAATGAGGGAAGTAGAAAGCCTGTCTCGAGTACAGGTGTAGGGGGGTGGGGAGGAGGGAGATCTGGGAAATTGGTGGTGGGAATGTTGCACCGGTGAAGGGGGGTGCTCTTTACATGACTGTAATCATACAACTATAATCATGTTTGTAATCACGGTGTTTAAATAAAGATAAAAAATATGAAAAAAAAGAAAAAAAAAAAAAAAAAAAAAAAAAAAAAAAAAATAAATCAAGCCCCTAGACACATTGAAATTCTTCTTCTTTTTTTTTGTTTTTGGGTCACACCCAAAAGGGGTTACTCCTGGCCATGTGCTCAGAAGTCAATCCTGGCTTGGGGGACCATATGGGACGCCGGGGGGATTGAACCTTGGTTCATCCTAGGCTAGCGCTGGCAAGGCAGGCACCTTATCTCTAGCGCCACCGCACCAGCCCCTACATTGGAATCCTTATATCACATTTCCAACTTAATGTTCTATACATGGTCCTGATTTATCGACTACAGTTTATTTCCATCACCATCCCCTGACCTAGGCAGATGTGTATACTTATTTATTATAGGCATCTGCTATTTAAACTTTTTATTCTTTTTAAGGGGGCCTTCGAATAGTGCTGAGGGGATTTAGGGGCCCAATTGTTGATTCTTGGCCAATCAAGATAGTGGTTCAATAAAAAGGTCCAGGGATGAGGTAATGCTCGTGGTTGTGCTGTCCCTGGGGGTACCCTAGTTATCCTACTGTTGCAAAAAAATTTCCAGAGCTTTATCCAGCTATGCTAAGGATACTGTGTTATACAAATAATCAAACCCAGATTTGGCATATGACTAGCCAGGCATGCACATTAATCATTGTACAATCTCCTGCCCTATTGTCTAAATTTTTCTGGACATATACTCACTCTTAAGCCATAATTAAGAGCTTAAGAGCTAGCATGAGGGGCTGGAGTGGTAGCCTTTATAATAAATTCTTTTCTTTTTTCTTCAGTACTAGATATATTCGTGGCAAGAGAGCACGAATATTCTTTTATGATTCTTTTATGATTGGATACAATTATATTTGAGATACCTGATACTTGGAACCTGGATAGTTTTACCTGAATAGTACCCACCTTGTTTAGAAAATCTAATATTACTTTCAGTAAATTTTTCATGATACTGAAATTTTAATCACTTCTCTTTAAAAAAAAAAAAAGCTAATGACATTGTTATACCCTCGATTTGTAGATACCAAATACATAATATTATAAAGATTATATCTCTTTTTCTCCTTTTTTGTGTGTTAATATCTTTACTTAAGCACCACGGTTACAAACAAGTTTGTACCTGGGTTTCAGTCATAAAAAGTGCACCCCCTTCATCAGTGCAACTTTCCCACCACAATGCCCCATCTCACTCCTCCCCTACCCCCCTGCCAGTCTTTGAAATAGGACAGGCATTCTATTTCTCTCACTCATTACCATTGTAATGATAGTTGTTAGTATAGTTATTTCTTTTTTTTTCATAATTTCTTTATTTAAGCAACTTGATTACAGACATGATTGTAGTTGGATTTCAGTCATAGAAAGAAAACCCTTCATCACCAGTGCAACATTCCCATCACCACTGCCCACTATCTTCCTCCTCTCCCCACCCTCACCCTAGTTTCCACCTGTAGTTAATTCTTTAACTGTGATCACCACTCTGTGGTGAGCTTCATATTGTGGGCTGGTCCTCCCAGCCCTCATCTTTATTATCTCTGGGTATTATTACAATAATGTCTTTTAATTTTCTTTTTTTTGGGGGGCCACACCTGGTGATGCTCAGGGGTTACTCCTGGCTATGCGCTCAGAAGTCGCTCCTGGTTTGGGGGATCATATGGGACGCCAGGGGATCAAACCACAGTCCGTCCTAGGCTAGCGCTGGCAAGGCAGACGCCTTACCTCTAGTGCCACTGTGCTGGCCCGTTAATTTTCTTAAATCCCATAAATTCTGTGTCTATCTCTCTCCCTCTGACTTATTTCACTCAGCAAAATAATTTCACTCAGCATAAGTCATGTCCATCCATGAATAGAAAATTGTCATGACTTCATTTTTCCTGATGACCGCATAGAAAAAAAAGGAAGGAAGGAAGGAAGGAAGGAAGGAAGGAAGGAAGGAAGGAAGGAAGGAAGGAAGGAAGGAAGGAAGGAAGGAAGGAAGGAAGGAAGGAAGGAAGGAAGGAAGGAAGGAAGGAAGGAAGGAAGGAAGGAAAGGAAGGAAAGGAAGGAAGGAAGGAAGGAAGGAAGGAAAGAAGGGAGGGAGGGAGGAAGGGAGGGAGGGAGGGAGGGAGGGAGAAAGAGAGAGAAAGAGAGAAAAAGAAAGAAAGAAAGAAAGAAAGAAAGAAAGAAAGAAAGAAAGAAAGAAAGAAAGAAAGAAAGAAAGAAAGAAAGAAAGAAAGAAAGAAAGAAAGAAAGAAAGAAAGAAAGAAAGAAAGAAAGAAAGAAAGAAAGAAAGAAAGAAAGAAAGAAAGAAAGAAAGAAAGAAAGAAAGAAAGAGAAAGAAAAAAGAAAGAGAGAAAGAAAGAAAGAAAGAAAGAAAGAAAGAAAGAAAGAAAGAAAGAGAAAGAAAGAAAGAAAGAAAGAAAGAAAGAAAGAAAGAAAGAAAGAAAGAAAGAGAGAGAAAGAGAGGGAAGGAAGGAAGGAAGGAAGGAAGGAAGGAAGGAAGGAAGGAACGAAGGACGGAAGGAAGGAAGGAAGAAAGGAAGGAAGGAAGGAGGGAGGGAGGGAGGGAGGAGGGAGGGAGGGAGGGAGGAAGGAAGGAGGAAGGAAGGAAGGAAGGAAGGAAGGAAGGAAGGAAGGAAGGAAGGAAGGAAGGAAGGAAGGAAGGAAGGGAGGGAGGGAGGGAGGGAGGAGGGAGGGAGGGAGGGAGGGAGGGAGGGAGGGAGGAGGAAGGAAGGAAGGAAGGAAGGAAGGAAGGAAGGAAGGAAGGAAGGAAGGAAGGAAGGAAGGAAGGAAGGAAGGAAGGAAGGAAGGAAGGAAGGAAGGAAGGAAGGAAGGAAGGAAGGAAGGAAGGACAAAAATGTCTGCCATAGAGCATATAGGTTGGGACAGGGGCAGGGCAGGAGGGAAACTGGGGACATGGGTGGTAGAATAGTGCACTGGTGAAAGATGTTGGATATTGTGTGATTGAAACCTCAATCTTGAGTAACTTGGTAACTGTAAAAAAAAAATACCAACTGTTTTATGAACAACCTTGTAATCATGGTGCTTAAATAAAGTAATTAAAATTTAAAAAAAGAAAGAAAAGTGGGCAATTTCCTAATCCTAATAAAAACCATCTAGCAACAAAACACATTATGTGAGTTCTAGGTTCTCCCAGAAAGAAATTAGAAGAATATTTTCAGCATATACAAAGACGATGGAATACAGAGATCTACAAATCAAAGGAGTCCAATGAAGTTCACAAAAAAGAGCTCAAAGTTCTTGAAACAGTTACATTGTCATGAAACACAGGAACACTAAAGGCAGGACAACTTCTTGAAACTGTCCTGCTTCCTTGAAAGGAATGGTTGCATCCAAGGACAGAAGAGAAACCCAAGACCTTATATGAGTGTGACCCTCATGGCCACTATCTTAGCAGAACCAGGAGCATCAGAATATAATGTGATCAACATATAGTGCTGCCCCAGTCACATCGATAGTACAGGTGGGGGGAGTTAGTACACCTTGAACGAAGCCAGCCCAGATTCAGTCTCTGGCATCCCATAAGATTCCTCCAAGTTCCAGCAGGAATGACTCCTTAGAGCAAAGCCAGGGGTAAAGTCTAACTGATGCGTATAGTAAAAAAAAATTTACTGTAGCACTGGAATTTTTAATATAAAAACAAATTATAATTTTATATGTAAAATGTATTTCTTCCAAGAATGAGGGAGAAAGCTAAAGGATTCCTTGATGTTTATAAAATAAAAAAAATATCCACAAGTGGTGAGATAACCCACACACACCATGCTTCTTAATTTTTTTTTTTTTGGCTTTTGGGTCACACCTGGTAGTGCTCAGGGGTTACTCCTAGCTCTATGCTCAGAAATCTCTCCTGCAGGTTTGGGGGACCATATGGATGCCAGGATTCGAATCACCGTCCTTCAGCATGCAAGGCAAATGCCTTACCTCCATGCTATCTCTCCAGCCCCACACCATGCTTCTAACCCCTTGGTGGATAGGTCTGAAGAAACAGGTAGCAGTGGATAATAATACCAAGAAGTCAGAAAAAGATATTCATCAGTCAACCTGTTTTTTGCCTCATGGCCTCTCATTGCCATGTGCTTGCTCTCTCTCTCGCTCTCTCTCTCTCTCTCTCTCTCTCTCTCTCTCTCTCTCTCTCTCTCTCAGCCCAAAGCCAGACTTCTTTCTTTATTCTTTTTTTTGGGGGGAGGGGTCCATACCCAGTAGCACTCAGGGCTTACTCCTAGCTCTGTGCTCAGAACTCGCTTCTGGCAGGCTCGAGGGACCATATGGGATGCTGGGAATCAAACCAGAGTCCATCTGGAGTTGGAATCGTGCAAGGCAAATGCCCTACTTCTAAGCTTTTGCCCCAACCCCTCCTTTCTTTATTCAAACCACTCCTGAAACCTCAAACGGGGAAGGTCAAGTCAGATACAAAAAGTGGGCTTTTGCAAGTCAAAGGAAGAGGTTATTCAGAAGCAGAAAATGGGGGAACATCTTTATTTAGACTTTTACCTGGGTTCACCTTACATTTCCACCTTTTCTGTTTTAAACAAAAAAATTGAGAAAAGTTACAAAAGATTTGTTCTACTTTTCTCCGCCAGAAGCTGGAACCTCATATCAAAATTCAAAACATCAAAGTTTAAATTGTATACATCATTCTCAAAATAATCAGCCTTTTCCATATCTTATAAATATCACAAAATTTTCCATAGGCTTCTCTAAACATAAAAATTAGAACCTTTTCACAGATATGCTTAATTTGAATTTTGTTTTGTTTTGTTTTGTTTTTGGGTCATACCCGGCAGTGCTCAGGGGTTACTTCTGACTCCAGTCCTCCAGGAGTGATTTCTGAGCACAGAGCCAGAATTGACCCATATGCACTACCAGGGATGGACCCTAAATTTAAAAACTAAGATGTCGGGGCCGGGCGGTGGCGCTCGAGGTAAGGTGCCTGCCTTACCTGCGCTAGCCTAGGAGACGGACCGCGGTTCGATCCCCCGGCGTCCCATATGGTCCCCCAAGCCAGGAGCGACTTCTGAGCGCATAGCCAGGAGTAACCCCTGAGCGTCACCGGGTGTGGCCCAAAAACCAAAAAAAAAAAAAAAAAAAAAAAAAAAAAAAATAAAAACTAAGATGTCTTGGTACATACAGTAATGGAATACTATGCAACTGTAAAAATGGTTTAAAAAGGCAATTTGCCACCTGAATGGAACTAGAGGGGATCATTCTGAGTTAAGCAAGTCACAGAGAATGGATCAATACATAATAATCTCCTGTGTGGATTTTAAAGACACAAAGAAATGGATCAATACATGACCAAAGGCAATAGAATTGGAGACTTGGTCCAGAACTGAGCAGAAGGAAGAGGTTCGAACAATATGGCCCTTTCTAACTCTACACCCAGTGGCAGGGGTACTGTTGAAATGTGTGTGTGAAACCATCATTAACAGCATTGAAAATCACAGTCCCTCAGTAAACATTTTAAAGAATGTTAAAAGTAATTGTCTCCGTGTTCAATCTCTGCAATGTTTTCAAAGCATTTCACAGCAATCAACTCCTATTTTCTTATTTTGTATTTTACACCCACATATTTTTGGCCTGACAAACCACATCTACCTGGTCATGAAGCTTTCTGTCACTCACGAAAGACATGTGGCACCCACTTAAGGGTACAACCTGGACTGGAGAGTGGTTAAAAATGTTTGTGTTGTTAAAGGATATAGAATTCTACCCTAGAGGGGCCAGACAGATAGCACAGCGGCAGGGTGTTTGCCTTGCACACAGCCAACCCAGGACTGATGGTGGTTTGAATCCCAGCATCCCACTCTGGTTTAGCAATATGGAAACAGCCAGAAAACTATGTTGATGTTATTATAAGTCTCATTCTCAGGGAATCTATTCCCTGAAGGGCATACTCTGCAAAATAGCTAAATGAGAGGATAAGTAATTATGCCTTTTAGGCTCTTAAAAAGAAAAATAGAGGGCCCGGAGAGATAGCATGGGCCCGGAGAGATAGCACAGTGGCGTTTGCCTTGCAAGCAGCCGATCCAGGACCAAAGGTGGTTGGTTCGAATCCCGGTGTCCCATATGGTCCCCTGTGCCTGCCAGGAGCTATTTCTGAGCAGACAGCCAGGAGTAACCCCTGAGCACCACCGGGTGTGGCCCAAAAACCAAAAAGAAAAGAAAAGAAAAGAAAAACAGAAAAGATACATGCAAAACTTGCTTTGTGAAAGACAGAGAGGATACAAGAAAACAGATATTCTCATTGATATTACATAAGAATCCAGATCCATCAAAGGTCAGAACTTCCTCTCCTAGTATTGACCATGAGAAATTTTAATCATTCAAGGTCTTGTTTAGCTTGTTTAAAACACTCTGATTTTGGGGCCAGTGAGGTGGCACTAGAGGTAAGGTGTCTGCCTTGCAAGCGCTAGCCAAGGAAGGACCGCGGTTCGACACCCCCCCCCCCCGGCATCCCATATGGTCCCCCCAAGCCAGGGGCTGTTTCTGAGAGCTTAGACAGGAGTAACCTCTGAGCATCAAACGGGTGTGGCCCAAAAAACAACAAAAAACAAAAAAAAAAAACCACTCTGATTTTAATGGAGATTGACTCTTGTATAAATAATCTTAAAGAGTGTGGTTGTCTAAGAAAACTAGGATTCATATCTGTAATGGGATCAAATTCAGGTTTATGGCTTTGCCCCTCCCCAACAAGTGCTATTTTTGAATATTGAAAGCTTAATATAAGATAACACATATTATAAAGTTTATTACTATGAATTATTTTGTCATTGAAAAATCCACATTGTATACTTGGCCCTGATTGACTTGTTTTTATTGCAGAGCTGTATATGGTATCATGACATCATAGTTTTTATCTCCATTCCCTGATGTATGTCATAGGTAGATTTTCATTTTCTAAATCTTTATGTCTACACATTCCATTTAAACATGCTTAAGACTCCTGGAGCAGGATTTTTGGCCAGCACGGGCGGGCAGCTGGCAGGCCTCCGCATGTGCCAGCGGCCTCTGGGCCCGGCTTAGGGTAGGGGGGCTCGGACATGGGTCACCCGACCCCCCTCTCCCCCTTTCCTCCGGATCTCCAGGTGGGTTTCTGGAAGGAGCTGACAGGGCACCCTGGGTTTTCCCCACCCCCTGGCCAGGTCCGGACCCTGGCCTAGGGTGGGGCTTAAATCCCTGTCCTTCGGGCTTGGGAGGGTCTCTCTCCCTTCCTGGAGCAGGATTTTTGGCCAGCATGGGCGGGCAGCTGGCAGGCCTCCGCATGTGCCAGCGGCCTCTGGGCCCGGCTTAGGGTAGGGGGGCTCGGACATGGGTCACCCGACCCCCCTCTCCCCCTTTCCTCCGGATCTCCAGGTGGGTTTCTGGAAGGAGCTGACGGGCACCCTGGGTTTTCCCCACCCCTAGGCTGGCTACAGGGGTTGGCTAAGGGGGTGGAGATTGATCTGGGGGGTGGCAGATAGCTGCTCAGCTATACTCAGGCTGTCACTGGCAATTTCATACCAGTCTACATTTTGCAAACCGCGAGGGGAACATATGCTCCTCCCAACCATTAGTATCCCAGATTTACTCTTCTTAACTTCAGTAACACACAGTTCTATTCTCTGACCAAAGACATACAGTAGATCTAACAAATCCCAGAACTACTTAGAAGGACAGAAATTGAACACATATTGAACACATATATCTTTTGAATATTTTATGGGTATTTTCTTTAACCGATGTAACTCTCTCTATATTCTTCTACTATGATGTTTCTATCCACTTTTCATCTTGTCTTTTCTTTGTAATCTGTTCAGTAAGGATTGTTGGTAGAACTGTCCCTCAGTTTGATGCCTATGATTGAACTCTGTCATGGAAATTGCTGGTCTTGTTCCCATTGCCTCCAGATGCACCAATAACGCTTCATGGCATTGATCCTTGTTTGCATAGACACATTAAAATGGGAAAACACCATACATACAGATAAGTTCCTATCTAATAAATCTCAGTACAATGTACCTTACACCCTGAACATTGATATAATGACCTGGCACAGGCCTCAGAAGAATGGGCATCCTCCATTCACGCCGGAACCAGGCAAGCTATCTACGAAACATCCAAGGTCTTTTATAGCAACAGCTGGAAGCAGTCCTCTACCAGGAAAGACTCTACCAAGGGTCTGACATCGACCTCCTAAAAAGAGACTTCCGTTTACACTGAGAAGACTTGACAACAACAATGACCTGCTCTACAGGACATGGTTCTCTCTATTGCCCCATAAGTGTGAGGTGAAATGAGAGGATGCTCCGCATCATCCTGACTACAATATGGGATATGCAGACTCCAGGATCTTTAATACAGAAGCATGATACCAACAACAACAGAGACTAAGTGAGGAATGGAGGTGTATTGCCACTACAGAGGATGACTTGAATTGGACAAACTAGTGTGCCTGGAGCCTAGAGTCAGTCCTGTGCCAGGAAACTTCAGGGGTAGGGTCTCCTTGTATTTAGACCATAATTTGCCTTTCCATATCCCTTATGTTTTGGTGGGCCTATGCAAACAAATGCCACTTTAATACCGTTTTTTACTATGTTCCCTTGACTCCAATCCTTAAGAAAAACAACCCACTAAAACTTTTGAGGCTAACTTAAACTAGTAAGCATGTGCATGGAACTAGAGAAATGTACTTTGCCCTCAATGTTTAAGGAGTTACATAAGTCTAATGTCTTTAGATTATATTGTGTGCTGCTAAGAAATAGTATGTACTACAACTGGGGATTTGAGGGACAAAGTAATTGTATTGTACATGGGTTCAGTTTTGTTTTTCTTAATGTTCTTTGGCTGAAAGTTCAAGGCTGGGATATCATCGATGGGACTACCGAGAATTCTGTTTATGGGTGATTGGGCTTCCACTGTAACTTTACCCTGTCCTCTTTCTTTGCATCTTTGTTGTCATAATTAAAATTAAAAAAAAAGACATACAATATACAATGCCCTTCACCAGTGCACCTTTCCCACCAAAAAAAAAAATAAACATGCTTAAGAGATAACTGTATACCCAAGAGAGTTTTGTCCTTGGGGAAAAAAAAGGAACAGAAAAGAAACAAAATAAAATCCAGTGCCATTTGAGTTTTGTTTTTGCTTCTTGAGGTAAAAGAAAGGTTGAAGTTGACATATTAACAGGTCAACGTTTTTTGATTTGGGGAATAGATCAAAAGTCAATTTCTTAATATATTTTCTACCTCTTTCATTCTTCTAGGAAATACTTAGAATTGAACAGGGGTACTTGGAAGTCAGCCAGCTCCTCATTCTTTATATATATATATATATATATATATATCCTGTGTTCCTAGAACCAACACACCGTCACTATTGTCCACTTATATAAAGAACCAGGAATGGCAATAAAAGGGGAAAATTAAAACAAGCCCTTCCCCCAAACCACCCCAAGAAGCCCAATCAGAGTTAACGTTTTATTAATGTCACCCTGTTCAATACAGGGCAGACAGAAGGACATAAGTCCTGTCATTTCCTAAGACATCTTGGTAGCTAGCAGGTTGAAAATCATATATGTAGAAAGACAGACAGACAGACAGACAGACAGACAGACAGACAGACAGACAGACAGACAGATAGATAGATAGATAGATAGATAGATAGATAGATAGATAGATAGATAGATAGATAGATAGATAGATAGATAGATAGATAGATGATAAATAGATAGACAGACACATATATACATACATCGATACATAGATAGATACATAGATACACTGATAGATTGGTTCCTTGGGAACTGTCTACAGACAACATTTGGGTGTAAAAATCCCAAAAATCCTTTCATGACCTCTCTCTGACTTCCCTTGGAAGGAAGGGAAGACACCCATCCTATCGATAATATGTTCTCTGGAAGATTTGCCATTAATAAAATTTTTTCTTTACCTCACTGACATTGCCACAAAATGATGCTGGATCAGATATCAGGATATAAAAAGACATGTGTCCTCAGGAAAGCGAGAGAAGTGGTGAGGCTGAGGAACCTTGGCCAAACATCATTATTGAATGGCATGTTTGTGCCTGCATGGAGGCAGACTAGGGTGATGGGGTGGGGAAATTGGGAACACTGGGGAAGGGAAGATCATACCGGTAGTGGGACTGGTGTGAGAACATTTAATATCTGAAAAGACTGTATTCTGAACAACTTGGCATATCACGGTGTTATTATAAAAATCTAGAAAAAAATATTTGCTGCTTATAAAAGTGAAGGCAGGTCATAAATTCTTTCTCATTGTATATTTATTTTTACATATCTTATATCTATGTTGTTTATACACATTTTATATAACCAACCATCCATATTCAGTAAATGTGGGGCTAGAGAGATTATCCAGTGGGTGAGGCATGTTTATTCACAGCAAATCTTGCTTTGGTTCCTGGTACCATGTGATTCACTCACATGGATGGGAGCAGTTGTGGGGGGTCCACGTGGTCAGGTGACCCCTGAAACCTCAGAGTCAGGGAAACAGCACATTTCCAGGTTCTTGCTTACAACCACCAATCTGGATGGCCGGGAATCTTCAAGAAGTTCTCCTAAGCTTTTCTTGGGACACCCCCATTTAAAGAAAATAAAAAACATATACTGCAGGAAAAACTAATAACATACTTCATATCAGGGCCACAGAGTTAGGACAACAAGCAGGTAGGGTGATTGCCTTATATGCATTTGATCCAGCTTCAATCTTCAGATCTCCCCTAGTTCCCACCCCAAGAACTTCCAGGAGTAAAGTTCCTGAGCACTGAGCCAAGAGTAATCACTTGAGCACTTCCAGGTGTGATCCAAAAACGAAATTTAAAAAGTTAATATCAGACAAAATAAAATAAATTTAGGTGAAAATAAAGCTCTTCAAACAGGGCCAGAGATATAGTACAGTAGGTAGGGTGGCTAATATGCATCTAAGCCAGGTTTAATTCCTGGCATATGGTCCCCTGAGCACCACCAGGAAGGATTCCTGGGTGCAGAGCCTGGAGTAATGCATGAGCATTGTTAAATGTGGCCCAAGCACAATCAAAAGCAACAAAGACAAACCTCTGTTCAAATAAGCAAAAAGTAATAGGCATTAAAATAAATAATAGGGGGGCCGGGCAGTGGCGCTGGAGGTAAGGTGCCTGCCTTGCCTGCGCTAGCCTAGGACGGACCGCGGTTCGATCCCCCGGCATCCCATATGGTCCCCCAAGAAGCCAGGAGCAACTTCTGAGCGCATAGCCAGGAGTAACCCCTGAGCCTCACAGGGTGTGGCCCAAAAACCAAAAATAAATAAATAAATAAATAAATAATAGGGGGCCCGGAGAGATAGCACAGCGGGGTTTGCTTTGTAAGCAGTCAATCCAGAACCAAAGGTGGTTGGTTCGAATCCCGGTGTCCCATATGGTCCCCCGTGCCTGCCAGGAGCTATTTCTGAGCAGACAGCCAGGAGGAACCCCTGAGCACTGCCAGGTGTGACCCAAAATAAATAAATAAATAATAGGTAGGTAGGTAGGGAGAGATATACAAAGAGAGATAAGAAGAGAGATGGATGGATGGATAGGTAGGTAGAGATATGAAGAGATAGATAATAGATGGATAGATGGATGATAGATGGATAGGTGGATAGATTGATGGTTGAAAGGAAGGAGGGAGGAAGGGAGGGAAGGAAGGAAGGAAGGAAGCAAGGAAGGAAGGAAGCAAGGAAGCAAGGAAGGAAGGAGAGAGGGAGGGAATGAAGGAGTGAGAGGGAGGGAGGGAGGAGACTAAGACCAAATAGGGAGCCAGAGTAATAGCACAATGGTAGGGCAATTGTCTTGCATGTAACCAACACTGGATGGACCCAAGTTCAATCCCCAGCATCCTATATGGTTCCCCCAAGCCTGCCAGGAGCAAATTCTGAGCGCAAAGCCAGGAGTAACCCCTGAGCACTGCCGGGTGTGATTCAAAAACAAAACAAAAAAATAAGAAATAAGACCAAATAATTGGTCCAAGGAGTGAGCTCAAAGAGCTGAAGCTCATTCTCCACAAACTGGACCCCTGGGCTCCCTTCCTGGCACCCCTTAGCTCCCCAAGCATCACTCAGAGCCATGCCTGAAGCTCTGAGAAGCAGCACTTCAGAGCCAAAAGCAGTCATGGAGCACCACCAGGTCTGATGTTACCAAAGCAAAAATGTATGACAAGTCAGTGACAAGGAGGGGATAGCCTGCACAAGCCTAAACACCCAGACAATAGCCCCTTCCTGGGCATGAATCAGGTCTGAGAGAAGTGAGGCAGGAAATAGCTATTTTACCTATAATGCCCCATGGCTTCAATGCAAAATTCACATGCTATAAATATAAAAAGATGAATTGGAACATAGCAGGGAGAAAACAAAGTCAAAGAGACACACATGAATAGTCCAGAGCAGCTGAAGATGATCTTATCCAGTTCCCAGGAATGTTTTCCAGCCCCAGCATTCATTAGCCACAAAGTAAGTCTCCCTATATAAAATATATATGTATGATATTTAAATTGCAACTGCAAAAAAAACGTCTGAAAAGACTCTAACACGTAAGAACCAGCCAGAAAGATAACCAGAGCAAAAGAACAGTGGGAAGGGCGTTTAAGCCTTGCACATTGTCAATCCAGATTAGATTCCTAGCATCTCATATGGTCAGCCAGGTGTGGTCCCTGAGTGCAGAGCCAGGAATAAGCCCTTAGCACCACTAGGTATGCCTCCCCCAAGACCCAACAAAGTCAAAAGAATAAATCAGCCATAGAAGAAGCCAGTTTGCAAAGAGGATCAATCAGTTAAGCAACATCCTGAGAAACTAAGAGTATCTTCCGGCTTAGCTGTCTCAAAGTCCCTACCATATCCTTATTCCTCAGGCTGTAGATGAAGGGGTTCAGCATTTGGGGGACCATCATGTACACCGTGGAAGCCACAGCCGTGTTCCTGGGGGAGCTGGTGATGGCGGAGCTGATGTACACCCCCAAACCTGTCCCGTAGAACAAGGTCACCACCGAGAGATGAGACACACAGGTCAAAAATGCCTTGGACTTGCCACCAGCCGAAGAGATTCTCAAAACAGAGGAGACAATCTGGGTGTAGGAGAATATGATGCCACCCAGTGGGAGGCCCCCGAAGACACACATGGCCGAGTAGATGAGAATGTTGTTGAGGAGCGTATCCGAGCAGGCCACCTTGATGACCTGGACCACTTCACAGAAGAAAAGGGGGATTTGTGGTGTTGCACAGAAGGTCAAAGACAGCAGCATAAGACTGTGAAGCAAAGCATCAGCTAGACTCAGGAGCAGAGAGGACAGAATGACCAACAGACAGAAGCCAGAGTTCATGATGGCCGCATAGCACAGCGGGTGGCAGATGGCCACATAGCGGTCATAGGCCATTCCTGACAGCAGGAAGCTCTCCAGCCCGGTAAAAAGCAGAACGAAAAAGAGCTGCGTGAGGCAACCCGGGTAGCTGATGGCCTGGGAATCATCTCGAAGGTTCAGCAGCATCTTGGGGAGAGTCGTGGTGCTTATACAGATGTCCACGAAGGACAGATTGCAGAGAAAGATGTACATGGGGTGGTGGAGGTGAGGGTCTGTGAGGACTGCCAGGATGATGAGCAAGTTTCCCAGGACGGTGACCAGGTAGATGGAGAGAAAGAGGAGGAAGACAAGGGGCTGTAACTCTGGGTCTTGGGTGACTTCCAGTAGGAGAAATCCTGAAATTTCAGACACATTTCTGGCTTCCATATTCCAGAGTCTATGTGACAGGGAAGTGAGGTGAGCAAAACTCACTGAAATTGCTCTCCAACTGGTTACAAAAATCACCAAGAGCAGAAGAGAGATGTACAGAGGAGCAGAAGCAATGGTCATTACTTTGCCACCAGAGCCTGTGTTCTGCTTGTTCCTGCTACCATATTTCCTTGAAAATAAAACAAGACCTACTTACAGGTTTCCTTCTTGGTCTAATATAAGACAACCCTAAAAATAAGGTCCCCCTAGACTCCGTCTCAGAATGAAAATTAATTTACCATAAACTGTTTGCTAGGACCACCCCAATTGGTCACTGTAGGACTCACAGTTTGTCTGGTTTGTGTTGACAACTACCGAACTATCATATTGGATTCAGGTAATAAATTTTCTTTATTTTCATTTAACAATAAATGTGTACTGTATCCTTCATGGAAAAATAAGACATCACCTGAAAATAAGGCCTACTGCATCTTTGGGAGCAAAAATTAATATAAAACACTACTTATTTTCAGAGAAACAGTACTTGTTATTCCTGCAGCTTAAATCAATCTGAGTTCTGGCTACTTGAACTGCTTTATGTGAGTTACAATACAATGAGCTCTAATTCTGAATGGAAATCAGAATTGTCTTTCCTGAGTTTTGTGGCTCGGAACTTTCTGCTCAGTGTCTCAAGAGAATTCGTGCAAATATGTTTTTCCGATATTCACAAAAATAATAAAAAGGAATCTATTCAGCAGGATACTAGTCATTGCTAATTCCTGCCAGGATGAGAGGGGCGACTGTTTCTTTCATTTGGGACCATGATCCCTCTCTGATCATGGAGACAGGCTTGTCATTTTAAAAAGATAAACATATGGGGCCGGAGAGATAGCATGGACGTAAGGTGCTTGCCTTTCATGCAGAAGGTCATCAGTTCGAATCCCGGCGTCCCATGTGGTCCCCTGAGCCTGTCAGGAGGAATTTCTGAGCATGGAGCCAGGAGTAACCCCTGAGCACTGTCGGGTGTGACACAAAAACCACACCAAAAAAAAAAAGATAAACATATACAAGAGGTGTTGCTAAAGATTATGTCGGAACCCCCCCCCCCAGAGACTCCCCAGAGCCAAGTAAAAACTAAGATTATTCCAAGGTAGAACCAGGAATGAAATGCTATTTTAAAAAGAATAGCTGAAGTGAATTCAACGCCCCAAACTCATGCATCACAAAACCACAGGCAAATGTCTAGAATATTTTTTTCAAGATCAACTTCAGTATGTTTTTTGAAAAGGCAGAGAGATGCCTTCTCAGGAAGAAAAGATTCTGGATATACCAGAATGAATCCAAGAGGCAGAAATAAGTTACCCCTGGGAACAAGGACCAGAAACCAGCAGGACGGACTTGGGTACCAGGGTCCAGTGAGTGAACTTTCTTCATAGCATCTTCCTTCTCTTGTCGGAGAACAAGAATGAACCAAGAAGCGTAGGTGACCTGGTTTCAAGACAGGCTGAGGGCTTGACCTCCTGCACTTGAGATGGGCTCTCATGTCCAGCAAAGGTCCAAGGGAGATGCCGCCTTCTGAGTATGGGGGTCTGCCTGGAGGAGGAAGCGGATGTGTGAGCTACTATATTTCATGGGGAAACTGGTTGAACAGATGGTCACAGGCAGATTGTAACCTGTGTGTCCCTTAAGGTTCAATTTCCAAAGCTCCTCATTAACCCAAAATTTTTATTATCTATCACTGAGGTCCCAAGGGTGGTACCAAGTCAGAGATACAAATAAAAAATCCAGAGTCTAGGAAAAGAAAATTCAATGACCCTAGGGTATCAAGCAGGCATTCTTTTCTTTTCTCCCTCCATGATGTGACATTCATGCTAAGTTCTTTACAAGGATGAACACCCCAACTGTGTCGTTTCTCCAGGGAATGTTATCAGGTGATCTCAATGTAACCTGAGCATATGGATGTGCATAATCTATTTTCATTTATTTTTATTTGTTTTGGTTTGGGGGTGACAACCAGCAATGTTTAGGGGTCCCTCCTGGCTCTAGACTCAGGGACCACTCTTGGCAGTGCTCAGAGGACCTTATGGGAGGCTGGAGATACAACCCAGATTAGCTGCATACAAGGGATATACCTTCCCTGCTGTACCCCTCCCTTCTCATTGTACTGTTGCTCTGTCCCAAGAATTTGCTTAAAAATATATATATACATATAACATGACTGTCCAAGAAGCAAGTCAACCTTCAGACCAACAGCAAGTTCACCTGTTGTATTATCTCATTATTTTTGGAAGGACTTGAGGGTGCAAAAATATTCTTTTATTTTAATTACTTTATTTAAACACTGTGGTTATGGGCCAGAGCAATATCACAGTGGTAGGACATTTGCCTTGCACATGGCTGACCAAGGACAGACCTGGGTTTGATTCCCAGCATCCCTTATGGTCCCCCGAGCCAGGAGCGATTTCTGAGCACATAGCAAGGAGTAACCCCTGAGTGTCGCTGGGTGTGGACCAAAAACAAACAAACATAAAAAAGACACCGTGGTTACAAGATTATTCACCATAGAGTTGTTTTACACAATTACAAATTGTTCATGATCGAGTTTCAGTCATACAATGTCCAACACCCTTCACTAGGACACATTTCCCACCAGCAATGTCCTCAGTTTCCCTTCCACCATCCCCCCCCCCCAGTCTCCCTCTGGGCAGACATTTTTCTTCTCTATCTTTATCTCTATCTCTTTATTTTCTTTTAGGAACTATGGTTTACAATATTATTATTGAAGGGATAACATGCCTATTACTTGATCTCCTTTCAACACCCAGTTCTTGTCCAGAGGGATCATTTCCAACTGTCATTGAGAATCAGATATTTGAGGCTGGAACAATAGCACAGTGGTAGGGTGTTTGCCTTGCATATGGCTGACCCAGGACGAACCTGGGTTTGAAATCCAGTGTCCCATATGGTCCCCAGAGCCAGGAGCAATTTCTTAGCGCATAGCCAAAAGTAATCCCTGAGCATCACTGGGTGTGGCCAAAAGAAAAACAGAGAGAGATAGAGAGAGAGAGACAGAGAGAGATGGAGAGACAGAGAGAATCAGACATTCTTTTTTTGTTTCTTTGGGGGCCACACCCAGGGATTACTTCTAGCTCTGTGCTCAGAAATACTCCTGGAAGGCTCAAGGGGCCCTTTGGAATGTTAGGGATCGAATTCAGGTGGGCTGCGTGCAAGGCAAATGCCCTCACCACTGTGCTATCGCTTGGGCCCATAAAACATTGGACAATGAGAAGGCCCATCATCACTGTGACCACTTACATGGACAGCAAGAGCTGAAGAGGTTGAAGATTGAGGATATCACTTCCAAGAGGATAGTTACTTCCAAGAGAAGAGGAGGTTTTGTTTCTGGGCTTTATGGGGAGCTGGTGATGCTGATGTCCACGGTGGGAGGTCACAAGGCAATGAGGTGCATTTTCTAGAGAAGAAAGAGAATCAAGAGAGAGGAATGGGGGCACCTTGCACAGGGAAGGATGTGTGGTAGAAAACAAAAATGGGGTATTTCCTGAATGCAACTTTTGATGTCACTTTTTTTTTTATTCAAATAACACAAACCTACAATCAGAGTGGGAAGGGCATTTGCCTTGCACATTGCCAACCAAGGCTCAATCCTTAGCATCCCTTCAGGTCCCCCAAAACACTGCCAGGAATGACCCCCTGAGTACAGAGCCAGGAGTAATACCTAAGCACTGCCAGGAGTGGCCCCCAAAACAAATAAAATAAAAACAAAACAAAACCCCCTACAACTGATATAACAAAAGCCAACCAAACCAGAAAGGGTTAGGAGTTAACCTCTATTGTGTTACAATTTGCATGATTTGATCACTAACTTATTAATTTTTGTTAATGGCTGTGTTCAGGGCTGACTCATAGCTCTGTGCTCAAGAATCCTTCCTAGTGAAGCTTGGGAGACCCTTTGGGGGTGCTAGGGATTGAACCCAGGTTGTAAGGCAAGCACCCTCCTACCATAGAGAGTAGTGGCAGGTCAAAAAGTCTTTCAATGGGCCAGATAGCACAGTGGGTAGAACATTTGCCTTGCACGAAGCCATCCCAGGTTCAATCCCTAGCATCATATATGCTCCCCAGAGCATGCCAGGAGTAATCCTTGAGTGCCAAAATCCAAATAAAAAATTTTAAGAAGTCTTTCCAGACCCCTAGTGACCTCAGAGAGAAACCGGGGTAAGATAATAAAATAAAAGTATCACAGACCAGGAAGAAAAGGGTCAATTTTAGCTTCTCTGGGCCACCAAGACCAGCACAACCACCACTATAACCCTTATCACCATTAACCAAGGTGGCCAGCACAGGTATGTCAGTCCATGTCCATGGCACCTGCATCATTTCATGATGTGACAGTTCAGTTGTTCATGCTTCAACCCTGGGGGGTGTACTACAGGGGGTCTCTCTGCCTTTGGAGAAACCCATATTCTTCCTCAGAACCTCCAAATAATAATAATAATAATAATAATAATAATAATAATAATAATAATAATAATAATAATAATAATAAAACCTGTTTTTACTTCCAAAATTTTTTTCCCAAAAATAGGTAAAAAAAAATGGTGGGAAAATAAATAAGGACAAAATTAAATATCCAAGCCAAAGTTAACAATAATTGAATCAAGGGACCTAAACTTTAACAATCTAAACTTAAAGGGGCCTGTTATACTGGCAGGCTAAGGGGCAAAGAGTGGTAGTATAGGATGCACTCCGGGCCATTGGTGGTGGGAAGGGCCTTGATTCGTTGTATATCTGAAATTCAACTACGAAGAACTCTGTATATCACAATTATTTTTTTTAAAAAAAATAGGAATAAAATACTAGAAAATACCCTACTCTCATTCCAGGATGGTTTCTACTAAGGCAAAAAAAAAAATGATCAAAACTAGGGGCCGAAGTGATAGCGCCGGCAATAGGGCATTTGCCTTGCACACGGCTGACTCCAGATTCGATCTCCTGGCATCCCATATGGTCCCCTAAGCCAGGAGCAATTTCTGAGCACATAGCCAGGAGTCATTCCTGAGCACCACCAGGTGTGGCCCCAAAAATACACACACAAAAATGATCAGAATAGAGGTGAACATAGTAAGCAGAGCTGAGCTTAATTCTGAGAGCAATTTATACACCCCAATAAAAATAAAAGTCAAAACCTATTTTGGGGGGGCAGAGCAGTGGTGCCAGCAGTAGGGCATTTGCCTTGCACGTGCTAAACTAGGACAAACTGTGGTTTGATGCCTTGGCGTCCCATATTGCTGGGTCTCGTTTAAATCTTATGGAAATGCTTTCATATGTAACATCATATGGACCCCCAAGCCAGGAACGATTTCTGAGCATAACCAGGACTAACCCCTGAGCGTCACCGGGTGTGGCCCCCCAGAAAACCAAAAAAAAAAAACCTATTTGGGGAAGTTCTACTGGCAGGTCTTGGGGACTCTATGGGATGCCAAGAATTGAACTCAAGTCAGCTGCATGCAAGACAAATGTTCTTCCTTTCTGCTGTATTTCGGGTATATTCACCCCCCCCAAAAAAGCAATGGTTCAATCTCTCACACTCTTCCCAGGGTCTTCTGGGGGGTCTTCAAGTTTCATTCCCTTTCCCTCCCCACCCTCCACAGCTCAAGGACAGGCATGGAGAATGACGCTTGTGTTCTCAGGGTGGCTAGACACACTAAATAAAGACCCCCGTATCCAGCATGCCATGGACAGTGCCAGGGAAGAGATGAAGATGCACCTCTGTTGCCCAGAGCTCTGTTGCAGGCTCTGACCCCTGTGCTTCAATTTCCAAAGCCGTTTATTAGCCCAATGTGGGGTATTAACCTTGTCTCTCCCTCCCCTATCACCCAGTTCTGATCCTTCAGGAATTAGTGCTCAGAGTGAAGGAACATTCTGGAGAGATGATAAGGTTGGACTCTCGACTTGCTTCTCACCTTGCTCCTTTTCTTTCCTCCCCAAGAATGCTCACTCCTGGGTGCTCAGGACCTAAGGACAGAGGTAGAGTGATGCTGGAACAATATAAGCCCATGACATTAGTATGAACATCTGGCAAATCACGCTGGAAAAGGGTGCCTCAGTTCCCCCCCCCTTGTTTCTCACTGAATCGCCTAATCTCTTCTGGGCTGGCTCCTTTGATACCCCCAGAAATAGTAATAATATCCAGAGACAATAGAGTTGGCAAAGACAATAGAGATGAGGACCAAGAGGACAGGTCCTTGGGAGAGAGCTTGTCACAAAAAGCAGGGGAGGACAGTGAGGGCAGAGAAGGAACCCCTATGACAATGATAGTTGGGAATGATCTCTCTAGATGAGAACTGGGTGCTGAAAGGAGATAAAGAGATGGGCATAATACCCCTTAAGTAACAATATTGCAAAGCACAGATAGTGTCTAAAGGGGGTGGGTGAAGGAAGAGAGAGAAAGAGAGAGAAGAAAAACATTTGCCCCAGAGGCAGGCAGGGTAAGTGAACAGAGTGGGATGGTAACTGGGGACATTGGTGGCAAGAAATGTGAACTGATAGGGGCCCAAGTAGTGGTGCAGTGGTAGGGCACTTGCCTTGCACATGGCTAACCTAGGATGGACTGCGGTTTGATCTCCGGGCATCCCATATGGTCCCCCAAGCCAGGAGTGATTTCTGAGCACATAGCCAGGAGTCACCCCTGAGTATCACTAGGTTTGGCCAAAAGAAAGAAAGAAAGAAAGAAAGAAAGAAAGAAAGAAAGAAAGAAAGAAAGAAAGAAAGAAAGAAAGAAAGAAAGAAAGAAAGAAAGAAAGAAAGAAAGAAAGAAAGAAAGAAAGAAAGAAAGAAAGAAAAGAAAGAAAGAAAGAAAGAAAGAAAGAAAGAAAGAAAGAAAGAAAGAAAGAAAGAAAGAAAGAAAGAAAGAAAGAAAGAAAGAAAGAAAGAAAGAAAGAAAGAAAGAAAGAAAGAAAGAAAGAAAGAAAGAAAGAAAGAAAGAAAGAAAGAAAGAAAGAAAAGAAATGTGAACTGATGAAGGGTGTTGGATATTGTATGACTGAGATTCAATCAGGAACAACTTTGTCACTGTGAGGGAAAAAAACTATATTATGAACAACTTTGTAAACCACGGTTTAAATAAAATAATTTTTCAATCTAAAATAAAATAAAATACTCCAGAAGTGGAGGCTAAAGAAAAGTCTCAGGTTGGTAGTGTTTACACATCCTCGAAGCATGTGGCCACAAAGCTAACCCCAAACTTGTCCCGCCTGCAGCATCAAAAGCAAATCCTTTTCAAACCTCCCCCTCTCCTTTGCTCACATGTTCTCTCTAGCATGAGCTGCAACCCCAACTCTCGTTTTCTGTGCTCTCAATATTTCTCTGTCCAAGACAAGCAGGAAAAGAGCAAGCAATGAGACACACTTTATTTGGGGTTAATTGAAGTCAAGGAATTCCCAGAATACACAATGCAAAAAAAAAAAAAAAAAAGGCATTGAGGTGATCAGGCGCGTAGGTGGACAAATTCCCTGTTCTATTTTTCCCAGATCACAAGTAAAGTTCAATAATGCCCCCCTGGTCTTTCTCTACCACTTTTGGAAGCATAGTTGCAACCAATACATCGATTCAATATTTTTCTGCTGGAGAATAAAGCTGGCCAGGCTGGGACTAAGGTTGGGTAGGGAGATGCTGCCATCCAGTGGTCGATTCTGGGACCGCAGCTCCACCATCCCGGATCCAAACTTTGGGGGATGAGAGTGGGGCATTAGGGAAATGATAACAAAGAAACAAAAATCACTACCACCTCCCCTCCGAGAAGCAGGAGATTTGAGGCTGGATCAAAATATCTGAAATATCTAAATGATATCTAGGAGACGTAAAAAACACTCACCTGCTATTTGCAGCCTGAGACCACATTCCTGGGTCTCGCGCAGCTGCAGTCCCAGAGTCGACCACTGGGTGGCAGCATCTCCCTGCCCAAACTTAGCCCCAGTCTGGCCAGCTTCATTTCCCAGCTGAAAACTATTGAATTGAAGAAATGGTCACAACTGTGCCTGCAATAGGGCTAGAGAACGGGCAAAGGACCATAGTAAACTTTACCTGTATTCTCATATTCTTTGAGTAACTTTCCATTGTCTGATCCTTTGATTTAAGGCTTTTTTCCAATCTCTTCTGCTGTGTAAAGTTGTTATGCATCTCGTCTTCTAAAGCACTAATTCTATCCTCAGCTGTTTTTAACCTGTTGGAAAGCTCATCCATTATGTTCTTCAATTCGTCTACTGAGTTTTTCAGACCTGTTATCTGACCTGATATTTCAGTTTGGAGTTTTCTGATTTCTATCTTCAAATTCTCTTGATATTTATTAGTGTTCTGATTTATACTTTCTTTGATTTCTGTGAGCAACCTCCATATTTCTTCCCTAAACTCCATTTCTGAAAGACTGCTTAGGTAGTTGGCCATTGTTGGGTCATCAGAGTTTCCATCTTCATTCTCTATGGTTGAAGTTGGTCTGCGTAGTCTCCCCATTGTGACACTTACGCTGTGGGTTTTTCTACGTGTTGTGGTGGTACTCATTGGCTAGGTGGAGTGCCTCTGCTTCTACCCCTTATAGGTGGGCTTACGGGGGCCAGCAGAGTCAGCTTTATCCGCAACTCCGGCCCCCAAACACTCACCTCAGCCGAGGCAAGCCGTCAGGGGATGAATGCCAGGGAAGATCAAAGTTCCCAGGTTGATGCAAGCCCGGGGAAGCCCCAAAATGTCTGCCAAGCTTAAGGGGCCCAGCAAAAGTCTCACTTAACCTGTATTCTCAAAAAAAGAGAAAAAATACAGGGAATTCCCCCACCGACGCACCCTCACCCCCCCCCATAGTTTTTGCATACATGTGTACAATATATGTATAGTGGTTTTTGTATTCTGGAATGCCTGATTTCAAATACTTTTCCTCATCTGTACACTCTGGGGTGTCTACACTATTGCAATAACCCGAATAAAACAAGTCTCCTTACTTGTTCTCTTTCTGTTTGTGTGGGACAGAGAACTATCGAGAGCACAGAAAACAAGGGCTGGGACTAACGTTTGTGCTAGAGAGAACATGTGTGTCACATGAGTGGGAGACAGAGTGGAGGTTTGGAAAGGATTCCCATTTGATGCTACAAGGTGAACAAATTTGGAAGGTGTTTGTTTGTGTAGGGGCCACACACGCCGGTGCTCAGGGGTTTACTCCTGGCCCTGAATTCAAGAATCAGTCGTGGAGGGGAGGAGGCAAGGCATCCTATGAGATGCTGGGGATCAAGCCAGGGTCGACGGCGTGCCATGCAAACAAATGCCCTCCCCAGGTGAACAAATGTGGGTCTAATATTTATTATTGCTTTAATTCTAATTAATCTATGTTACTAATACCATATCCTAATACTGCATCCTAAACTGAATGTTGCTTAAAAAAATAAACACCTACATTTCTCCCCCAATCTGGACCTAAGTAAGGCTGAGCCACTCCAAAGAAGCAGACATGGGAGTATTATTCTGCCCCTTGGCCTCCTTCCCCACCAGGCCGGGCCTTTTAGAGTCTAACGTGGCCACGCCCCCATCTCACCGCTAGGACTACATTTCCCAGAATTCCTCGCGGCCTGAACATCCGGGTAAGCGGCGACTCTTGCAGTCTCGCGACATCTGGAAGGCGGAAGTGAAGCGGAAGCCATTGCTCTTGGGAGGCCACTGCGGCGGCTCCTCCAACCATATGGACCAAGGCAAAGCCCACCCGGCTGGGTCCGAACTGGGGGGCACCCCGCAGGCCCGCAGAGCCGGGGAGACGGTCCTGTGAAGTTCTCCTCGCCCTGGAGCCTGCCGATCCTGCTGCCAGTCGAGTAAGCCCCGCTTGCTACCCTGCACCCCACTTTCTGGAGGACCCCAAGGTGGACCCAAGTGATGGGGCTGCAGGACCCTGATGGGGCTGCAGGACCTTGATGGGTCCTGGTGCAGCAGAGCGTGCAAGTGGGGACCCAGCACTGGCCTTGGGGACCAAGGGCAGTTCCTGAGAGCTGGGGGATAAAGACAAAATCCCACCTGGAGTTTTGGGGTTCTTCCCAAAGGCTCCCCCAGGAGCTAGCATTAAATGAGCTAGTATGTACTGACCATCTGGTTGGTGCAAAACAAAAAAAAAGTTGTTTGCAACCAAGTTCTGCCTTGTGGGTTTTCCCATTTATGTTTTTTTTTAATTTGTGTTTTTATTCCCCCCCCCAAGTTGAATTTGTCTCTAGGTATGAATTCTGAGAATATTGGTTTTAGGGTGTTACTGCTTAGCAACAGATTGGGGTGAGGTTGACACGCATCACCATCTCCCCTTGAATAAATGAATGCCTTTTGAGAAGGATTTAGAAAGAACTGCCCTAGCGCCACCAAATTAATAGAGGAATAGAGGATTTAATGTTCGTTTTAGTCCTAGATAGAAACTTTGCTTTGGGGGCCACTTCGAAGTTTCGTGTTTCTGCCCGGTGCTTTGGTTTAAAAAAAAAAAATTGCGGGGCCGGGTAGGTGGCGCTGGAGGTAAGGTGCCTGCCTTGCAAGCGCTAGCCAAGGAAGGATCGCGGTTCGATCCCCCAGCGTCCCATATGGTCCCCCCAAGCCAGGGGCGATTTCTGAGCACATAGCCAGGAGTAACTCCTGAGCATCAAATGGGTGTGGCCCAAAAACAACAAAAACCAAAAAAAAAAAAAAAAATTGCATCTTGATCCTGTAACTTTGCTCAAAAGTGGGCGTGACTCCTCTTTCAAGTTTCCTACCTCGTTTCGGAGGTGAGGCCTCGGACCTTTTTCTGTATAGAATGTATGAATTATTTTGTTTTATTTTACTTTTGCTGTGTGCAGATATTTTATTAATAATAATAATAATTATTATTATTATTATTATTATTGCTGAAAGGGTCAGAGACTTCAGGGAATGTGGAATGAAGGTTGGATTGTAAGCAGTTCTCTTCTTCAGGAGAATTGATTTTTCACATTTGCTGGATGATTAATGACAGTGATGGTGGGGGGGATCAGGGAGGCCCACACCCGTCAATACTTAGGGGTCACTCTTGACAGTGCTCCAGGAAACAGCAGGGATCAAACTCTGGTCAGCTGCCTACAAGGCAAGAGCCTTGCACTATTCTTGCTCCTATAATAATGACTTTTTTAAAAATATTTTTTGGGCAGTGTGGGGTTTGGGGCCACACCCAATGACACTTAGGGATTACTCCAGGCTCTGCGCTCAAAAATCACTCCTGGCTTGGGGGACCATATGAGACGCCAGGAGATCCAAGTGCGGTCTGTCCTAGGTCAGTGCATGCAAGGCAAATGCCCTACTGCCTGCGCTACAGCTCCGGCCCCAAGATAATATTTTTTAATGGAAGGGAGTCCCTTTTTTCCTAGTTGGAGTTTTCCCACATCAGTTGAAGGTTTTTAACAGATTTTATTATTTTTTCTTGTAACCCTCCACCTCTTGTATTAAGAAGCTATGATTTTCAATACTATGAATGATCAGGCTTCCCGCATGGGGTGTTCCAGCTCCATATCCACCGGTGGGTACCTGTTTCCCTCCACCAATGGCCCTGTTGTTACTTCTCTGGCTGTGCCTCTTTAGGTCCCACATCTGAGGTTCATCCTCTGTCTCCCCTGGGCCTGTTGATCACCCTCATTCCATCCCCAGGCAGTGCAGTGCCTGATGTCACCTCTATTCATTTAAGAGAAAAAGTTTCCCCTTGTGCATGGCATGCCCCACCAGCCTTTCTTTGTCTGCTCATCTCTTCCAGGCCACTTGGGTTGGTTCCAGGGCTCAGCTGTCATGAATAGCGCTGCAGACAAGGCCGGAGCACAGCTGTCTTTCCAGAGTAGCATTTGTTTGTGAGCTCCGGGTCGCTGCCAACGAGCGGAATTGCTCGCTACCACGCACACACTCTAGTTTTGGCAGCTCCGTCCAAACTCTCCTGTAGCAGCCGAACAAATAAACGACAGCCATGCCAGCTGTGTGTGCTGGGATCCCCTTTTTCCCCACATCCAGGCCAGCACCTAACATCTATTCTTCAACTTGTGTCCCCTTGACTAGTGAGAGCTGATGGAAACTACATTGTTCTGATTTGTGTTTTGCCACCAAGAAGCAAAAAGGAATTTTCCCAACTATCTAGTCTCCCGTTGCCTGTTTTCCTTGACTGTTCAGTTCTTCTCCCCTTCTCTTATTTTTGGGTTTGGGGAGGGGTGCCACATCTGGCTGTACTGTGAGCTGATTCCTGCCTCTCTGCTCAGGTAGGAGTGCTGAGGTGACTCCAGATCATGCACATGCAAGGCAGATGCCTTCCCCACTGGCCTATGGCTCCAGCCCCAATTTTTTCCCCCATGGGACTGGTTGGCTTTTTTTTTTAGGGTGTTAGTTTTGTGCATGCCTTAAAGACCATGCCTGCCAGTTCTTGGGTAGTGCCTTGGTTTGGTGATCCACTTTGCTCCTTTATTTCACTGGATGTTTTAGAGCTCAGGGGTCAGGCAGCTGGTAGGTCTGTGTCTGTCCCATTGGTTTAAGGAATGACCCCACAAAGGTTCCGATTTTCTTTGCTGGCAGGAGACAGGGCACTGGCCAATGATGTCACAGTTTCTGTCTTCTACGTCACAGGTGTCAACGTGACACCGTCTCAGGAGGGTCTGGTACCAGCACACACGTCTGAGCCCTGGGGCCCTCATGATGGCAGCACTGAGTCTGTCACCCCCGATGGGTAAGTGCTAGTCTAGGGGAACACTACATGGTATGGGGCCTACAGAGTGGTGAAGGAGGGGCCTGGCAGGGATAAATGGATGGATGGATGGATGGATGGATGGATGGATGGATGGATGGATGGATGGATGGGCAAAGTGGGGTTGGGGTTGCTGTGTATCAAGTAACTGGTATGGGGGTGTGGCAGAAGGAACACTCTCCTTTGCCCTGGACCATAAACCTGGGCTCAAAGCTCCCGGATCCATCACTCAGAGTAGAGGTTTTTTTATTTCCATTATGGCATCACCATGTTTCTTTCTTTCTTCTTCTCATGGGTATGCCCATGAGAGAGAGATGGAAAGAAATGGGGCACCATGCACAGCATGAGGCCCACACTCCTAATGGATAAGGGAGCCCCAAACTCAGCATCTATGTCTCCTGGATCTTCTCTCCTGCAGCTCTGCCCAGCGAGAATGTCCGGGAATCAGAAATTCTACTTCCGCCCAGAGACCTTTCCTGTCGCCTGGATGGGGACCAGTTTGCCCATGGTGACCCGGAGTCCCCAAGACCAGCCAGTATTGGCTCCCAGGTGCACTACGCCCCTATATCACACCTGAGCTGAGAAACCTTCCTTCCCCTCCCCCGGGTCTTATCAGAGCCCACAAGTGTTCCCAGGTCAGGGAAATTTGTCTAAAGATTCCAGGACTAGCTGCTTCTTGCAAAATGCAGCAGAAAATGTTCAGCCGGCCCAGCAGTGGAAGCCAGACTCAGGCCCATAGTTGAGTCATGTTGGTAATCTGGAAGAGTGAGGGATTGATGGGCCACCCCCAGAGGACTGCATTCTGCAGTGAAGTTCAAAATAACACAGCCTCCTCTATGCCAGCTCCAGAGTTTCTTGGCCGTCCTCCCCTAGCCTCAGCATCACATGCAGAATGCACGCTCACTGCCCTCGCTGCTGTCTGCCCTCCCAGGGAGCCCTGACTTTCCAGGATGTGGCTGTGGACTTCAGTGACAAGGAATGGCCCTTGCTCGATTCATCCCAGAGGAAGCTATACAAGGACGTGATGTTGGAGAACTACAGCAACCTGGCCTCTGTGGGTAAGGCTGGCCCGGCACCCCATCCAGTCCTCACATGCCACTTGGTGCTATAGTCCAGAAATGGGGGGGAGAGGGGGTGTTGGAAGACAGTCATGAGCAGGCCAGAGCAACATTCATCCCTGGGGACATTTGGGTCTTTGGTTTTCATGTATTAATTCCAGGATGGTCTGTGTCAGCTCTGAGCTTCCTGGGATCTCGTCGGGTCCCCCAAACCCCACCAAGGGAGATTTCTGAACACCATTGTCTTGCACTGAGCCCTCTTTCCCATCTCTTCTCCCCGGAGTAGGGTACCACATGGGCAAGCCTAGCCTCATCTCGCACCTGGAGCAGGAGGAGGAGCCAAAACCTATGGAGCAGGGGGCTCAGCCTGGCACCTGTCCAGGTAAGGTCCTCCCCCAGTAAGTGGGGGGTAGAGCTTGGGGGGGCCCACCACAGAGTAGGCACATCAATCACAGAAAGGGGATGGTCATTACCTCTGCTTTGCCCATGTCTGGTGCCCCTGTTTCTTGCTCAAGAAATGTGACTTTCCCTGATTTCCCTGAACCATCTTTGGTCTTAGCAGCCTGGTTTGAAGAATCCCTCTTGGGTTAACTGAATCCTTTCCGGGTGAATTGAATCCCTTCCAGGTTCGTTGACTCCTTTCTGGGTGAATTGATGTAACTGTCTGTCCTTATCATTGCTGCCTGTCCCACACAGCAAACAATTATCTTTCTGTCTTTTACTGCTCGGTGACTTATGCCCACTCCTCAGCTTTTCTGATCCACTGAGTCAGGCTCTGCCCAGAGATTTTTTTCCCTCCCCTCACCCCTACTTTGTCCCAATCTTCACCCCCCTCTTCTCCATTTTCTGGAGAGTTAAGTATTTTTCCGTATCTGTTTCAGACTGGGCGAAGCCCTCCAAGTCCCGGTGGGCCCTGCTCATGGAAGATATCTTCGGGAAGGAGACATCCGGCAGCGCGGTTGAGGTAAGATTTCATGGGGATGATTCCAGAACTTGTGTAACAGTAGATTTGGGGTGGGGTTCCAGCTTCAGAACAGGGGTGGTGGCCGCCTCCTGGATGATGCTGACCTTGATCCGCTTTGCCAAGTCACTCCTCTGACACCTGATGTGGAGTGTCGGGGCTCAATTTAGATTTTCTCTTGTTTGTTTTGTTGAGTTTACAGGTTGTTCGGTTGGTTGGTCGGTCGGTCGGTTGGGGAGCACACCGAACAGTGCCCAAGAGTTAATTGGTTGGGGAGCACATCTACCAGTGCTCAAGACTTTTTCCTGGCTCTAGGCACAGGACTCAGTCTTCGTAGAGATTTGGGGGAGGGTGGGTGGCAGGAAACCTGTGATTGAGCTCAAGTCAAGCGCCTTCCTTGCCATGTTCTTAACTCTCTCTGGCCATGGCTCAGTTCTGTTATCACAGTTAAACTGCACCCCGAAAGCTTTGTACAAGGACTTGGCAGGAGCTGGGTATTTGCAGAATGGGGGGGAGGGGATGCTTACCGGCCGTGGGGGATCAGGGGACTGCCAGCCTGTGTCCGTCCCTGCAGGAATGACTCTCACCAGCACCCCCTCATTTCTCTCCCCTTCCCCCCTGCAGGACAGAGCAGATATGGGGGACCTACCCCCAGAATACGCCCACCTGCTGGAGGCTTTCGGCACCCAACCCCACCCGGCGGTGCCAGCGGCCAAGCGCCGGGGGCCGGCCCCCAAGCCTGGGACGCGTAAGATGCACGAGTGCCACCAGTGCCAGAAGGCCTTCACCACCAGCGCCTCCCTCACGCGCCACCGCCGCATCCACACGGGCGAGAAGCCCTACGGCTGCGGGGCCTGCGGCAAGGCCTTCAACGACCCGTCGGCCCTGCGCAGCCACGCGCGCACCCACCTGGCCGAGAAGCCCTTCGCCTGCGCCCAGTGCGCCCGGGCCTTCCGCACGCTCTCGTCCCTGCGCATCCACACGCGCGTGCACACGGGCGAGCGGCCCTACAAGTGCGACGAGTGCGGCAAGGCCTACGGCCGCAGCTGCCACCTCATCGCCCACCGGCGCAGCCACACGGGCGAGCGGCCCTACGCCTGCCGCGACTGCGGCAAGGCCTTCCAGCACCCGTCGCACCTCAAGGAGCACGTGCGCAACCACACGGGCGAGAAGCCCTACGCCTGCGCCCAGTGCGGCCAGTCGTTCCGCTGGAAGTCCAACTTCAACCTGCACCGCAAGCACCACGCGGCGCCCAAGACCTACGCCTGCCGCGACTGCGGCAAGGCCTTCGGGGACCCGCGGGCCCGGCGGCGCCACATGCGGGTGCACGCCGTCAAACGGCCCGTCGAGTGCCGCCAGTGCGGCAAGGCCTTCCGCAACCAGTCGGTGCTCAAGACGCACATGAACTCGCACACGGGCGAGAAGCCCTACGCCTGCGAGCTGTGCGGCAAGGCCTTCGGCGCCAGCTCCAACCTCACGGCCCACCGCAAGATCCACAGCCAGGAGCGGCGCTACGAGTGCGCGGCCTGCGGCCAGGTCTTCGGCGACTACCTGGCCCGCCGGCGCCACATGAGCGCCCACCAGGCCAAGCCCCGCGTGGAGTGCCGCCAGTGCGGCAAGGCCTTCCGCAACCAGTCCACGCTCAAGACCCACATGCGCAGCCACACGGGCGAGAAGCCCTACGCCTGCGAGCACTGCGGCAAGGCCTTCAGCATCGGCTCCAACCTCACGGTGCACCGGCGCATCCACACCGGCGAGAAGCCCTACGCCTGCCCGGCCTGCGGCAAGGCCTTCAGCGACCACTCGTCCCTGCGCAGCCACGTCAAGACCCACCGCGGGGAGAAGCTCTATGCCGCCCCGTCGTGGAAGCGGCTGCAGTGAAGCCGCAGGCGGACACAGACGTGGCCCCACGCCCGACCCCGTGTGGGGCAAAAGGCGCCGACACAGGCTTTGTCCCTCCTGTTTGGAGGAGAAGGAATGGGGATGTGGCCCCCCCCTCTGGTTGGGCCCCCAGTTTGATCCCCAAATCACACAAGAATATTCTTCTGGAGGTGCCACATCTGGAGGATGGAGGATCCTCCGCACCCAGGAAGAAAATGTGCACCTGGTGGGGTAAAGCTGCAAGTGGAGCTTCAGCTCTAAACAGACGAGGGGGAAGCCGGAAGAGGGGAGCCCGCTTTGGGCCTTCCAGGTTGAAGCAACACACCCTGCGCTCCCTTAGCACTTTCAAGGCCAGACAGGCTCTGCAGTGGGACTATCTGTCCGGGCCTCCCCTCAGGTCCTTGTAAGGAAAGTTCCAAGTTTGCATTGCAGGAATGAGGGAGCATCGTGCCCCAGGGTTCCCCGCAAACCTCTGTTTCTGTCCCTGACAAACGAGGAAGAAGTGGCGAGAGTTTAATTTTGAGGGAGACAGCATAGCCCTGTGGGGTTGGTGAGGAGGCCCTAAAGCCAGAACCAGTTCTCACCGCCCCCCTGACGTTCCAAAGATATGGGGAGGGTCTCGACTTCCCTTCCCAGGGAATATTTCACAATGCCTGGACACTTGGAGGTTCCAGCCTGCAGTGAGGGAAGGGTGCTGTCGAGCCCTGCTCAAGGAGTAGGAGGCCCTAGCCGCAAAGAAGGATGTGCCTCCCCCTCCCGACACCCCCTAGGACTGTCCTGAAATCGAGGACTTTGCCCCTCCCTGCACTCCCCTGTGTCATAGGAAGTGCCCGTTGTCCTCTGAGAACTCTGAGGCCTTGGTGGTCTGGGAGGCCCCAAGAGGGCCGTCAACAGAAGTTGGTTCTGGGGAGCCTACCATGGCCATAGTTCTTGTCCCCTCAGTATTGCCAGGCCTGGGAAGTAGAAGGGTTCACACTAATCCTCCCTGCGTCACGTGATCAGTTTTTGGGTCATGTCCAGCAGTGCTCAGGGGTCCTAGCTCTGCGCTCAGGAATCACTCCTGGCGGTGCTCAGGGGACCGAATGGGATGCAGGAGAGTGAGCCTGGATTGACTGTGTGCAAGGCAAACGCCCTCCCACTGTGCTGTGGCCTTGTGGACACTTCTGGGATCCAACTCCCGAGAGCATGTCCAGAAAAAGTGAGGGGCCAGGCACTGCCTTCTCGCTCTTTCAGCCTCTTCTCCCACCCCAGGGCCATGATTTCCTCATGTCTTCCAAGCCAGAAAAAAAATCTAGAATTTTGTCTAGTAGGCTTTTTTTTTTTTTTAACTTAATTTGGTGTGTGTGTGTGCGTGCATGTGTGATGCCAGGGATCAAATCCACAACTTCACACATGCAAGACAAGAAACCACCCCTGCGGACCCCAGGGGTCCTTCTTTCTACAAAGTAGCTTACAAGTGTCCTCACAGCCCTTAGTCTCCACGACCTGGCCAGTGACAAGCAGGCGTGTCTGCCTGGGCCATGTAGAAGCTCTTGGGAACAAGCACCAAATAAAAAAGCTCTTTCTCCTACATGCTTTTTGCTTGCCTCCCCTCCTCTGCTCCCAGAGGAACCCCAAACCCCTGATGTTTGAAGATCCAGCTTGTCACCTCTCCCAAGGATACGGGTCCTGGACCAGGAGAGGAAAGACGAAGGGGCCAACAGTTGCCCTACAGCCCTGGCTGCCAGCATCTCCGTATTCGCTCTTCTCCCAGACTTTCCTGTTACCTGAGAAATAAAATAATCTACTTCTGCTTGGCCGCTTGTTCTGTTTCTGCAGATGCTCTTAATGAGGAGCGTTGTGTGGGTGACGGGTGCGGTCTGTAAGCTCTGGTAGGCACCAGAACTGCACCCAGACTTCAGAGAGGGGAATTCTGTGATATGTTGCATTTGTTGCTATTATAATTTACTTGTTGAGTTTTAAAGGAAAATAGTAGGGGCTTTGGAGCCATACCCAGTGATTCTCTGCACTCAGGGATCAATCTTAGAAGTCCTTAGGGGAACATTAGAGATGTAGGCCAGCTGTGTGCAAGCAGGCATCTTTACCCCTGCACCATCTCCAGGCCAAGTATTTATTAATCTAAACTTGTAAGTTGTTTCCAGATCTTTGCTGTATACTTACATAGTATTTTTTTTTTCTTTTAATCCAGCTGCCTTGGACAGAGCTGACATGGGTTCTAACCCCGGTGACCCATATGGTCCCACCAGAAGTGACTCCTGAGTGCAAACCAGAAGTAACACACACACACACACACACACACACACACACACACACAGGATAGCCAGGAAACCTGAATGCAGAGGCAGGAATAGCCACTGGGTGTGGCCCAAAAACCAACATAAAAGGTAGTATAGCAGGGAGGGCAGTTGCCTTCCATAGGCCAACTCACGTTTAATCTCATCACCCCACTTGGTTCCCCCAAGCTCCACTGGGTGTATTTCAAAAACAAAACATTTATTTTGCATCGCTGGTGGTGATAACCCAAAACCTGACTATTGCAAGGAAGTCAGATGCTCCACTTCGAGCCATATTTTTTTTGTTGAGGGCCTATCATTTACACAGTTGGGGAGGGGTTCCATTTCAGTGCCATTCCTAGTAGTGCCAGAAAGTCAAGTCATAAGTCATCTTAACCCTTGGGCTCTCTTCAGGAGGTGCCAGCTCTAATGTGTAACATTTGAAGAACTTGGGTGCTTCCAGAATCTCGAGGGAACCAATGACTGTCAATGGCCTGACACTAAGGTAGGCTCGTGGGAGGAAGACACAGGCTTAATAGGATCTTGCTTTTTCCCCAGTGCCAGTGAAGTTCCCTGAAGCCTAAGTTGGGAAAAACTAGGCATAGACAAGTCCCTGAGTGGACCAGGAAGGAGGCAACTTGCCTCTGGCTTTCAGTTTTTATTTCTAGCTACTGAAATTGGCCCAGACCAGACCTTACAGTAGAAATGATAATAGTTTTGGGGAGGGGGCTGCAGAGATAGAACAGCAGTGTATAAGTCACGCAGTTAGTCCAGGTTTCCAGGCACCACAGAGGATCCCATGGGCCCCACCGAGTATAAGAAACAATGTCCCCCTACTCTCAGAAAGAGATTCTAATGGTTTCTTATCCAAGTCCTCAGTATAGCTTATGAGACATACACCCTCCCCCCAAAATAAAGTAAAATCATGGGGTCAAGGAGATCAGAGTGAGACACCCCCAATGATGGTTTCCATAAGGGAACTACTGAACAAATATAGGGCTAAGAGCAAGGGACAGAATTGAGTAGGTAAAGAAGCACCAATAAGACCAGGGAGAGGCCACAAAGGGCATTGGCTTTGCATACAAGAGCCCTGGGGGTCTGTCCTGGGTACCACATGGTCCCATGAGCACTACCATGCACCTCTCCCACACTCTCCAGATGAATAAGTTGCACCAGGACCTTGCATGCACATGTCACCATTCTTATCCCCTACTTTCACAACTCCAGCCCCATGCTGATTTTTTCCTCCCACCCACCTTTCCTCCATGCTTGCAGAACCCTGGATTTTTGACATAGGTGCATCTCAAGAACATTCGTGGCAGCTGGGCCTTTTCATTTCTTCAGTAGAGAGTGAGGCTTCTGGTACTGCAGCTGTTGTTGCTTCAAGTGTGTCTTGGGTTCAGGATGCAAGTTGCTCCCCAACCCAGAAGTAAATGGCAAGCTCTTTCGGGTCACATGTCCTTATCCCCAGGTGTAAATGATGAGCTCTTCCGGGTCATGCCCCTTTTTCTTAGTCCTCTAGCTTGCTCTTATCACTGAACATCAGCGCCTCTACAGAAGAGTCTCCGCAGGGCCCCCTTGATGTCCCTGTTTCTGAGGCTGTAGATGAAGGGGTTCAGCATGGGGGTGACCACCGTGTACATGACCGATGCCACTGAGCCCGTTCTGGAGGGGTGGGCTGTTCCAGAGGTTAGGTAGACACCCAGGCCAGTGCCATAAAACAGAGAGATGACAGACAGGTGAGAGCCGCAGGTGGAGAAGGCCTTATACTTACCCTGGGCCGATGCAATGCCGAGGATAGAGGAAATGATCTTCGTGTAGGAAAACAAGATGCCAATCAAGGGAATGATACCCAGTAGAACAGTAATGAAATACTGAATGATGTTATTGATGAGGATGTCAGAACAGGCCAGCTTGAGGAACTGGGCCAGTTCGCAGAAAAAGTGGGGGATCTCCGTGTCTCTGCAGAAAGAGACTCTTAGCACCATCAAGCTTTGCAAGAAAGAGTAGATCAGACAAATGGACCAAGAACACAGAAGCAGGAGGCCACAGAGCCGGGGACTCATGATGACCATGTAGTGCAAAGGGTGACAGATGGCCACGAAGCGGTCATAGGCCATGATGGTCAGGAGCAAGTCATCCAGGGCTGCGAAGATACTGAAGAAGAATAACTGGGTGAGGCACCCATTGTACGTAATGCTTCTATCCTGGGTTTGCAGGTTTGCCAGCATCTTGGGGACAGTGGTGGTGGTGAAGCAAATGTCTGTGAGAGACAAGTTGGAGAGGAAGAAGTACATGGGCGTGTGGAGGTGGGGGTCTGAGACAATGGCCAGGACGATGAGCGCATTCCCGATAACGCAGACCACGTACATGTAGAGAAATAGGCCAAAAAGCAGAGGCTGGAGCTCCGTGTCTTCAGAAAGTCCCAGAAGGATGAAGTTTGTGATTCCTGATTGGTTGTCAGCTTCCATGTCTTCTTGCCACAACTGCCTGGTTAAGAGATGAGATAAGCAAAAGGCAAATACGAGGGACGAAGCAAGGAAGAAAAATATGAAGGAAAAGGTGAACACAATGACAAAATACATGGAACCATGACTTCCAACTCAGGGCTCCGCAAGACCTGAGTTTAAGTCCCTTCACAAGAGACACAATCTCTCCAATACTCCACTTTCTTCCCTGACAGCCCTCACTTATGCATGAAAGAGAGGTTTCTTGGGCATCAATCCCTAACCCATTTACAACTTTCCTGGGTATTTCATAGGAAATGATTGTCACCCTTCTGGAGCCATTTCTTTGGCTCCTCTTGCTTTGAGACCCCCAGAAATGTTGAGAAAAGAGGTAGATCATTAGCATGTTCAGAACTGAATGACATCTCTGTGTCTGTATGCCATTCTCAGAAACGTGAAGCAGGGGGATTCTCTTTTTGAGTTCACAGGAGGGTGTGTGAACATGCAAAAGATCATTCCGTCACTCACTCCTCTATTACTGCCCTAAAGTGTCTCACTACCATCATTGGTGTCCTCCATGCATGATAAGAGCCTTTGATTTATTGTTCTTCCCTTCTATTCCTTCATTCTTTGTATTAAGAAGCAATTCACTCCCGCATATCAACTTTAAAAATGTAAGAATGGGGGGCCGGGTAGGTGGCGCTGGAGGTAAGGTGTCTGCCTTGCAAGCGCTAGCCAAGGAAGGACCGCGGTTCGATCCCCCGGCGTCCCATATGGTCCCCCCAAGCCAGGGGCGATTTCTGAGCACATAGCCAGGAGTAACCCCTGAGCGTCAAACGGGTGTGGCCCAAAAACCAAAAAAAAAAAAAAAATGTAAGAATGGGGCCGGAGAGCTAGCATGGAGGTAAGGCATTTGGCTTGCATGCAGAACGACATTGGTTCGAATCCCGGCATCCCATATGGTCCCCTGAGCCTGCCAGGAGCGATTTCTGAGCATAGAGCCAGGAGTAACTCCTGAGTGCTACCAGGTGTGACCCAAAAAAAAAAAAAAAGATGTAAGAATGACTTTTTTACATATGACATAGGTAGTCAGAACCTTGGAGGGTAAATTTCAGGGAGAAACAAAACAATAAATCATTAGTTTCAATTTGTAAGACCAATTCTGGGACCAGATAGTTCAGTGGGTAGGCATTTGCCAAGCCAGATTCAATCCCCAGTATCTCATAAGGTCCCTGAACCCTGCTAGGAGTGATGGCCCTAAGAAACAAAAAATTAACAACTCGACTGTGTCTCTGACTTATATATGGTCTCACTTCCATTCTCTAAGATCATTTCTCTTTGCCAAATTGATATTAAAACAGTCATGGTCCATAAATTCTCAAGGACCCCTTTTTTTCCCTCACAGGCCACTTCATGGTCTGGTCTGACTTTTTTTTATCTTCCTGTCCCCCATTGTTTTCTTGTTTGCTCCTCCTTTGCATTGAGATGAAATTCTTTCTTTCACCCCAATTTTATTGTATTTATTTAGGTTTGGGGGCCACACCTGTTGGGTTACTCAAGGGGTTACTCTTGACTCTGAACTCAGGAATCACATCTGGTAGGGTTTGGGAGACCCTTTGTGATGCCAGGGATCAAACCTAGGTCAGCCACGTGCAAGAGAAGTGTCCTTCATTCTATCCTATCACTCTGGCCCAAGCATAAAAGTGTTGCTTTTGATATACACCTCCTAGAAGGGATTCTAAGTTCAGGCTGCAAGGAAAACTCAGCATGCACAGTTTTCTTTTTTGTTTTTGTTTTGTTTTGTTTTTGTTTTTGGGCCACACCCGGCGGTGCTCAGGGGTTACTCCTGGCTGTCTGCTCAGAAATAGCTCCTGGTAGGCACAGGGGACCATATGGGACACCGGGATTTGAACCAACCACCTTTGGTCCTGGATCAGCTGCTTGCAAGGCAAACGCCACTGTGCTATCTCTCCGGGCCCGCACAGTTTTCTTGACCCTTTGTAGATTTGAGGGGGAGCATTTTCAGGTGTGAAGAGAGAAATTGAGGAAGAGGAAGAAGTTGAAAGATGATGAATCCAAGGAAGACAGCACAATGGAGGGAAGAGAACATAGCTAAGCTCTGCATAGTTTGGGCAGCCCAGTGGCAAACCAGGGATTTTTACTCCATTAATTTTGTTCCTGGTGCCAGGACTCGAACCTGCAGCTTTCTCACAGGGGGAGCAAGTGATCTAACCACTGAACCACCTACCTATCCCTGACTGTTTCTAACATGTTATGCACTTTTTTTGGGGGGGAGGGGCCCACACCCGGCGATGCTCAGGGGTTACTCCTGGCTGTCTGCTCAGAAATAGCTCCTGGCAGGCACGGGGGACCCTATGGGACACCGGGATTCGAACCAACCACCTTTGGTCCTGGATCGGCTGCTTGCAAGGCAAACGCTGCTGTGCTATCTCTCCGGGCCCACATGTTATGCACTTTACTCTCTCGACATTCCTACTCATGTACCCAAAAAACCTACAAGGAAAATTTTACTCCCCTCTCACCTCTTTAATCCCCCTCACTCTCAGAGGCAGGATCAGGGCCTTGGACTGGGCTTTCTTGAAGCTCTGGGAGGTCTCTGATCTTGACAGAGACCAGCAGAGGACAGACGACAGGACAGCAGCAGAGAGACAGAGCTAAGAACAGCAGCAGGCATGCCCGCCCCCCCCCCCCCGTGGTTCCTCCTCCTGGCCCAGGATCGGGGCTCAGGGGCATGATTTGGGGGGTCAAATCCCCTTGTGTCTCATTAAGCAAATTGCTGTTGAGTGGTTTCTGGGGAGCCATGTTCCCCATCTGGAGGCTCAGTGAGGAATGAGTGTTGTAAGGAACAACCCATAGGGAGCAGAGTAGGAGCCATGAGCAGGTTCTCACTCCCTCCCCAGGGTCTTTGGGACTGCCCGCCCCCTCAAACTCCAAGTGATGTTTCCTTTCTTTTTACTTTTTTATTTTGTTTTGTTTTATGGTTTATGGTGATACTTAGGGGTTACTCCTGGCTCTGCTCTCAGAAATCACTCCTGGCTTGGGAACTATATGGGACGTTGGGGATCAAATCGCAGTCCATCCTAGGTTAGTGCATGCAAGGCAAATGCCTTACCACTTGCACCACCACTCTGTCCCGGGATGTTTTCTTCTTTCTTTCTTTCTTTCTTTCTTTCTTTCTTTCTTTCTTTCTTTCTTTCTTTCTTTCTTTTTCTTTCTTTCTTTCTTTTTCTTTCTTTTTTTCTTTCTTTCTTTCTCTCTCTTTTTCTTTCTTTTGTGAACCTGGAACACTTTAATGTTTTGGGCAATATGCATCTGTCTTGATGACTGTAGCTTAATAATGGCTTTCCTGACTGGTGTCTGGTCTTCTGTAATTAAGAGGAGTTATTTGTATGAAACTGCTGTTAAACCAGTAAGACTGCATTGATGCATTCATCATTTTCAGGATTGTTGGCAACTGGGCATATTTTCCCCCAAATAACCTTGCCTCCCTGTGTGACAAGGCCCAACTCGCTGACGTTGACCTCAATGACAGTTCCTTTGGTGATAACACCCAAAGTAGTATACAGTAGAGATGAGGGATTCTTTTTTAGACCGAGTATTGGCAAGCAAAATGTGGCTTTCAGTTCTGGATGTATTCCATGGGCTTTCTTAAAATGTAAACCCATTGGCCTAATGAATGTTTCATATTTAGGTAGTTTTCAAGTAAAGCCATCGCCAACAAAGCAGACTTTAGTAACCATCCTCTTCCATGCTTTCTTCTTTCTCTTTCCTGTTCAAATAACTTTTAATACTTCTGTTTCTCCCTGGGCAGAGGAACTTCCATTTTCCGCTTTCTCTTTTTGTTTTTGTCTAATCATATTGGAAAGTACTTTAGCTCGGGATTGTCCCTCTCTGTCCAGCAGGTAGGCAAGTACTGTTCCTTGTGGGGTCTTTTCATCATCCCTTTGTTTGCTGTTTCTCTTTTCATGCATCGTAATAGTCTTTTTCATTTGTACTTTCTTTTCATGGCGCTGTTTATGGTAGAGCTTAGCCTTCAGACCAATCATCTTTTTTGCTTTCTTTGAACTCAAGCTCATGAGCCTCCAACAACCTTCTTTCTTTCTCTTTTTCTCCTGGTAATCCAAAGGATAACTATGGAGCTATGGTGACGTTTTGGGACTGCCTCGTGCAGCTTCCTGGGTGTCAAGAAGTTCTGTACTTGCAACTTTCAGAGACTCTCAGCCATATCCACACAGCTCGAGACGTTCAGATGTTTTCTTTCTAAAGCAATTCATTGTCCCTTTGGATGTGGTCTCAGTATTCCCAGCATCCCAGTGGGAGAATAGCCAGGAATAATTCCTGAGCTCAGAGACAAAAGTAGCCTCTGAGCACCACCAGGAATAAACCCTAAGCACATAGCCAAGGGTAACCCCTGAGAAATAACCCCTGAACACCAATAGGAGTAATTTTCTGAGCTCAGAGTCAAGAGTAACCTCTGAGCACCACCAGAAGTAAACCCTGAGTGCATAGCCAAGAGTAACCCTTGACCACCACCATCATTGAGTAATTCCTGAGCTCAGAGCTAAGAGTAAGCCTGGAGCACCACAAAGAGTGGCTCTTAAAAAAAATTAAAAATGGGGCCGGGAGGTGGCACTAGAGGTAAGGTGCCTGCCTTGCCTGCGCTAGCCTTGGACGGACCACGGTTGGATCCCCCAGTGTCCCATATGGTCCCCCAAGCCAGGAGCGACTTCTGAGCGCATAGCCAGGAGTAACCCCTGAGCGTCACTGGGTGTGACCCAAAACCCCCCAAAAAAAAAATAAAAATAAAAATAAATAAATAAAAAAACTAATACTAAGTAGAAAATCCACTTTCCTTTTCTAATTAACACTTTGACTAGAACTTGTTGGGGGAAGTAAATAGGCAGACTATTTTGTTAGAAAGGAAGAAAGAAAGCCTGCCTGTGGGTAGTAATTGAGGAAGAAGTCTGTGGGTCATGAATCCTGTGGTAAAGTTTTACCATGAGGTAAAACTTGGACATACTGTGGCCCAAATGGAGAATCCATGATACCCTACAGGAGTCTTTTCAGAGGATTCATTGTACGCCGCTTCCCACTCCATCCGTAATAGAATATCAAACATACAACGCATGAGAACATTGCTCAGGAACGGTAGATTGTGCAAAAATCTCCTAAAAGATGAAGTATTAGGAACTGAGGAGCAACATGGAATCTAATGCTTGTTCTCTTGTCCAGCTCTCTTGGACTCAACTTGATCACTCTTAGCTACCCTGAGTCAAACACACACTGTAAATTTTGGAAACTGTCTTGTTCATAATTGTTAGTATTGATTTGCTTAAAATGGGCCCATGCTGCTGGGGTCCATGGGGTCCTGCAGGCAAAACTCTGACAAATATCTCAGACTTATTTATTAGAGAAGCCCAGGGGCCTCTGACAAACCCCTAGGCCAGGACAGAGATAAAGAGGGAGAGAGAACTGGGTTTGGGACCATCCAATGGTCTCTTCCAACTACTAACAAATTCCTCTTGCTCCTCCAACTGACAACAAACTCTCCAACTGCCAACACTGGGGAGGGTTTTATATACTCAGCAGTCAATTATTATTAGGGTCTTATTAAAAAGGGGCGGTGTCTTATTTAAAGGGACAGACCCTTTTTATGGATGGCTGATGCTGGACTGTAGGATTAGACATAATCATTATGCTTATTTTCTTGATGTGCAATATTTAATTTTTGCTAGACTTTTTGTGGAGGTTGGGTCACACCTGGCAGAGCTCAGGGGTTACTCCTGGCTCTGTACTCAGAAATTGCTCCTGGAAGACTTGGGGGACCATATGGGATGCCAGGAATCAAACCCAGGTCAGTCCTGGGTCATCTATGTGCAAGGCAAATGTCCTATCACTGTGCTATCGCTCCGACCCCAATTTTTGGTCAGCAAAAATTACAGGCCAAAATCTGTTTTTTTGTTTTTGTTTTTTGTTTGTTTGGTTGGGTTTTTTGGGGGAGTTTGGGGCCACATCCGGTGGTGCTCAGGGTTACTCCTGGCTATCTGCTCAGAAATAGCTCCTGGCAGGCACCAGGGGACCATATGGGACGACGGAATTCAAACCAACCACCTTAGGTCCTGAATCAGCTGCTTGCAAGGCAAACGCTGCTATCCTATCTCTCCGGCCCCTCAGGTCAAAATCTTAATGCTTAAGGCTTACTTCTGGCTCTGTGTTCAGGGATCACTCCTGGGGAGGACTTGGCAAATCAAATGGAGTGGCGGAGATTGAACCCAAGTTGGGAGTATGCAGGTAAATGCCTTACCCACTCTATTACTCCAGCTTTCTGCTATGTTCTTCTATGCTTTTCAAATGTTTGCCATTAATGTTTGAAGACACTGAGCATCATCTTTCTAAGATGAATATCAGGGAAGAAAGGAAACAGGTGACATCAAAGAAGATGAACCGAAGACCTGGATATAGTAAGACCTGAAACAATAATTACATTAAATATAATGTACCATATTTGCCGGCGTATAAGACGACTGGGCATACAAGACGACCCCCTAATTTTGCAGTTAAAACATAGGTTTAGGCCTATATTTGCTGAATCAGACAGAAAGTTCCTGTGCTACAACTGTATGTACCACAGTGAGCCAATCGCAACAAGCAAAGGTTCAAAGGTTCTACTGTCATAGACTTCCTCTCTGACTCTGGCCAATCTGAGCAGGCTTTTGACAGTGTAGATTCCAGTCCAGAACATTGTCTCATTTGTATGCGTCAAAAGCCTGCTTGGATTGGCTGAGTTAGAGAGGCGGTCCGAGCAGCCTTGCAGTGATTGGTGCAGGATCGAGTTGGAAAATTCGTTTTGTGGCAATGTTCAGACAATTTTCGTTTAGCGGCATATTGAAACATTTTTCAGGATATACTCGGCGTATAAGACGACTCCCGATTTTCGGTTGACTTTTTTTTTTGTTTCAAAAGTCGTCTTATACGCCGGAAAATATGGTATGCGATAAATTCCTTCCATCAACTCAGCAATATCTGTTTCAGTGATCCATCCCCCATGGAAACCAGAACCTAAGTAAACAAACTGGACTCACCAAATTTAAAAAGCTTCCAGAAGGCCCAACGAGCACCAACCACTAGCCCAGTAACTCCTTAGACACTGACATTAGTCATACCATGGAGAGAAAACAATCATTTCAAATTGATCCTTATCGATCTATGTCTGGATAGATCCATATGCCCTTGTAATATAAGAAGCAATATAAAATAAATTTGTACCTGTGAGGAGGCAGGGTAGGGGTGGTGGGTGAGAGATTAGGGGACACTGAGGAAGGGGATGTCACACTGGTGGTAGAATTAATGTTGGAGCTTTTTACTCCTGAAATGACTGTATTATGAACAACCTGGTAATTTACAGTGTTATAATCAAAACAACTTTTTGAAGGCATCTACATTGTAGAGCATGTCAGAATTTCCTTCCTTAAAATAAGTTTTTTAAAAATTTGGGCCACAAATAAATAAATAAACAAATAAATAAGATTTTGGTTTTTTCCAAGTCCATGTTCCCTCTTGAACATGTCTTCATTCTTTCTCCCCTCACATCTCTCTATGCAAATTCTTTTCAATAAAAACTATCTTGTTTCACTAAAAATACATAATAATAAACAAATGAAAATTTATTAAAGCACAGAGGAAAAAAGCAGTATTTGAATAAAAAGACAATCTGCCAATAGAAGAAAATATTTGCATTTTAATATTACAAACAAGGGGCTTGAAATATCCAGAATATAGAAAGAAAAATATATAAAAATATAGAAAGAATATAGAAAGAAAAATCCAGAATATAGAAAGCAGTCTTAAAACTCAACAATGCTACAAAGAACTTGAATTTTAATAATGAACAAAGGCATTGAAATTCTTCCCTTCTTAATTTTTTGAAGAAATTGCACCTCCTTTCTATCCTTCTCTTACCTCCATCTTTTCATGTTTGCCTTATTTTCATGAACTGTGCCCATTTTCAATATTGGGCATTTATTATATAATGTCACTTTCATTTACTTCAATAAAATTAAGTTCAGAATTTTTTGACTTAGCTGCAATCTTTTGGGACAATTTAATTTAGTCTTGCTCCTTTATTTCCAGACATTACTCTCCCTCTTGCATCACCCATTTTGGAATCTTTCTACACTCATCATAATTGCATTCTATAAAGTCTGCAGCAACATCATAGAATTTTATGGACTATTTATATTCTTGATCCCTCTCAGAATCCCTGTCAATGATGGCTACATTCTCTTCTTTAAAATTATTGCTCATGTCTTGATTTTTTTTTTTGTATAGAAGTCTATGATGTCCAGACACTTGGGGTTTGATTGTGTGTGTGTGAGTGTGTGTGTGTGTGTGTGTGTGTGTGTGTGTGTGTGTGCATATAACATAAACACATCCCTCAAACACTCTTTTTTTTTTTTTTTGTGGTTTTTGGGTCACACCCGGCAGTGCTCAGGGGTTACTCCTGGCTCCATGCTCAGAAATTGCTCCTGGCAGGCACGGGGGACCATATGGGACGCCGGGATTTGAACCGATGACCTTCTGCATGAAAGGCAAACGCCTTACCTCCATGCTATCGCTCCGGCCCCCCTCAAACACTCTTAACTTTGACATTGCACTAGGTAAAGATGAAGCAAGAATTGGCAGTGGCCTGACACCCAGGAGACTCTTGAAAGAAAGCAAAGGGAACTTTTAATTTTCAAATCTCCTAGAAGACGATTGAGTTGGCCACCCATGTTACAAGGGACCCGATAAAAAGAATAAATAATTGGAAGCCAGAAATGTGCCTCTCTCCAACAGCAGTTCTCCAGGGAAATAAGAAGTGAATTAGAAAAGTTTTGTCTCTATTCTTCGGCTCCGCCTCTCAAGGGAACATAATTGTTTTCAGAAGTAGAATCAAAATGGAACAATTAGTTTAATGAGGTGCTCTGAGAATCCAGCTCCTATGACTCAGGAAACTTTCCCCCAATCTCCCAGAGCAGTCCAAGTCAAGCTAATTGGGTCTCTCCCTAGATGCAACTAATGAATGATCTTTCTGAGTTGCTCTTCCAGTACTTTCTAGGGAATGGGGGAATCACATCACTGACAAAACAAGAATCAGAACCACCAGAAATATCTGCTGGAAGAACATAGTGGAGACTGAGAGTTGGGGTTAAGGGGGGAGCTCTAAATAGTGGGAGAGAACCCCTTCTGGATCCTGATGTTAAGGACACACAATCACCATTTCACAGGGCACTATCACTCTCATGGGAGCTTGTTAAGTATCTTGGCCTTCATCCCAGATACACTCAACCACAGAACCAAATTTTTTTAAGTCTGATAATCTATCTGGGTGGATATGATAGATGATTAATTTTATTTTTAAAGACACTGACCCTATGGGGTTTGTTCCAGTGAAATGGTGCATTTCTATTTCACATACCTGGAGGACAATCCCTTATACAATTAAGGGTGCATGTGTCTCTGGTGGTGATGGTCTGGAACTTTTTTTCTTTTAGTTTGGCCCTGAAATCTCAGTATGCTAGGAAATAATAGTGGTTCCTAGCAGGAATTCCTGAGGCTTAATTATTATTTCTTAAAGCTTGGATGTTGAATTAATTACAATCTCTTAATTGAAAGTCTTTTTTTTGTTGTTGTTCTTTTACACTGCCAGGAGTGAACCCTGGGTCTCAAACACATTTTTTAAAAAGGCAAAGCAAGTGATATCTGGCTTAACTTTAGTTAGACCAGAAATTACCTAGAGGTGCTCAGGAGGACTTTAAAAGAAAAAAGGAAAGGTCTACTTTAAGATAAGACAGACCAACAGACACACCAAACTCCTAAATAAAGATGACACTAAATCTCATGACAATTATCTCTCTCAATGTCAATAGACTAAATGCACCAATTAAGAGACACAGAGTTCAAAATGTAACAAAAAGCTGAATTCAACATTCTGCTGCCTCCAAGAAACACATCTGAATAGTCAGAACAAACATAGACTCAAAATCAAAGGTTGGAGAACAGTCATTTAAGCAAACAACTCCCTTAAAAAAGCTGGAGTGGCCATATTAGTATCAGTGACACAAACTTTAGACTTAGAAAAGTTATAAGGGACAAGGATGGACATTTCATAATAATCAAGGGATATGTACAACAAGAAAAAATCTCACTTCTAAACATATACATACCCAATGAGGGACCAAAAAAATACAATTGTTGGCAAATCTGAAAGAAGACATTAAGCAACATAATAATAATGGGAGACCTCAGCACTGCCCTATCACTCTTTGATAGGTCAACCAGGCTGAAACCCAACAAGAATACACTAGCTCCGGGGCCAGAGAGATAGCACAGTGGTAGGGCATTTGCCTTGCATGCAGCCGATCCAGGACAGATGGTGGTTCAAATCCCAGCATCCCATATGGGCCTCCATGCCTTCCAGAGGCTATTTCTGAGCACTGAACTAGAAGTAATCCTTGAATGTCTCCGGGTGTGACCCAAAAAACAAACAAACAAACAAAGAATATAGAATATACTATTTCTGAAAAGAAAAATGGAAGGAAGTGGCCTAGTAGATATATATAGGGCATCCATCTCCAGAAAATTGGATACACATTTTTCTCCAATGCACATGGGCATTCTCCAGAATAGACTACATGCTTGCCCATAAAACATACCTCCATAAAATAAAGAGAAGAGAAATTTTACAAACTACCTTCTCAGATCACAATTAGAAGTAAACTACAGAGGACATAGAAGAAAAAGTTTAACACCAGTAAATCAAACAGCTTATTACTGAACAACGTGTGGGTCAGAGAGAAAATCAAGATTCCTGGAAACAAATGCAAATGAAGATGCAAATTATCAGGAGCTGTGGGAAACAGCAAAAGATGTACTAAGAGGAAAATTTATAGCTTTGCAAACACACACCAGGAAGGAAGAAGGGGCCTACATAAATAGTCTAATACACAGCTTAAATTATTAGAAAATGATCAACAAAAGGAACCAAAAATAGGTAGGCAGAAAGAATAACAAAGCTTAGAACAGAAATCAATTAAGTGGAAATCAAAGAAACGATCCAAAAGATCAACTAAAGCAAAAGTTGGTTCTTTGAAAAAATAAACAAGATTGATAAGTCACTAAGCAAAACTCACAAAGAAAAGAAGACAAACTTAATAAAACGGATAAGAAATGAAAAGGTATGAACTGGAGAGATAGCACAGCAGTAGGGTGTTTGTTTTGCATGCAGCCGAATCAGGAGAGACCTGGTTCTATTCCCATCATCCTATATGGTCCCCCAGTTTGCCAGGAGTAATTTCTAAGTACAGACAGGAGTAACCCCTGAGCACTGCTAGGTGTGGTCCAAAAACCAATAAATAAAGTTTTACAAAATTAAATGCAAAGGGGGAGATTACTACAGATAATACAGAGATTCAAAGGGTAATCCAAGATGACTTTGAGAAACTCTATGCCACAAAACATGAGAACCTAAAAGAAATGGATAAATTCTTGGACCCTTATCATCTTCCAATGTTAAACCAGGCTGATCTAGCATAACTAAACAGACCCATTACTATTGAGGAAATTAAAATGGTAATCAAAAGTTTTCCCAAAAACAAAAGTCTAAGCCCAAGTGAGTTCCTTCAATTCTAATGAATTCTTTCAAACCTTTTTCTTTCTTTCTTTCTTTTTTTCCTTCAAACCTTTTCTTTTTTTACTTTTTTTTTTCTTTTTTAGTTTTTGGGTCACACCTGGCGGTGCTCAGGGGTTACTCCTGGCTGTCTGCTCAGAAATAGCTCCTGGCAGGCACGGGGGACCATATGGGACACTGGGATTTGAACCAACCATCTTTGGTCCTGGATCGGCTGCTTGCAAGGCAAACGCCGGTGTGCTATCTCTCCGGGCCCTCCTTCAAACCTTTTAAGAGAAATTACTACCAATACTTTTCAGGCTCTTCCATAAAATTGAAGAAATAGGAACACTCCCAAATAGTTTTTATGAAGCTAACATCATACTTATACCAAAACCAGACAGAGAGGCCACAAACAAAACTGTATTGGCACTACAGACAATGACTTGGATTGAATAAACTAGTTTGCCTGGAGCCTAGCGTTGGTCTTATGCCAGGAAACTTCAGGGGTAAGGTCTTCTTGTATTTAGGCCAAGGCTTTTCCTTTCCATGCCCCCCATATTTTGGTGGGCCTATGCAAACAATATTTGCCACTCTAACACCATTTTTACTGTGCTCCTTTGACTCTAAACCTTAAAAATAAAACCACTGAAACTTTTGATGTTAACTTATGCATGTGCATGAAATGTAAAAAAAAATAATATGCCTTCAATGTTTAAGGAGTCACTTAAATTTCATGGCCTTATATTGCTTTGTGTACTGCTAAGAAAAGTTATAATGTACTACAATCTGGGGACTTGTGGACAAATTATTGTACATGGGTTCTGTTTTATTTTTCTTAATGTTCTTTGACTGTAAGTTCAAAATTTAGCCTTCAGCAAGGGGATTTCTTCTGAGAACTCTGTTTATGTGTGATTGACCTTCCACTGTAACTTTACCTTGTCCTCTTTCTTTGCATCACTGTTCTCATAATTAAAAATAAAAAATTAAAAAAATATATCAAGGGCATCCAGATAGTAAAGGAAGAAGTCAAGCTCTCACTGCTTGCAGATGACATGATACTATATTTAGAAACCCCTAAAGACTACCAAAAGGCCTCTAGAAACAATATATTCATATAACAAAGTGACAGGCTACAAAGTTAACATGCAAATATCAATGGTCTTTTTATACACCAATAATAACAAGAAAAATGAACATTATAAAAACAATCCCATTCACATTAGTGCCATACAAATTCAAATACTTTGGAGTCAATTTAACCAAAGATGTGAAGGACCTATACAAAGAAAACTACAAAACACTGCTTCAAGAAATAAAAGAGGACATAAGGAAATAGAGATATAAACCCTGCTCATGGACTGGGAGGATTAATATCATTAAAATGGCATAATCCCCAAATTATTGTACAGATTTAATGCAATTCCTCTAAGGGTACCCATGACATTCTTCAAAGAAGTGGTTTAAACACTCCTGAAATTTATTTGGAGCAATAAATACCGACGAATATCTAGAGCAACCCTTAGGAAAATGAAAATGGGAGGCATCACTTTCCCCAACTTTAAATTGTATTACAATGCAATCGTCATTAAAACACCATAATATTGGAATAAAGACAGACCTTCAGATCAGTGGAATAAACTTGAGTATTCAGTGAATGTTCCCCAACATACTATCAATTAATCTTTGATAAAGGGGCAAGAAGTGCAAAGTGGAGTAAAGAAAGCCTCTTCAACAAGTGGTGTTGGGACAACTGGTCAGACACATACAGAAAAGTGAACTCAGACCCCCACCTAACATCATGCACAAAGATCAAACCCAAAAGGATTAAAGGTCTTATATTAAACCCAAAACCATAAGGTATTAGAACAACACGTAGGTAAAATACTCCATGACACTGAGACTAAAGGCATCTTCAAGAAGGAAGCATCACTCTCCAAAAAAATAGAAATGGAGAAAAATAGATGGAACTATATTAAGCTGAGATGCTTCTGCACCTCAAAGGAAACAGTGACTAGGATACAAAAGCCACCCACAGTATGGGAGAAACTATTCACACAATACTCATCAGTTAAACTAATATCTAAGATATACAAGGTATTGACAGAACTCAACAAGAAAAAAGCAGCTAACCCTATCAAAAAATGAGGAGAAGAAATGAACAGTCACTTCCTCAAAGAAGAAATTCAGATGGCCAAAGACACATAAAAAATGCTCCACATAACTAATTATCAGGGAGAAGCAAATCAAAACAATAATAAGATACCATCTCACACCACAGAGACTGGCACACATCACAAAGAACAAGAACAGTGCTGGTGGGGATGTGGAGAGAAAGGAACTCTCATTCATTGCTGGTGGGAATGCAGTATGGAGATTCCTCAAAAAACTGGAAATTGAGCTCCCATATGATCTAGTTATACCACTCCCAAGGATATATCCTAGAAACACTAAAAAAAAAAATACAAAAATGCCTTCTGCACATCTGTATTCACTGCAGTGCTATTTACAATAACCAGAATCTGGAAACAACCAAGATGCCCTTCAACAGATGAATGGCTAAGAAAATTGTGGTACATATACATAATGGAATAGTATGCAGCCGTCGGGAGAGATGAAGTCATGAAATTTTCCTATACATGGATGGATGTGGAAACTACCGTATTTTCCGGCATATAAGATGACTTTTGAAACAAAAAAAGGTCAACTGAAAATCGGGGGTCGTCTTATACGCTGAGTATATCTCAAAAATGTTTCAATATGCTGCTAAACGAAAATTGTCTGAATATTGCCACAAAACGAATCTTCCAACTCGATCCTGCACCAATCACTGCCAGGCTGCTCAGACCACCTCTCTAACTCAGCCAATCCAAGCAGGCTTTTGATGCATGCAAATGAGACAATGTTCTGGATCCGAATCTACACTGTCAAAAGCCTGCTCAGATTGGCCAGAGTCAGAAAGGAAGTCTATGACAGTAGAACCTTTGAACCTTTGCTTGTTGTGATTGGCTCACTGTGGTACATGAGCACAGGAACACATGCAGCACAGGAACGTCCTGTCTGATACAGCGAATAGAGGCCTAAACCTATGTTTTAACTGCAAAATTAGGGGATCGTCTTATGCGCCCAGTCGTCTTATACGCCGGCAAATACGGTATTATGTTGAGTAAAATGAGTCAGAGGGAGAGAAATAGACACAGAATAGTCTCAGTTATCTGTAGGATCTAAGAAAAAGAAAAGACAGTTTTTTAATAATGCCCAGAGACAATAGAGATGAGGGCTGGAAGAATCATCCCACGATATGAAGCTTACCACAAAAGTGGTGAGTGCAGTTAGAGAAATAACTACACTGACAACTATCATGACCTACACTGACAACTGTCATGACAATGGTAGTGAGTGAGAGAAATAGAATGCCTGTCTCGAATGCAGACATGGGTGGGAGAGAAGGAAAATGGAGGGCATTGGTGGTGGGAATATTGCACTGGTGATTACATGTTTGTAATCATGGTGCTTAAATAAAGTTTTTTTTTTTAATTTTTTAAGCTAAGCAAGTGCTCTCTGCCTGAACTTTAGACTCGGGAATTACATGTGATACTCAGCAGGACTATAGTGGGGTGCCAGGAATCAAACCGGGGTTGGTAGCATGCAAGACAAGTGTGTTACCAGCTATACTATCTCCCAAGACAAAGTGCCTAACAGGAGAGACAGTAAGTGAATGAAGTTGTTGGGGTGTTTGTTTGTTTGTTTTGTTTTGTTTGAAATCTGGGTTATTCTGAGACTGTTTTTCCCAGTTGATTGGAGGAACTGCCAGTGTGTTCCAGAGAAGGAACAAGAATTAATAGTAAGAAAAGTGACTGTAACACCGACTCAACCCTATCTTGCTCATGACAGCCATGTCTGCTATTTGTAAAGCATCCAACTGTTCAATGGAGAGAGATATGCTGAGCTTCAGAGCCAAGAGTAAGCATGAGGATGACCATACATGACCCAGAACAAAAAAAAAAAAACATATTTTAAGACAGCTATTGATGAATATAAGATAGTGTCAATTTGATGTGGTGGTTTTATCTTCTTGTTTTCATTTTGAGGATATCCCTGGCAGTAGAACTCAGGGGTCACTCCTAGAAGGGCTTGAGGGGCTATACAGATGTTGAGAATCAAACCCAGATTGACCACATGCAAGGCAATTTCCTTAACCACTGTGTTATCACTCTGGCCCCTGTCTTCTTGTTGTTGTTATTGTTGTTGTTGTTGTTACTGTTGAATCAGGTAAATTATAACTGTGTTACCAGAAAATATATTAAGGAGCACTGGTAACATGGCCCAAAGGTCTAGAGGTTCATGTGGAAGCCCTGGGTTCAATTTCCACCCAAGCGCTGATAGAAGTGTCCCCACTCCCCCAAAATAAGAACATTTCAGCCTCATAGTGTTGTGTGAATGAGTTTTCCTACATAGTATTGTGTGAATGAGTTTTGACGCAGAGAATTTAACAAAGTGTAGTTCTGAAGACCTTCCCTCGGGAATTCACCACTAAGATATTTGCTCATGATTATGTTGTATGAAGTTTGCCAAGTTAGTATAAATAGCACACCTGCTGAATTTCAGTTGGGGGGGGGCACTATTCTTCAATTTCCAAACCACATACAAATGGATACAGCTATGCCTAGAATAGACAGCTATGGGATTTCAATCAAAAGTCTTGAACATTTTGATAAACATATTTATAAATTTCACACATTGAGGCAATTTCAAGGCACTTTTTCTATAGCCAAAAATACATAGAGGGCTAAAACAACAGTATAGCAGGAAGGTCGCTTGCCTTGCACAGAGATGACTTAAGTTTGATCCCCATCATCCCATATGATCCCCCAGAGCACTGCCAGGAGTGATTCTTGAGGCAAGAGCCAGGAGTGACTCCTGAGCACCACAAGATGCAAAAAATAAGAATAAAAGTACATAGATTGGAAAGAAGGATAGAGCGTAGAAAGAGAGAGAAATATTGGCTAATGGAAACAAGGCAAGGAGAAACATTAGTCTGTCTTGGAAAAAGAGCTCCAGAATTGAGTCATGAAGAAGTTAAAACTATTGGGGGCCTGAGAGATAGTACAGTGGGTAGAGCCTTGTATGTGACAGACTTGGGTTAGATCCCTGGCATCCCATAGGGTCTCCAAGCACCACCAGGAGTGATTCCTAAATGCAGAGTTAGGATACCCCATTTGGTCCCTCAAACATTCCCAAGAGTGATTCCTAAGTGCAGAGTCAGGAATCAGCCCTGAGCACTGCTGGGTATGATCCAACAATAAAAACAGTCTACCAACCTTTCTGTGAAATATGTGTATGGTTTGTGGGGGACCCACACCTGGCAGTGCTTGGGGCTGACTCCGGGCTCTGCACTCAGGGATTACTCCTGGAAGAACTCAGGGAGTCCTATGGAGGAATCAAACCCAGGTCTGCACTGTGCAAAGACAGCGCCCTCCTGCTTTGCTTCAGTCCCCTTCTCCATAGAACTACTGCCTCCTTCATAGACCTTTCTCCAAATTTATCTTGTTGATTTGTTTCTTTGCAGAGCTGGAGTTCAAATCTACATTCTCGGGCCCGGAGAGATAGCACAGCGGCGTTTGCCTTGCAAGCAGCCGATCCAGGACCAAAGGTGGTTGGTTCGAATCCCGGTGTCCCATAGGGTCCCCCGTGCCTGCCAGGAGCTATTTCTGAGCAGACAGCCAGGAGTAACGCCTGAGCACAGCCGGGTGAGGCCCAAAAACCAAAAAAAAAAAAAAAAATCTACATTCTCCCTATACAAGGCATTGAACACCTACCATTGAGCACCGTCCCCTACTGTCTTGCATAGTTCTTTTTAGAGGCTGGCACATTCCATCATGAGGCCAGTGTTAAGGTACTCCTTTACAGATATCTGCTATGTACAGAGAATATCAATTTTTGTTTGTTTGTTTGTTTTTGGGGGGCCACACTCTGTAGCACTCAGGGGTTACTCCTGGCTCTGCTCTCAGAAGTCACTCCTGGCAGGCTTAGGGGACCATATGAGTTGCCGGGGATAGAACTCGGGTCAGACATATCCAAGGAAAATGCTCTTCCCACAGTGCTATTGCTTGGGCCCCAATGCTTATCTACTTCCCAACTTTTGAATATTTGTTTTATTGGGGGTTTTTTGTTGTTGTTTTGGTTTTTGGGTTACACCCGGCAGTGCTCAGGGGTTACTCCTGGCTCTAGGCTCAGAAATCTTCCTGGCAGGCACAAGGGACCATATGGGATGCCTGGATTCAAACTACCATCCTTCTGCATGAAAGGCAAATGCCGGGGCCGGAGAGATAGCATGGAGGTAAGGCGTTTGCCTCTCATGCAGGAGGTCATCGGTTCGAATCCCGGCGTCCCATATATGGTCCTCCCGTGCCTGCCAGGAGCAATTTCTGAGCCTGGAGCCAGGAATAACCCCTGAGCACTGCCGGGTGTGACCCAAAAACCACAAAAAAAAAAAAAAAAAAGAAAGGCAAATGCCTTACCTCCATGCTATCTCTCCGGCCCCTGTTTTATTGTTTTGAAGTCACACCTGGTGATTCTCAGAGCACTCAGGAATCACTCCTGGAAGTGCTGAGGGGACTCTAGGGGATGCCAGAGATTGAACGTGAGTCAGCCATGTGCAAGGCAAATGCCCTCCCCTCCATCCTCTCACTCTGTCCCCATAAGTCCCGATTTTTGTGCTACATTTAAATTTTGCCACCCCTGTCCTGTTCTAAGAACCCTCCCCCCAAGATAGCCCAGCTACTGAGAATGAGTCACTTTGCCGATCATCCTGCACAGAGCATTCTTGATGTCCCTGTTCCTTAGGCTGTAGATAAAAGGGTTAAGCATAGGGGTCACCACGGTATACATAACGGAGACCACCGTGTCCTTTCTCGGGGAAGAGGAGAAAGCAGAGCTGAGGTACACCCCAAGGCCTGTCCCATAGAACAAGCAAACCACAGAGAGGTGAGACCCACAAGTGGAGAAGGCCTTGACTCTCCCGCCAGGAGATGGGACTCTTAAGATAGACGCCACGATTTTCGAGTAAGAGAAAACAATTCCTGAGATGGGGAGAAAACCGGAAATGGTCCCCACCAGAAAGATGACAATGCTAAAGGTAGTTGTGTCAGAGCAGGCCAGTTTGATGAGCTGGGGGACATCACAGAAGAAGTGAGGGATGTGTACCCGGGCGCAGAAGGTGAGCTGTGACACCATCACGCAGTGCACCTGAGAATCCAGAAGGCTGATGAGAAGGGACAAGAGGACCAGCAGACCACAGAGGCGGGGACTCATTATGACTGGGTAGTGCAGGGGGTGACAGATGGCCACCAGGCGGTCATAAGCCATGACAGCCAGAAGCAGGCTGTCCAAACAGCCGAAAAAGAAAAAGAAGGACACTTGGGTCAGGCATCCCGCGTAGGAGATGGTCTGACTGTTGGCGTGGATGTTGGCCAACATCTTGGGGACAGTGGTAGTGCTGAACCCGATGTCAGCCAGGGACAGGTTGGTGAGAAAGAAGTACATGGGCGTATGGAGGTGGGCGTCGGTGATCACGGTCAGGATGATAAGCAGGTTCCCCAGCACCGTGACCAGGTACATGGTCAGGAAGAGCCCAAAAATTAGAGATTGTTGATCCTGTTCTTCTGAAAGTCCCAGCAGGAAGAATTCTGAGACGTGGGTTTGATTCTGAAGGGCCATAGGGTGGAGACACCTGTTTTGAAGATATCAGAGAGAGTTGAACTAAACAGAACCAACATCTGGCTAAGTGGCTACCTTTGTTGTCGTTGTTGTTGCTGTTGTTGTTTGGAGGGGCTCAACATCTGGCAAAGATCAAAGTTTACTCCTGGCTCTGTGCTCAGGAATCACACCCAGGCAGTGCTCAGGGGGATTTCCTGAGATTCGAGGACGATGTGCATGGCAAACGCCCTCCCCACTGGCCTATCTCTCTGGTCCCCCGTTAGTTTTTAAAGGGTATTCATACCCAGCAGTGTTTGGGGGAGTATGTGGTGCCAGGGTTCGAACCCAGAGATCACACATGCAAAGCCTGTGCTCAATCCCTTCCAGCTCTTTTCACATTCCAGTATGAGAATTTTTTTTATAAAATAGTGCAAAAGGAAACTTGTGCATAAGGGTTGGAGCAATAGCACAGCAGATAGGGCATATCCCTTGCATGAGACCGACCTGGGTTCAATCTCTGGCATCCCATATGGTCCCCAAGCCTTCCATAAGTAATTTCTGAGTGTAGAGTCAGGAGTAAACTCTGAGTGCTGCCAGTTGTGACCCCCCCCCCAATAAAAATTATGCCTGCCATAGTTCTCGGCTATGGTATTTTCATTCAATTTTAGCTTTCTTCTAAAAAAATTTTTTTCTTGATGGAGCTGAAATGGTAGCACAGTAATAGGGCTTTGCCTTGCATGCAGCTGACCCAGGATGGAACCATGTTTGATCCCCAGTGTCCTATATAGTTCCCCAAGCCAGGAGTGATTTCTGAGCACAGAGCTAGGAGTAACCCCTGAGAACCACCGATGTAGCCCAAATACCAAATAAAAAAATTTTTTCTTGAAGTTTGGACCACAAATGTTCATGTTTTTGGTCTACACTCAGCAAGTCCTGGCTCTGTGCTCAGGAAATATTCCTGGCAAACCCTCAAAACCACACAGGATGCTATAGGTTGAACTTGAGTCAGTTGTGTGCAAGACAAGCACTTTATCCACTGTACTACCTCTGAGCCCTGGGACATAAATGTTTAAAAAAAAGAGTGCAATAACAAATAACAAATGCAAATTTGTCAGCACTTAAAGAAACTGTGGTGCATCTATATCATGGAATACTATGCAGCTATAAGAAAATAATAAAGTCACAAAATTTGCTTATATATGGATGGATATGGAGACTATTATGTCAGTGAAATAAGTCAGAGGGAGAGAGAGAAGCACAGGATAATCCCATTCATCTGTTGGATTTAATAAAAGTCAAATATAGTTGGGCTGGAGCAGTGGCACAAGCCATAGGGCATCTGCCTTGCACGCACTAGCCTAGAACAGACCACAGTTTGATCCCCCATGTCCCATATGGTCCTCCAAGCCAGGAGTGATATCTGAGCGCATAGCTGGAAGTAACCCCTGAGCGTCACTGGGTGTGGCCCAAACTCCCCAAAAATCAAATATAGTATAATAATAGCACCCAAAGACAATAGAGGTGAGGGCTGGAAGGGTCAGCCCGTGATATGAAGCTTATCACAAAGAGTGGTACGTGGAATGGGGGGACAGTGGTGATGGGAAAGTTGCACTGGTGAAGGGGGTGTGCATTTTATGGCTAAAACCCAATTGCAGGGGCCGGGCGGTGGCGCTGGAGGTAAGGTGCCTGCCTTGCCTGCGCTAGCCTAGGACGGACCGCGGTTCGATCCCCCGGCGTCCCATATGGTCCCCCAAGAAGCCAGGAGCAATTTCTGAGCGCATAGCCAGGAGTAACCCCTGAGCGTCACAGGGTGTGGCCCAAAAACCAAAAAAAAAAAAAAAAACCCAATTGCAAACATGTTTGTAACCATGGTGCTTAAGTATGTTATTAATTTAAAAAAAAAGAGTCAGCACTTATTTTTGAAGAAAACACATTGAAGAGTAAACATCCATTTCTTTTGAGAGAAGAAATAGACTTTTCATTCAAATACAGGACCTGTATTAAGCTTTAAGACCCACACCTCTAATCTAAACAAGAGTTCCCAGAACCTTTATTGGATTGGCTAATTGTCAAGTCTTCATTTACATAGACTAGCATCACCACAAATTGTCTTCTATGGATTTATGTTTGCATAATTCCATTTGACATTTGGAAAGTTGCTTTGGAATCTGAAGTAAATTTGGTAGGTGCAGGCTGGAGGTAGGGAGTGCTGGGAGGGAAACTGAGGACACAAGATCGTATCAGTCATGGGATCAGTGTTGGAATGTGACAAGAACATTAAGAACAACTTAGACCCCCCAGCTAACATCATGTACGAAGGTTAAATCCAAATGGATGAAAGACCTCGATATCAGACCCGAAACCATAAGATGTATAGAACAACACGTAGGTAAAACACTCCAGGACATTGAGACTAAAGGCATCTTCAAAGAGGAAACTTCTGCACCTCAAAAGAAATAGCGCCCAGGATACAAGAGCCCCCCACTTAGTGGGAGAATCTATTCACCCAATATCCATCAGACAAGGGGCTAATCTCCAAAATATACAAGGCACTGACAGAAATTTACAAGAAAAAAACATCTAATCCCATCAAAAAATGGGGAGAAGAAATGGACAGACACTTTGACAAAGAAGAAATACAAATGGTCAAAAGACACATGAAAAAATGCTCCACATCACTAATCATCAGGGAGATGCAAATCAAAACAACTATGAGGTACCACCTCACACCCCAGAGATTGGCACACATCTCAAAGAAAGAGAGCAAGCAGTGTTGGCGGGGATGTGGAGAGAAAGGAACTCTTATCCACTGCTGGTGGGAATGCCGTCTAGTTCAACCTTTATGGAAAGCAATATGGAGATTCTTCCAAAAACTGGAAATCGAGCTCCCATACGATCCAGCTATACCACTCCTAGGAATATACCCTAGAAACACAAAAATACAATACAAAAACCCCTTCCTTACACCTATATTCATTGTAGCACTATTTACCATAGCAAAACTCTGGAAACAACCAAAATACCCTTCAATAGATGAATGGCTAAAGAAACTGTGGTACATATACACAATGGAATATTATGCAGCTGTCAGGAGAGATGAAGTCATGAAATTTTCCTATACATGGATGTACATTGAATCTATTATGCTGACTGAAATAAGTCAGAGAGAGAGAGAAAATGCAGAATGGTCTCACTCATCTATGGGTTTTAAGAAAAATGAAAGACATTCTTGCAATAATAACTTTCAGACACAAAAGAGAAAAGAGCTGGAAGTTACAGCTCAACTCATGAAGCTCACCACAAACAGGGATGAGTTTAGTTAGAGAAATAACTACGTTTTGAACTATCCTAATATGAGAATGTACGAGGGAAATAGAAAGCCTGTCTAGAGTACAGGCGGGGGTTGGGTGGGGAGGAGGGAGATTTGGGACATTGGTGATGGGAATGTTGCACTGGTGATGGGTGGTGTTCTTTACATGACTGAAACCCAAACACAATTATGTATGTAATAAAGTTGTTTAAATAAAAAAATTATTTTAAATAAAAAAAGAAAGAACAACTTTGCATTATGACTGAAACCCAAATACAAACATGCTTGTAATTATGGTGCTTAAATAAAGATTTTATTTTATTTTATTTTATTTTTGTTTTTTGGGTCACACCAGGCAGCTCTCAGGGGTTACTCCTGGCTCTATGCTCAGAAATCGCTCCTGGCAGGCATTGGGGGGGGGGGGCCATATGGGACGCCGGAATTTGAACCACTGACCTTCTGCATGAAAGGCAAACGCCTTACTTCCATGCTATCTCTCCGGCCCAAGATTTTATTTTTTTAAAAAAAAAAAAGAACAACTTTGCAAATCACAATGTTTAAATCAACATAAATTGGGGTGGGGGTTGGGCCACACCCAGCAGGGCTCAGGCTCTATGCTCAAAAACTCCTGGCTCTGTGCTCAGAAATCTTTCCTGGCAGGCTCAGGGGACCATGTGGGATGCTGGGATCAAACCCAGGTCAGTCCTGAGTCAGCCACCAAATTCCCTACCCCTCTGCTTCAGCCCCCAACATAAATTGAGTGAGAGAAGTAGAATGCCTGTCTTGAATACAGGCGGAGTGGGGGAGGAAGGTGATGGGGGTATTGGCAGTAGAAATCTTGCATTAGTGAAGGGGGATGTTCTATTTATCACTGAAACCCAATTACAATCATGTTTGTAATCATGGTGTTTAAATAAAAATATCATGAAAGAAAGAAAGAAAGGAAGGAAGGAAGGAAGGAAGGAAGGAAGGAAGGAAGGAAGGAAGGAAGGAAGGAAGGAAGGAAGGAAGGAAGGAAGGAAGGAAGGAAGGAAGGAAGGAAGGAAGGAAGGAAGGAAGGAAGGAAGGAAGGAAAGGAAGGAAGGAAGGAAGGAAGGAAGGAAGGAAGGAAGGAAGGAAGGAAGAGGAAGAAAGAAAGAGAAAAAGAATGAAAGAAAGAAACAGAAAGAAACAAAGAAAGAGAAGGAAGGAAAATCTTGAAGCTGAAGCGATAGCACAGTGGGGAGGGCGCTAACTTAGCATGTGGCCAATTTGGGTTCAATCCACAGCATCCCATAGGGTTCCCTGAACACTGCCAGAGGTAATTTCTGAGCACAGAGCCAAGAGTAACACCTGAGCACCAGCAGATATGCCCCTTCTCCCCCAAAGAAAAGAAATGAATAACTTATTGACCATCATAACATCACTGAAGTGTTAGACCCAACATAATGGAGATAATAAATAAGCCAGGGGCTCGTGCTTTGCATGTTTGGATAATAGTTTCCCGGCACTGATAGACTCCCCAAAGCACCCTTGGGTGTGGCTCTGAAGGTCCCTGGTATTGCAGAAACCCACAGCACTGCATCCTTGACTCAGGCATTGAACCCAATTGACTGGGTAGCACTGTGGATGTTCCCTGAACGCTGAACGCTGCATGCAAGACAACCCCACACACCAAATTAATTGCAACAGGTTAAGTAATCTGATGAGAGGCCGGAGAGATAGCACAGTGGCGCTTGCCTTGCAAGCAGCCAATTCAAGACCTAAGGTGGTTGGTTCGAATCCCGGCGTCCGATATGCCCCCCCCCCCCCCCCCCGTGCCTGCCAGGAGCTATATCTGAGCAGATAGCCAGGAGTAACCCCTGAGCAACGCTGGGTGTGGCCTCAAAACCAAAAAAAATAAAGTAATCTGATGAGAGCCGTGACACTTGCAATGATGCTTTGCTTAAAGCATTTGCTCTTGAGAGAAGAATCCATTCTTGCTCCTTAGCTGACTGTAATTTCTGAGACTTGCTCTGGGTCTCTTAGCTTTGATTAATGCCTGAAATTCTCTTCTTCCTTATTACATGCATCGAGCACATAGATGTGCTTTGTTTCCCCTTATTCAAATTACACTGTGAGGGTCACTCCCAGGAGTACTTGGAAGATCATAAAGCACCAGGGATCCAGCCTGGGGGATCCTACATGCACCTCAGATCTCTGAACCATCTCCCTAGACCCAAGGTTTAATTTTTAGTGTCTATGGACTGAGACACAGTGTTGAGGCCCAGAGCTCATGTCATTCATGGCCCAAGTCACACAAATCATAAAAGGACCAGTCACCATCAAAATGAAACCATAGCTTCTGAGCATCATGCATTGAGCATGAGTCTGCTTTTCCCAAAGTGGGTTGAAGCAGACATTTACAAGTGGGTCCCGGGACCTGAGAGATAGCATGGAGGTAAGGCATCTGCCTTGCATTCAGAAGGTCGGTGGTTCAAATCCCGGCATCCCATATGGTCCCCTGAGCCTGCCAGGAGTGACTTCTGAGCGTAGAGCCAGGAGTAACCCCTGAGCGCTGCAGGGTATGACCCAAAAACTAAAAAAATAAAAAATAAAAAAAAGTGGGTCCCTAAGTTGTCTCAGGGTTACCTCAGACCAAGTTCTGGATTCTTGCTTAGCAAGTCAAGATTTCCCTTAGAACAGGTTCATGGGATAGAAAGGGGAGGGGGGGGGCAGAGAGATAGCACAGAGGTGTTTGCCTTGCAAACAGCCGATCCAGGACCTAAGGTGGTTGGTTCAAATCTCAGCGTCCCATATGGTCCCCCATATAAACCCTGAGCACTGCCGAGTGTGGCCCAAAAACAAAAGAAGAAGAAGAAGAAGAAGAAGAAGAAGAAGAAGAAGAAGAAGAAGAAGAAGAAGAAGAAGAAGAAGAAGAAGAAGAAGAAGAAGAAGAAGAAGAAGAAGAAGAAGAAAAGAGAAAGAAAGAAAGAAAGAAAGAAAGAAAGAAAGAAAGAAAGAAAGAAAGAAAGAAAGAAAGAAAGAAAGAAAGAAAGAAAGAAAGAAAGAAAGAAAGAAAAGAAAGAAAGAAAGAAAGAAAGAAAGAAAGAAAGAAAGAAAGAAAGAAAGAAAGAAAGAAAGAAGAAAGAAAGAAAGAAAGAAAGAAAGAAGAAAGAAAGAAAGAAAGAAAGAAGAAAGAAAAGAAAGAAGAGAAAGAGAGAAAGAAAGAAAGAAAGAAGAAAGAAAGAAAGAAAGAAAGAAAGAAAGAAAGAAAGAAAGAAAGAAAGAAAGAAAGAAAGAAGAAAGAAAGAAAGAAAAGAAAGAAAGAAAGAAAAGAAAGAAAGAAGAAAAAGAAAGAAAGAAAGAAAGAAAGAAAAAGAAAAGAAAGAAAGAAAGAAAGAAAGAAGAAAAGAAAGAAAGAAAGAAAGAAAGAAAGAAGAAAGAAAAGAAAGAAAGAAGAAAGAAAGAAAGAAAGAAAGAAAGAAAAAGAAAGAAAGAAAGAAAGAAAGAAAGGAAGGAAGGAAGGAAGGAAGGAAGGAAGGAAGGAAGGAAGGAAGGAAGGAAGGAAGGAAGGGAAAGGGAAAGGGAAAGAAAGAGGGAAAGAGGGAAAGAGGAAAGGGAAAACAGGAGAAGCTGAAACATAACAAAAGAACAAAGAACAGTTCAGAAAGACTCAAGTGGTTCCAGAAGTGAGTAGCAGCTATACTTACTCTATCCAGTGCAACAGGATAAAAGCTCTTCTCCACTGGAGCCTGCTGGAAACCCAGAGACAGAAATACAGCAGCCTGGGGGCACTCTGCCTACAATGGCAGAGAAGAAAAGTGTCATCTGGGTTGACAGGAAAGAATTCTCTGGGAGAGACCATGATTAGAATCTCTGTTTGCCTTTAATCCTGAACTATCCTACCTTTTCCACCTCACTGGTAAACTTTGACTATAAATTTGGACTATAAATTCTGACTATCTATCCTTAAATGTACACTCATAAATTAAATACACGTCTCTTTCCTAGGGTCAAGGTGATTTGATACCAATAAAAATTAACAATAAAAATAAAAATGACAGAGCAATAGTACAGCAGAGAGAGTTTCTTGCCTTGCACATAGCAACCTGAATTCCATTTTCAGCACCCCATGTGGTCACTCCAGGCACCACCAGAAGTGAAGCCTGAGCACAGAGCCAGGAGTAACCTTTGAGCACTGCTGGGTATGGCTCAAAAATGAAACCAAAAAAATACCCAAGGTCTATTTAGCCAACATCTTCTGGTCTCAGAGAATGTGCAAGGAATGTGTAATGTTTAATGTTACTGTTATCTTTTTTTCATAATTCTTATAATTCTACTCCCTTTATATGTTCAGGGAAGAGGCTAGTTCAAGCTATCAGTGGGAGTCAATGCCTAGAATGGTAGACCCAGTGATGGAGAAAAGCATATTTAGAACGAAAATTCAGAGATTCCCACAAGAACCGAGAATAAACACAGCTACTCTGTGTTGAAACTTTGCTGGTAGCTACCCTCCCTCTACTTAACCCACTCCTCACATTTTCCCCTAATAAGAGGGGAAAAAAGCTTCACATAATCCCTTTCCCCAACCACCAGGTCCAGAGTACTACTCCCTGCACCTCTTGGATTTGCTCTTGAACTATGGCCAAGAATCAAGTATTTGGTGCACCTGAATAGCCCAGGAAACAATCAACCTTCGCTGCACTGTTGAGTGTCTGTTCTCAGGACTTGCAATAATGTGGAGTGAATCATGGATGTCTTGCTAGAGATCAAGATTCTGGGAGCTGGAGACATGGAGGGGATACTCTCTGGTCTGGAAACCAAGCTGTGAAGAGAGCTGGAGGCAGGAGCTGAGTATTTACCAGAGCCTGACTGGGAAAGTTCAATGCACAGAGCTTATCATTTGCTCAATTAGCTCAATCTCTGTGGACTTCACATTCTTGATGGAGCAGCAAAAGCAAATTGTAAATTCTGTATAGTGAGGCTCAGGTAGTACTTCCTCAACTTGGAAAGTTCTGCTCAAAGCTAACTTTCAAGTTGCAGAAATCACATATGTTCAGACTATTTGGGGTTGGTTGGTTGTTGTTGTTGTTGTTTTCACTTAAAAGGGGTCATGGCTGAATGGTTTATCCTCAAATTCCTTCCATGACCTGTAATATGTAGGTGGAATCTTGTCTCCTCCATTAAGAAAACAATTTTAAGGCCAGAGCAATAGCACAGTGGTAGGGTATTTGCCTTGCATGCAGCCAACCCAGGATGGGCCAGGTTCAATCCCCAGCATCCCATATGGTCCCCGGAGCCTGCCAAGAGCAATTTCTGAGCACAAAAGCCAGAAGTAACCCCTGAATGCTGCCGCTGCCACCAGGTGTGGTCTAAAAACAAAACAAAACAAAAAAGACTTGTCTGGAAAGAAAATGTGTTTGTCTCTCTTTCTATAGTGTAGACTAGAAGGAACCTGTACAGAGATATAAAAAGAAATTCTTGTTCGCTGATGATGGGGAATGTCATCTGGTTTTGTTTTATGGAAAATGGTTCAGAAATTTCTCTAAGCCAGACTGGGGCCGGAGCAAAGCGGCATAGCAGAAGAGCATTTGCCTTGCACATAGCTGACCCAGAACAGACCTGGATTCGATCCCCAGCATCCCATATGGTTCCTTAATCCAGGAGTGATTTCTGAGCTCATATCCAGGTTATAGTAACCTCTGAGCATCGCTGGGTGTAGCCCAGAAACAAAAATAAAATAAAATAAAACAAGCCAAACTAGAGCTTCCATATGAACCAGTTATTTCCATATCTTGGTTTCTACCCTCAAGACACAAAAACACTCCTTCAAAAAGACATGTGTATATCTGTATTCATTGCAGTGCTTAGTACAAGGCTCAGGATACAGAACAATGTCCAAGACGGTTGGATAATGAAGGGATGGGGTAACCACACAATGGAATACTATGCAGCCAGGAGGACAGAGAAGGTCATGCAACTTGAATGGAAACAGAAGACATTGTGTCCTCTGAAGTAAGAAGGACAATTGCTAGATTCTCACTTATCTGTGGGTATAAAGTAGCATGACAAGGAAATGGGCAAACCCTTGGTTCTAGGGTAGAAAAATTAAAAGAGAAATGGCAGGGGGAATGAGAGGGGGAGGCAGTTTAGAATGACATGAGGCAAGGTTAGGAACATTAGACACGTAAGTATGTAGAGGTGAGGTATCTATATAAAACCACTGGAACCCACATTACTGTAAGAAGCATGAAATCCAAACTACAATCATTAAGTGTAAAATCTGTCTTTCAGGTTCCAGAGCAATAGCACAATGGTAGGGCATTTGCCTCGCACATAGTTGACCCAGGACAGACCCAGGTTCAATTCCCAGCATCCCATATGGTTCCCTGAGCCTGCCAGGAGTGATTTCTGAGCACACAGTCAGGAGTAACCTCTGAGCACCGACGGATGTGGCCCCCAAACCAAAAAAAAAATGTCTGCCTTCCAGGGCTGGAGCTATAGTACAGTGGGGAGGACATTTGCCTAGCACACAGCTGACCTGGGTTCAACCCCCAGCATCCCATAGGGTCCTCTGAACTTGCCATGAGTAATTTCTTTTTTTTTTTTTATGGTTTTTGGGTCACACCCGGCAGTGCTCAGGGGTTATTCCTGGCTCCAGGCTCAGAAATTGCTCCTGGCAGGCAGGGGGACCATATGGGACGCTGGGATTCGAACCGATGACCTCCTGCATAAAAGGCAAACGCCTTACCTCCATGCTATCTCTCCAGCCCCGCCATAAATAATTTCTAAGCACAGAGCCAGGAGTAACTTCTGAGAGCATCCGGTGTGACTCCAAAAATAAATCTGCCTTTCTAGAAGGGTCTGGGAGGTAAAAGGGAAGTTGAGAATCTTGACAGAGGAAACAAATACTGATGGTGAGGTTATGGATTGAAATATTTTATTCCCAAAACTCTATCATTGACAGGTTTGTAAATTCTGGTGCCTAGAATTAAATATATATATATAATTGATTAAATAAAATGCAAACCTTTCATGCCAAAATTCAAAACATATAAAATTTGGGAGTGGACATAATTCCCCAATTCTCACCAATTTATGGTCTGTGTGTCATTTTAATGACTGCCCTTTGGGAAAGCTTATATATAAGGTATTATAAATATGAACTATGTTATCACCAGAAATATGTATTAGAGGTTGGAGAGATATACAGTAGGTAGTGTGTTTGCTTTGCATGTAGCAGACCTGGGTTTGACCTTCAGAGTCCCATATAGCTCCCAATCCCTCCAGGAGGGGGTTCTTGAGCACAGAGCCAGGAGTAACTCATGAACACTGCCAGGTGTGTCAAAAAAGTGTGCTATCTGTTTTCTGTGTTTTCCATCAAGGGTGAATTCCTTGATCAATTTGCTGTTTCTTCAAGGAAATGATTGTGTGATCTCTATCCCTTCCAAACAGAATACCTGGTTTTGAGCAGTTTGGGATACTAGTAGTACAAATAATGAAACCTGGGCCCGGAGAGATAGCACAGCGGCGTTTGCCTTGCAAGCAGCCAATCCAGGACCAAAGGTGGTTGGTTCGAATCCCGGTGTCCCATATGGTCCCCCATGCCTGCCAGGAGCTATTTCTGAGCAGACAGCCAGGAGTAACCCCTGAGCAATGCCGGGTGTGGCCCCAAAAAACCAAAAAAAAAAAAATAATGAAACCTAAATGAAATAAAGGGAAAATTCTAAAAATGGAAGAAAGTGTTGACCTGTATTCCCAGGAGTAGACTCTTGGGAGATGAGAGAAATCTTGCTAAGGACAAAGAGGAAAGGAGCCAGGAGC